>NC_057355.1:59172500-59530625 GCF_016509475.1 Prionailurus bengalensis
CTTTTGTTACTATACCCATAAGGTTGCAGCGATGAAGTCTATAAGCTCCATCCCATCCTGTATTTTAAGTGTTGGGGCATACTTAAGACTGGCATTTTCTTTAACTCTAACTCAAAGACATATTTGACACTGTGGATGGTAGACATGTAGCTCATGTGGATTTAGCACTTCACCAAGAAGATATGTGTGATGAGCAGCAACAGGAGCCAGCCAAGGTTTCTTCGTTTACTTCGCTGAAAGTGTCTCAGGACCTAGATGTTGTGGTGATTATCAGCTCTTCCAACTCTGCAATTGCTCTTAACTTAAATTTGTATTTCAGGTATGTAAATTACTGCCGTCTCTAAGTTGAGGTAAATAAAGCCTTAAGAGGTTAAAAAGTACTTGTTAGGGGGCAGCTGGGTGATTTAGTTGAGCATTGGACTCTTGATTTCTACTTGGATCACTATCCTAGGGTTGTGGGATCCATGCTGAGCTTAGAGCCTGCTTGAGGTTCTCTCTCTCTCCCTCTGTCCCTCTCCCCAACTCACACTTTCTCTCTTTAAAATAAAATAAAAACGTTTAATTTAACAAATGTACTTGCTAGCTTTTTTTTTTTTTTTCCTAAGAGAGCAAGTGGGGGAGGGGCAGAGAATCTCAAGCAGACTCCATGCTTAGGGTGGAGTCTGATTCAGGGCTTGATCTCAGGAGAGTGAGATCATGACCTGAGCGGAAATCAAGAGTTGGACACTTAACTGACTGAGCCACCCAGGTGCCCCTTGTTAGCTTTTTTAAAAACCAGTTTAATTTCTCTATTCAGCTAGTTCATGTTCTAGCAACTACATAGGTTGTTACTGCAAAATTGTGCAAATGATCATTGGCCTCCTTTATATCAAGATTTTGATTTTGATTTATATATGTTTTACATATAGCTTATGTAAGTTACAAAGTAATCAAGCACTGTTTTAAAAATAAGTACATAATGTATAGTATAGCACAGTTGACTATTACACATTATTTATTCCTTGCCCTACTTTAAAGTAGAAGAAAAATGGGATTTACCCTGTTTCAGAATTGCTTCTTATGTGGCTTAGGTTCCTGGAGCCTTGGGGATTACTTTTCTCTTAAAGAACTTTGATAATATATATTAAGGTAGCTTTCTCCAGCTAAGTACTTCCTCAGCTGTTTCCCTTGAAGGACCCACCCCAGTTACTGTCTAAATATATTAGTAAAAATTGAAGGCTTATTTGTGTTACTTTCAGATTTAGATATTTAACTTGCTTCTGATTTTGTAATGTTTGAGAGAGGTATGATGTGAGAGGCATATGTAAATGCCCCAACCTGTACATTGCAACTTATCTAAAAGTAGGCTAGTCCGTATTTATGACTTGTGGCCTTCAGGGCCATTCAAAACCATTAGGATTTTTGGTCCTAACTTAATATGAATGAGATAAACAAATCCTTGAGTAATTGAGAAGGCACTTTGATGGGTTTTATTACCTATCGTTTGGATCACAAGAAAGGATAAATTCATTTTCACATACCTACTGAACCTCTTCCTACTGTGTTTTCTTTTCTTTTGTTTTAAATGGCCTTGACCTTAAAAAAGAAAAAAAATCTTTGAACAAAGATGATTTGCACTTTCTCAGATCATATGCTTGTTTACAGTAGGCCATTTTTACTGACTAAAACATACCCTGGTATGTAGAATTACGTTCTAATCTACCTTGGAAAATAATTTGATAGATGAAGAGGGGGGAAAGCCTACTCAGCCACTCTGATCCTTGAGTATAGGGAACATTCCTGTGGATGTTTTTTGTTTTGTTTTTGTTTTAAGTTGATTTATTTATTTAGAGAGAGAGCAAAAGTGGGGAGGGCAGAGAGAGAGGAAGAGAGAGAATCCTAAGCACGCTCTGCACTGTCAGCTCAGTCAGTCCCACCAACTGTGAGATAAAGACCTGAGCAAAAAATCAGTTGCTCAACTGACTGAGCCACCCGGGTGCCCCCCTGTGGATGTTTTGGTAACACTTCAAGAGAACTCTGAAGACTGCACCATGCACATTGTTTGAACAAATTGCATTTGAACTCAGCTACTGTTACATCACCCAAAGAGAGCTGGTGTTTGCTCACCAGTAAATTTAGGAATCTAAATGAATGATCTCTATTTACTAATTACATGAATGCTCTTTAATTAGTATAATTTCTGGAATAGACTATTGTTTTTTTTAACTTTTATTAAATGTTTTATTACTTTTTCTTAACATTTATGTTTGAGAGAGAGAGAGAGCACAAGTGGGGAGGGGGGTGTAGGGAGAGAGGGAGACACAGAATCTGAAGCAGGCTCAAGGCTATGAGCTGTCAGGACACAGCCCGATACAGGGCTTGAACTCACACAAGTTGTGAAACCATGAAATCAGACGCCTAACCGACTGAGCCACCCAGGCACCCCTAAATTTTTTTTTTAATTTTTATTATATTTTTTGAAAGAGAACTCGCAAGCAGAGGAGGGGCAGAGAGCAAAGGAGACAGATGATCCAAAGTGGGTTCTGCTCTGACAGCAGAGAGCTCGAACTCATGATCAGTGAGATCATGATCTGAGCCCAAGTCAGACACTTAACTGACTGAGCCACCCAGAAACCCCTGCATATTTTTAAAAATTTTTATTTTTTTAAATTTATATCCAAGTTAGTTAGCATATGGTGCAACGATGATTTCAGGAGTGGATTCCTTAATGCCCCTTACCCATTTAGCCCATCCTGCCTCCACAACCCCTCCGGTAACCCTCTGTTCTCCGTATTTAAGAATCTCTTATGTTTTTGTCCCCTCCCTGTTTTTATATTATTTTTGTTTCCCTTACCTGATGTTCATCTGTTTTGTATCTTAAAGTCCTCATATGAGTGAAGTCATATGATATTTGTCTTTCTCTGACTGACTGATTTCACTTAGCATAATACCCTCTAGTTCTATCCACGTAGTTGCAAATTGCAGGATTCCATTCTTTTTGATTGCCAAGTAATACTCTATTGTGTGTGTGTGTACACCACATCTTCTTTATCCATTCATCCATTGATGGACATTTGGGCTCTTGCCATACTTTAGCTCTTGTTGATAATGCTGCTATAAACATTGGGGTGCATGTGCCCCTTTGAAACAGCATACCCGTATGCCTTGGATAAATACCTAGTAGTGCAATTGCTGAGTTGTAGGGTAGTTCTATTTTTAATTTTTTGAGGAACCTTCATACTGTTTTCCAGAGTGGCTGCACTAGTTTGCATTCCCACCAGCAGTGCAAAAGAGACCCTCTTTCTCCGCATCCTCGTCAACATCTGTTGTTGCCTGAGTTGTTAATGTTAGACATTCTGACAGGTGTGAGGTGGTATCTCATTGTGGTTTTGATTTGTATTTCCCTGATGATGAGTGATGAGCATTTTTTCCTGTGTCAGTTGGCCATCTGGATGTCTTCTTTAGAGAAGTGTCTATTCATGTCTTTTGCCCATTTCTTCACTGGATGATTTGTTTTTTGGGTGTTGAGTTTGATAAGTTCTTTTTAGATTTTGGATACTAACCGTTTATCTGATATGTCGTTTGCAAATATCTTCTCCCATTCTGTCGGTTTCCTTTTAGTTTTGCTGATTGTTTCCTTTGCTGTTTAGAAGCCTTTTATTTTGATGAGGTCCCAAAAGTTCATTTTTCTTTTGTGTCCTTTGCCTCTGGAGATGTGTTGAGTAAGAAGTTGCTGCAGCCAAGGGCAAAGAGGTTTTTGCCTGCTTTCTCCTCAAGGATTTTGATGGCTTCCTGTCTTAGGTTTAGGTCTTTCATCCATTTTGATTTTATTTTTGTGTATGGTGTAAGAAAGTGGTCCAGGTTCATTTTTCTACATGTCGCTATCCAGTTTTCCCAGCACCAACTGCTGAAGAGACTGTCTTTATTCCATTGGATATTCTTTCCTGCTTTGTCAAAGATTAGTTGGCTATACGTTTGTGGGTCTGTTTCTGGGTTCTCTATTCTGTTCCATTGATCTGAGTGTCTGTTTTTGTGCCAGTACCATACTGTCTTGATGATTACAGCTTTGTAATACAGTTTGAAGTCCAGGATTGTGATGCCTC
Organism: Prionailurus bengalensis; assembly: GCF_016509475.1. Lineage (NCBI taxonomy): Eukaryota > Metazoa > Chordata > Mammalia > Carnivora > Felidae > Prionailurus > Prionailurus bengalensis. Next base: position 59,176,583 of record NC_057355.1, read on the forward strand.
CTGCTTTGGTTTTCTTTTTCAAGAGCTTTGACTATTCAGGGTTTTTCTGGTTCCATGTAAATTTTAGGATTGTTTGTTCTAGTTCTGTGAAGAATCCTGGTGTTATTTTGAAAGGTATTGCATTGAATGTGTAGATTGCTTTGGGTAGTATTGACATTTTAACAGTATTTGTTCTTCCTATCCAGGAGCATGGAATCTTTTTCCATTTTTTTGTGTCTTCTTCAATTTCTTTCATAAGCTTTCTATAGTTTTCAGTGTATAGATTTTTTACCTCTTTAGATATATTCCTAGGTATTTTATGGTTTTGCTGCAATTGTAAATGGGATCAATTCTTTGATTTCTCTGTCACTTCATTATTGGTATATAGGAATGCAACCGATTTCTGTGCATTGATTTTATATCCTGCCACTTTGCCGAATTCATGGATCAGTTCTAGCAGTTTTTTGGTAGAATGTTTTGAATTTTCCGTATAGAGTATCATGTCATCTGCAAAGAGTGGAAGTTTGACCTCCTCCTGCCTGATTTGGATACCTTTTATTTCTTTGTGTTGTCTGATTGCTGAGGCTAAGACTTCCGATACTATGTTGAATAACAGTGGCAAGAGTGGACATCCCTGTTTTGTTCCTGACCTTAGGAGGAAAGCTCTCAGTTTTTCTGCATATTTTATTTTCTAAGTGTGCTCTGAAGTTTATTTTTTATTTTATTTTACTTTAAAGTTTATTTATTTATTTTGAGAAAGAGAAAGAGTGTGAGTAGGGGAGGGGCAGAGAGAGAGGGAGAAAAAGAATCCCAAGCAAGCTCCATGCTGTCAGCTCAGAGCCTGTCTTGGGGCTCTAGTTCACAACCGTGAGGTCATGACCTGAGCTGATGTCAAGAGTCAGACGCCCCTGTGCTCTGAAGTTTAAAAGTGTTTTTATCTTTCCTGACTCCTAGTTCTAGCTCTTCTTTCCCCCTGATACAGAATGTCGGTTTCTCCTTTTCATTTTATCCTTTGAGATCTACCTCTCTCATGAAGCCTTTACTTACTAAAACCCCTTCGACTTGTAATTTTGTATTCATTTTATAATTTTTCTCCTCTGTGGACTTTTGCTTTGAACTACAGTTTAGCACTTAGTTATGTAGTCTTGTATTATTTCTCTAATTTTTTCATGTTTTCTGTAGAGTTTGTAAGCAAGTTGAGGACCCAAACTCAGGGTCTGTTCTTTCAGTTCATTGTCAGTGACTTTTCTTCCAATACTCTTACCCTGGCTTTGTCTTTGTGTGAAACCATTCCTCCCTCAAATCACTACCTGTACTTCTCACTCCCTGACCACAGCTTCCCAAATTTTCTGTGTCACTTACTCAAGTACCCCCACTTTACTTGTCCTCTGACCTCATTGGAATTTCCAGTTCGTTGACTTTTCACTCTCTAGCCTCCTCCTGTCTTTACTCCCTCCCACTCCTTTCCCTTCTCAGCATAGATTCTGTGACTCATCATTTCAATCACTTTTTTTTGTATGTGCCCTGAACTCTTGCTCCTCTCTGTGGTAGCACTTGGTCTGACAAAATCTTTTTTTTTTTTTTTTTTCTTTTTCACTCTGCCTTCTCTGTCCCTGCCCCCAAGCAACCAGGCACTTGTGAGAAAACCACAAAGGAAAATTGATACCACTGTTGAGTTCACATTTGCTGCCTTCAACTGGTCTCTCAGTATTGTCTGGAAATTTTACAATGATTTTTCATGAGCCCATTTTTTATAACAGTGTTTTTAAACCTCCATTTTCCCCAAACCTCTGCTCATCTCTTTATCCCCAAGTCTTCTTAGGTAACTTTGTCTCCTACTCTATAGTGGAAGTAGAATCCATCTAATGAGAACTCCCTCATTTTCTCACATTAAGTTACAAACCTACTTTCTTGTGCCCATCTCCTCATCTTCCCTCCTATTAAAACAGATTCCCCTCCTTCCATGAAGGCCTCTGTGCTCTGTGCTCCAGATCCCATTTTTTTTCCTTCTTTCTCAGGGACCATTTTCCATTTGCTTTCTTTTTTATTTCTCCAACCTCTTTTTTTTTTTTTTTTTTTTTAAGTTTCATTTTTGAGAGAGAGAACATGAGGAGGGGAAAAGAGAGAGGGTGAGGGGAGAGAGAGAGAGAATCTCAAGCAGGCTCCACACTGCTAGCAGAGAGCCCGATGTGGGGCTCTAACCCACGAACCATTAGATCATGACCTGAGCTGAAATCAAGAGCCGGACACTTAACCAACTGAACCACCCAGGTGCCCCTCCAAACTCTTTTAAGCATTAGATGCATATCTAATTAGTCACCAGATCCTAATCATTCTACCTCCTAAGTGTTTCTTGAATCTGTCTACTACTCTAAACTCCTGTGTTATCATTCTCACCCATGTCACTGTCATCACTTACCTGAACTAAGATAAGGTAATGGTTTGTAATTGGTCTCCCCATGTCTGCTCTTACCCCATCAACTTCATGCTCTGTAAAGTAGCCAGAGTGATGTGTTAAAATGCATATCTTCTCAGAGAAACAGCCAGATATTAACACCTGGGGACAAGGTATCCACCTTTCATTTGGGGGGATGGGAAACTGCCTTCTCCATGCATCATCTTTTCTCCCTGTCCCCTGCCTTTTCTAGCTTTTTAAAAATCAATCCTTGATGTTAACATATTATCTTCAAATTGTTGAAAGGGTTAATAGCAGTGTAAGTGCTCAAGGTTTAAGTGCCACTCTTTCTCCCCCAGCTACTCTTCTATATCTGATCATACTGCTTTTCTTATTTAAAACCCTTACTTAGCGGGGCGCCTGGGTGGCGCAGTCGGTTAAGCGTCCGACTTCAGCCAGGTCACGATCTCACGGTCCGTGAGTTCGAGCCCCGCGTCGGGCTCTGGGCTGATGGCTCGGAGCCTGGAGCCTGTTTCCGATTCTGTGTCTCCCTCTCTCTCTGTCCCTCCCCCGTTCATGCTCTGTCTCTCTCTGTCCCAAAAATAAATAAAAACGTGGAGAAAAAAAAAAAAATTTAAAACCCTTACTTAGCTTCCCTACCCCACAAGATAAAACTAAAAATCCTTAGTAGCCCATAGAGTCTTGCACCATCTGTCTCCTGCCAACCTCTCCAGTCTCATCTCAGGCCACCTTGCTTCTCATTCACTATGCTTTAGCTACCTTTGCCTTTTTTTTGTTTCTCAAAACAAAAAGAAAAACCCTCTTTCTGCAAATACTCTTCCACCTACACCTGCACTTACATTTTGTCTTTCTAGTTGGTATGCATTCCCCTGATCTCAGCCTAAATCTTACTTTGTGGTGACAGTATTGTGAACGGTTAAAAGCCTGGGCTTTATGGTCACATTGACCTGGTTACAGCTCCACTGTTTCTCTTGGCCTTTGTTTCCATATCTATAAAATGGGGGTATGTTTACCTCATAGGGCTTTTGAAAGGCTTAGTTTATATAAAGTTTTATGGGCACTTGGGTGACTCAGTCAGTTAAATGTCTTCACGGCTTCTGGGCTCAAGCCCCATGTTGGGCTCTGTGCTGACAGCTCAGAGCCTGGAGCCTGCTTCAGATTCTGTGTCTCCTTCTCCCTCTGCCCCTCCCCGCTCGCGCTCTGTCCCTCTCTCTTTCTCTCTCTCTCTCAAAAATAAATAAACAAAATATTTTAAAGTTTTAATCACAACATCTGCATTATCATAGTAAGTGTTCTTATTTCTTTATAAAGCTAACTGCCTATAAATGTCCAATTCTTTTTTCTTGATTGAGATATAATCGGCACGCAACATTGTATTAGTTTCAGGTGTACAACATAATGATTCAATATATGTATATGTTGTGAAGTGAGCACCACAATAAATCTAGTTAACTTCCATTACCACACATGGTTACAAATGGGTCAACTTCTTAGGGCTGACTTTATCATTCTGCTATAAACAATGGAGAGAAGGAGTCCTGTTCAAAAAACCTGTCTATACTGTTCCTTCTATGTGACACCCCCTTCCCCTCAATATTTAACAGTAGTAACACAGATTTGGATTCAATCATCATTGTTGACCATGGCTATTATTTTAAAATGTAGGCAACACCCAGGACACCTACTATGTGAAAGAACTCAAGAAGACATGCCTGTTGAAGGCCCTAAGGGGATAGATGAAGATGATCCTGTTAATTCTGACTACAACATGAAACTGACCAAGTTTTCCTTTCAAGTTGATAGGTACAGAAACTTCCCTCTTGGGTTTACTTTATTCCTTTTTTTTTTTTTTTTTTTTTTTTTTTTTTTTGTCATACTCTACCTTTTTACTAAAGGGCTTTACAGAAGTAAACACTTTTTTTTTTTTAATGCATCTTCTTCATGATAGAGTGTTTTATGTAGTGCCTTTCACTGTAACAGGTGTGAGTTCTACCCTGTCTTCCAGGTCTTGGAAAGCCCAGCTATCATCATTGAATGAAACAATAAAGAGTTCCAACCTGGAGGTTTCCTATTGTGCTCTGTGGTTCCAGAATATTTTGCATTTGGAGTCTCCTGAATCTGGTAACCCCAGTACCAGTATGCCAGGCTGGGCCTTCATTCCACCAGACATAATGCACAACCAGTATAATTTTCCACAGAAAGATCATGCCAAGACCAGGGATCCAGGAAGATCGTGGAAAACAATGCACATTCATGAACAAGAGGAACCTATTGAGCTTAAATGTATGTCTGTGACAGGATTCAGTGCACTGTTTACTTGGGCAGTGGAAAGGACGGGCTGCACCATTGTCCTTTGGGATTTGGAGACCCAGGGCCTGCAGTGCTTTTCCCTTGGCCAAAAGTGTATTCCTATAGACAGTTGTGGAGACCAGCAACTCTGCCTTGTTTTGACAGGTGAGAATAACTCGTGTTAGGTTGAAACCCATTGCTAAGAGGTGTCCTTGCTTTTTTAAAAAAATTTTTTAGGGGCGCCTGGGTGGCGCAGTCGGTTAAGCGTCCGACTTCAGCCAGGTCACGATCTCGTGGTCCGTGAGTTCGAGCCCCGCGTCAGGCTCTGGGCTGATGGCTCAGAGCCTGGAGCCTGTTTCCGATTCTGTGTCTCCCTCTCTCTCTGCCCCTCCCCCGTTCATGTTCTGTCTCTCTCTGTCCCAAAAATAAATAAACGTTGAAAAAAAAATTTTTTTAATGTTTATTTGTTTTTGAGAGAGAGCGAGTGAGCATGAGCGGGGGAGGGGCAGAGAGAGAGGGAAACACAGAATCTGAAGCAGGCTCCAGGCTCTGAGCTGTCAGTAGAGTCCGATGTGGGGCTTGAACCCATGAACTACGAGATTATGACCTGAGCCGAAGTTGGACGCTCAACCGACTGAGCCACCCAGGCGCCATGAGAGGTGTGCTTTCTTAACATATTTTACTTCTGCTCAGGTGATGTTAGTGCCTACATTGTCCTCTAAGTGGTAGTCTTTCATGGGGAAACTTGGTGTTACTCTTGGTTGTAACTCTTGGTTGTACTCTTGGTGGTACTCTTGGTTGTCTCATCTATTTGATTTTTAATTAAGGTTATTTTTGCTCAGCTCAATGCTCTGACGCTAAAGTCAGAGAAGTGTCAGAGTAGTAAAGGTTGGTTTTATCCCAGGAAGTCTCCTCTTGACTTGTCTGTGCAAGCAACAGTAGTAAGCTGGCTGCTTCTGGGCCATATATATGTGCACCGCAGATTCAGTCTATTGGGCTTGCACTATCTAGGCTTTTAAAGAAGATTGTATTATAAACATATAAAGTTAGAGGATTTCTAGCTGTTATTGAAAAATTATTAGATCTGGCAACACTAGCCCTGCATTCCTCCGTAGTAATTTATGGGTTGAGGCTGAATTTTGGTTGTCTTAGATGGGCTGTTTTCTTGTTAGTTTTTTCTTGTACTTGTCTCACTACCCGTTTGGTATTTCTCAGTCAGCAGTTATGCCATAACCTCCTACAAAGCTATTGAGTTATGCAATTGAACTATGTGTGTGTTTTTTTTTTAATACCCCAGATTTGGAAATCCTATATTTCTGTGTGTCAAGAGCGTGCTATTGGTTTTACCTTAGTGAATCGGATATATGACATCTCTGTAAATAGTTAAAAATTCCAGGCATTTATTGTGTGGATAATGTAAAGGAGAAAAGTGAGATTTAGTATTATTTCATAGGATGTGTTGTTCTTACGAGAATTTGCCCTGTGGTCCATTGTTGAAAAAATAAAACTCTTTTTTAAAAACATTAAAAAATCATGTTGGATTAATCATGGTCATAGTAGTACCTGGTGCCAAATACATATATTTGTAATTATAGCACTGAAGTATTGCATAATTAGAGGTAATATATAATAAGGTAATAAATACCTTAATTAGGTAATAAGGTAATTAGGTAATACCATAACAAGGTAATAAATACCTTAATTTATTTAAGGTAACTTTTATTTTTCCTGCAGAAAACGGACTGTCTCTGATTTTGTTTGGATTGACTCAGGAGGAGTTTTTAAATAGACTAATGATCCATGGAAGTGCCAGTACTGTGGACTCTCTTTGCCATCTCAATGGTTGGGGGAGATGCTCAATCCCCATCCATGCACTGGAGGTAACAATGTTAAATGTCTACATGACTTTGCTTGATTATTTTCTGTCATAGACTCTTACTTGACTGAAGATTTGGGAGAATTCATTTAACCTAGCAGCAAAAAGAGCTATAGTCTTTACCCAACCATTTGCTTAGTTCTGGTTATTTCAGTACAGTAATTCTGCTTAGGAATTCTGCTTACCCTTTTTGGTCTTAAAAGATAAAAAATTATCTAAAAACTAAAGTTAATAAAGTTAGTTTTATTAGATAAAAACTAAAAAAAAGTTGCAAAAAATGGAGGCAACAATAAGATGGTAAGACTAAATGAAGTAAAAGCAAGCTATGGAAATCACAAACAAAAGTGACCTTTTATTTCTACCTTATGGTCCCTACTCTTCTAATCAAACTATGGAAGCAACATAACCTGAAAAATTTGTATAGCATTTTGTAGTTCACACTTTTTTATATGCATTATCTAGTTTCGTCTTAAAATAACATGAGATGATTTGGATAGTCTTTTTTTTTTTTTTTGTAAGTTTATTATTTATTTTGAGAGAGAGAGAGAGAGAGACACCAGAGGAGGAGGGGAGAGAATCCTAAGCAGGCTCTGCGCTGTAAGCATGGAGCCCAATGTGGGACTTGAACTCACGAACTGAGAGATCATGACCTGAACCGAAATCAGAGTCTGGGACTAAACTGAGCCACCCGGGTGCCCCTGGATAGTTTTTATTCATTTCATTTTACAGATGAAAAACCTTAGGCTCAGAATGGTTGAGTGAGTGGCCCATAGCAATACTAACAAGAACTGGAGCTAGAATCAAAGTCAAGGTACTTTTCTGTAGATCACACAGACCCCAAAAGTTAATAATGTTGTATGTGAGTTTGTATTTTTAATGACAGCTTTATTAAAGTATAACACACATACCATAAAATTCACCCATCTAAGGAGTACAGTCCACTGATTTTTAGTGTATTCAGGGTTGTACAACTATCACTGTTATGTAATTCCAAACATTTTCATTACTTCAAAAAGAAACTCTGTATCCATTAGCAGTCATTTACCAGTTCTCATGGCTGCTAAATCCCAAACACTGATATGCCTTCTGTCTCTGGATTTGCCTATTCTGGACATTTCCTATACATGGAAATATAAAATATGTAGCCTTTTATGACTGGCTTCTTTCACATAGCATATTTTCAAGGGTTATCAATGTTGTAGCATATATCTACTTCTTTTTTTGTATGGCTGAATAATATTCCATTATATGGAAGTACCACATTTTGTTTATCCATTCATCAGTTGATGGACATTGGGTTGTTTCCACTTTTTAGCTATTGTAAGTAATCCTGTGAACAGTGGTGTACAAGTTGTGTGTCATGTGTTTTCATTTCTCTTGGATATACACCTAGCAGTGGAATTACTGGGTCATTTAACTTTTTGAACTGCAAAATTGTTTTTCACAGCAGTTGCACTATTTTACATTCCCACCAGCAGTGTGTGATGAGGGTTCCAAGAGCTCCACATCCTCACCAACACTTGTTATTGTCCACCTTTTATTATAACCATCCTAGTAGTTGTAAAGTCAAAATTAAGTCATTGTGTTGTTTTTTGTTTTTTTTTTTTTAAGTAATCTCTGTGCTCACTGTGGGGCTTGAATCCATGACCTCAAAATTGAGAGTCACATGCTCTACCTACTGAGCCAGCCAGGGACCCCTTGTTGTGGTTTTGATTTGCATTTTCCCAATGAGTAATGATGTTGAACATGTTTTAATTTGCTCATTGTCCATTTGTATATGTCTTTGGAGAAATGTCTATTTAAAGCTTTGTCCATTTAAAATTTTTTTCTGTCGTTGAGTTCTAAAATTTCTTTATATTTTCTGGGTACTAGAATCTGATGACTTTCAAATATTTTCTCCCATTCTGTGGGTTTTCTTTTTACCTTCTCGATGATGTCCTTTGAAATACAAAGGTTTTTAATTTTGATAGTCAATTTACTTTTTTTAATCTCTAGTGCTTTTGGTTCATATCTAAGAAATCATTGCCTAAACTGAGGCAATGGGGTTTTATAAGAGTTTTATCGTTTTAGCTCTTACATTTAGGTCTGTGATGCATTGTGATTAATTTTTGTATTAGCAAGGGATTCAGTTTCATTCTTTTGTATGTGGATACGCATTTCTTCCAGCACCATTTGTTGAAGAACTTATTTTTATACACTACAAAATATCATGGAGAATTGAGTAATAGGGAAAAAAAGAAAATTTGTCACCTATAAATCCATTATCCAGAAGTAATCATACTTATTTCCTTGTGGTTATTTTTCTTAAATATTAATGTTAATAATGTGTAATTTCATTAACATTCTTATCAACCCTGAAGGTAAATACTGTTATTAATCCCATTTTATTCATGAGGGAACACAGGTTAGGAAATCTAATTCAGATATACGTGAATAGTGTTTTCCAATATTACATGAATGGTGATGGTTAGCCAGGATTTGAACCTAGGCAGCATGACTGCTGAGCCTCTGTCCTTATATAGTGTTCATGCCTATGTGTGACTTTAATTAGGATTGCATGGTATGTAAGAGATCACAACTAACACCACAGAAATACAGACAGTTGTAAGAGAATATTATGAAAGGGGCGCCTGGGTAGCGCAGTCGGTTAAGCGTCTGACTTCAGCCAGGTCACGATCTCGCGGTCGGTGAGTTCGAGCCCCGCATCATGCTCTGGGCTGATGGCTCAGAGCCTGGAGCCTGTTTCCGATTCTGTGTCTCCCTCTCTCTCTGCCCCTCCCCCGTTCATGCTCTGTCTCTCTCTGTCCCAAAAATAAATAAACGTTGAAAAAAAAAATTAAAAAAAAAAAAGAGAATATTATGAAAAATCATATGCCAACAAATTGGGCACTCTGGAAGAAATGGATAAATTCCTAGAAACATATAATAAAGGATTGCATGGTAAATGGAGCATTGTTTTGGCCTTAGTCTCACTCCATATACAAATGAGTAAATATATATGATTTTAGGGATAACAACAACAATAATAAAGCAAATATCTTGTATCCACCATCCCAGCAAGAACTGGATTAACATTCTTGAATGTGTGCCCCTCTCCATCCTATTCTCTTACCTCACTCAGTGTCAGAGTTAACTACCATTCTGAAAATTTTAACCATGCCTTTGCTTTTCTTTATCTTACTCCACATAAATATATCTTCAAATAATGCTATTTAGTTATGGCTATTGTTGAAATTTGCATATAGTGGTGCCATGGTATATATTCTTTTGGGACTGTTTTTTTTTTTAATTTTTTTTTTCAACGTTTATTTATTTTTGGGACAGAGAGAGACAGAGCATGAACGGGGGAGGGGCAGAGAGAGAGGGAGACACAGAATCGGAAACAGGCTCCAGGCTCTGAGCCATCAGCCCAGAGCCTGATGCGGGGCTCGAACTCCTGGACCGCGAGATCGTGACCTGGCTGAAGTCGGACGCTTAACCGACTGCGCCACCTAGGCGCCCCTTGGGACTGTTTTTTAACACTAAACATAAACATATTTTGTGATTCATCCAGTGTTAATTTGTATAACTGTAATTTATTCAGTTTCACTCCCATATAGGATCCCATTGTATCAATACATCTTTACTTATCCACCTTTAGGTTTTTTCCAGTTGTTTGCTATTATGGACAAGTCACTATAAGCAGTATACATCTACTGTAGCGCGTGTGCAAGAGTTTCTCCGTGGTGGTAGTAGAAATGCTGGGTCGTGGGACATGTGCATCTTTAACTTTACTAAGTAAACACTCTAGTTTTCCAAAGTTGGTTTGTCAGTTTATGTTCTCACCAGCAATGTATGTTAGTTCTCGTTGTATGTCTTTTCCAACCCTTGGCATTTGTAGATTTTTCAAATTTTGCTAACCTGGTATTACAATGGGTTTTAATTTGCATTTCCCTGATGATTCAGGTTGATAAATATATGACATTTGGATTTCTTTTGTAAAGTGACTGTTCAAGTCTTTTGTCTATTGTCTCTTGGGGCGTTTGTCTTTTTCTTACTGGTTTGTAGTTTGTATGTTGGATATATTCTACATACTAATCTTTTTTTCTAAGTGGGGTGAATATATTCTAATGCGTGGCTTGACTTTTTATGTTCTGTGGGGGTCTTTAATGTAGTTCTAAATTTTAGTGTATTTTTATATTAATCAGTCTTTTTTGCATGTAATTTGTGCCTTCTCCTATCCTGAAGTCATAAAGATGTTTTTGTATTTTCTCCTAAGTGTTAAAATTATGATTTTCACATTTAAGTCCTTTATCATTTGGAACTTGTATTTATTCATGGTGTGAAGTGGGGACCTATTTCTACCCCCTGTGTATTGATAACCATTTGTCTCAGAACCATTTTTTTTTCTAAACTCCTTCCTTTTACCACTACCCAAAATCTCTGTGTGTCAGGTCTCCATATATGCATGAGTTTCTTTCTGGGGTCTATTTTGTTACATTGGTCTTTGCCTATCCGGGGCCAATTCTACCTAGTCTTAATTGTAAATCCCTCACTTTATTATTTTTCAGGATGTATTCATTATTCTTTCTTCCTTAACCCTCTTCCATCTGTCTCTTTCCATCTGTTAAATCTGTATATCAAGTTGGGAAGAATTGACATCTTTAGGATATTTAATATTCCTATCCATAAACATAGTCTCTTTTCCCATTTTTTTCATGTCTTCATTAATGTCTTTCAATGAAACATTATCATTTGTGCAATTTTTCCATTAAGAGCTTGACATCTTTTGTTAGCTTTATTTTTGGTCTGGATGTACTTATATTTAAATTTATGTGTATACATATGTAAATACTGTATGCTTAAATGTAGTATATCTTTACATATATTTAAAAACTTTATATATTGATATTGTAAATGGTATATTTTTAAGTTATATTGTGTTACCAGTATAAAGAAATACATTGAGCTTTTATATGTTAATTTTTCTTTATTTCTGTACCTTTTATGTTACTTGGAGAAAATCAATACATTTCCAATTTTCATGACTTACAGGAAATAGGTGAGAGTGCAGAGATTTCCATAATTTTCATTAATATAGTGGTTTTTTTCAAGTTTTTATTTAAATCTTTTTATTTATATGTTAACATATATGGTAAAGTTGGTTTCTGGTGTAGAATTTAGTGATTCATCACTTAGGTATAACACCCAGTGCGCATCCCAGCAAGTGCCCTCCTTAATACCCATCACCCGTTTAACCCATTCCCACTCACCTCCCTCCATCAACCCTCAGTTTGTGTTCTATTGTTAGAGTCTCTTGTGGTTTGTTTCCCTCTCTCCTCTTCCCTCCCCTTTCCTGTATGTTCATGTATTTTGTTTCTTAAGTTCCACATAAAAGTGAAATCTTGGTATTGTCTTTCTCTGACTTATTTTGCTTAGCATAATACACTATAGCTCCATCCACATAGTTGCAAATGGCAAGATTTCATTCTTTTTGATTGCTGAGTAATACTCCATTGTGTGTGTGTGTGTGTGTGTGTGTGTGTGTGTGTGTGTGTATGCCACATCTTCTTTATCCATTCATCAGTTAGTGGACATTTGGGCTCTTTCCGTAGTTTGGCTATTGTTGATGATGCAGCTATAAACAGTGGGGTGCATGTGCCCTTTCAAATCTGTATTTTTGTATCCTTTGGGTAAATAGTGTAATTGTTGGGTTGTAGGGTAGTTCTATTTTTAACTTTTTGAGGAACCTCCATACTATTCTCCATAGTGGCTGCACCAGTTTGCATTCCCACCGATAGTGTAAGAAGGTTCCCCTTTCTCCACATCCTTGCCAACAACAACAGATGTTGTTTCCTGTGTTGTTAATGTTAGCCATTCTGACAGGTGTGAGGTGGTATCTCATTGTGGGTTTGATTTGTATTTCCCTGATGAGTGATGTTGAGCATCTTTTCATGTGTCTGTTAGCCATCTGTATGTCTTCTTTGGAAAAATGTCTGTTCATATCTTCTCGTTTCTTAACTGGTAGATAATGAGTTTTGTATCCAGTGAATTTGCTAAGTTTTCTTATCCTAATAATCTGTTAGATTTTATTGAACTTTTTATATACTTAGTTACAATAACATCAGAATAATACAGTTTTGTTTCTTCTCTTCAAATCCTTATTCTTCTAACTTTTTTTCCTTATTTTGTTGCTGGGACCTCTAGCATAGTATCACTCAGAAGTAACAGTGGGCATCCTTATTTATTCCTGATTTTAAAAAAGAATACCTGTAATATCTATCCATATTGATATACATGAGTCTGTGCACACGCATGTATATCAAGAAAACCTTTATAAGATTGACTTTTCTTTTTTTCCTATGAGTTTTTTTTTTTTAAGTTTATTTTGAGAGAGACTGAGACAGCGTGAGTTGGGGGGTGCAGTGAGAGAGGGAGACAGAGAATCTTTGCACTGATAGTGTAGAGCTGGACACAGGGCTGAAATCCACCAAACCATGAGATCATGACCTGAGCTGAAACCAAGAGTTTGACATTTAACTGACTAAGCCACCCAGGCACCCCAGGTGTTGTTTTGTTTTTTAAATCATGAATGGGTATTGAAATTTTATTGAATACTTGTTCTGAATCTCTTGATATAATCATATGAGTCATCCCCTTTCATTTACTGTAAACTACATTAATCAATTTTACTTTTATTGTGAAATATAACATGTATAAAAAAGTATACAGAATACACATACAGTTTAACAAATAATTACAAAGCAAAAAGTCTTGTAACCACCACCAAGTGCAAAAGATAGAACATCCACTAGCACTGTAGAAACTCCTGTGACCTCTAGTAGTTTGGATATTAAATATTAAGTTTATGTTCTTTTAGAGGATATCCTAGGAAATGTACATATTTACATGATCAAAACTAAAGTTAGTAACTTTACCCTTCTTGATAATACAGGTCCATTGAATGCTTTAATTTTACTTACTTTTTCTCCCTGCTTAAGTTACTATTGTTTTTATTTTTTTAAACCAAAATAGACATCATTATTATGTATTTAGGTTCATTTCTTTAAAAAAAAATTTTTTTTTAATGTTTATTTATTATTGAGAGAGAGAGAGAGAGAGAACGAGCATGAGTGGGGAAGGAACAGAGAAAGAGGGAGACACAGAATCTGAAGCAGGCTCCAGGCTCTCAGCTGTCCGCACAGAGCCCAACAAGGGGCTTGAACTCAAAAACCGTGAGATCATGCCCTGAGCCGAAGTCAGATGCTTAACTGACTGCACCAACCAGGTGCCCTTCAAAGTTCTCTTTTTGCACAGATATGATATATTTTCTTTGCTTTTCATTTCTTCTCCCATTTTAGGCCTTCACTCTGCCTGGAGTGTATCATTAAGAATCTCTTTTAGGGAGGATCTGACTGGTGCTGAATTCTCCGTTTTTATCTAACTAATAACATCTGTTTTGCTGTCATTTTTGGAAGATATTTTTGGAAGGTGTGGAATTCTAGGTAGGCAGTTTTCCTTCAGAACATTCCTGATCACTTTCTCCTATATTCTGGATTCCATTGTCATTGAGAAATCGGTTTCTTTGAGGATAGTTTATTTTTCTCCCTTCAGGCTACTTTTGTGATCTTTTTGTTTTTAGTGTTCTGCAGTTTGACCAATTTTATGTCTCACTAATGAATCATAGTCTTTATTTGGAAAAATACTGGTCTATCTGATACCAATTCTTTAAAATTTGTTGAGACTTCCTTTCTACCCTAGTAAGTACTCAGTTTTCATAACTGTTCCATGTACTTGAACATTGAATGTGCATTTTACCCCCACATCCTGTGACATCACAGTGGTAGTTCAATCAAAAGTAATTATAATTTGCATACTTTCCTCAATTTCTCTTTTACCTTTATGAGTGTTTATTACATTGTGGATAATTTCTTTATATCTCCCAGCTCACCAATTTTCTTTTCAGCTGTGTCTAATCTGTTCTAAACACATCCTTCGAGTATCTAATTTCAATTTTTATTTTTTTATTCCTAGAACTATTATTTGGTCATTGTTTTAAAATATGTTAGAGAATTTTCAAATTTACAGAAAAATTGAATAAAATAGTAAAATGAGCATCCATTTACCCTTCATCATTCACCAGCTGTTAACATTTTGCCACATATGTCTTGACTGGTTGTGTACTTTTTATTTTTGCCAAACTATTTAAAAGTTACTAACTTTGCAACTTTTTAAGTTCTTTGGCTTATATCTTCTAAGAACAAGAATATTCTCTTATTTAATCATACACAATTCAGTTTTCCCTCCCACCACCCAGACCAAAGACAGTTTTTTATGGTCTCTCTTTGGAGGCACTTGTTTTTCTAGTCCATCCACTTTTGGACAGTGTCATGAGCCCTAGGTTTATCCTCTTTTCCTGGATGTGTAACTTCTACCAATACCTCTCACTCAACCTGCCTGGTCTGTTACACCCAGAACTTCAAAGTTAGTCTCCAGACTAACAGCATCACCATCACCTAGGGATTTATTGAAGTGCAAATTTTCAAGCCCTACCCCAGACTTAATGAATCAGAAACTCTGCGGGTAGGGTTTAGCAATTTACTCTGGGTCATTCTTAAGCACAGTGCTTTAGGGTAAGAGTGGCGAACTTTCTGCAGAGAGCCAGATAGCAAGTATTTTAGGGTTTGCTGGTAGGATTCTATTGCAACTACTCAGAGGTGCCATTTATAGCCATTGACAATATGTAAATGAATGGGTGAATGGGTGTGGCTATGTTCCCATAAAACTTTAGTTACAAAAACTGGCAAGGGCTAAATTTGGTTGGTGGGTCTTAGTTGTCCAATCCCTGCTTTAGGCCGTTAGAAATTTGCAGAATTGGGGTGCCTGGGTGGCTTAGTTGGTTAAGTGTCTGACTTTGGCTCAGGTCATGATCTCAGTTTGTGAGTTCAAGCCCCATGTTGGGCTCTGTGCTGACAGCTCAAAGCCTACAGCCTGCTTCAGATTCTGTGTCTCCCATTCTTTCTCTGCCTCTGCTGTGCATATGCTCTCTCTCTTTCTCAAAAATAAATAAACATTGAAAAAGAAAAAAAGAAAAAGCACACTAGCGAGAAAAAAAAGAAAAAGAAATTTGCAGAATCTTTCAGACAGCAGTTGGTTTTAGAGCATTCAGTTTTCTGGATTTGTCTTTCCCCTCATTGTTATCTCGGGAAAATTTTTTTGTTTGCAGTTCAACTGAGCATTTAAATGTGTGTGTGTGTGTGTGTGTGTGTGTGTGTGTGTGTGTGTGTGTTTTAATCTGTGATTTTTAAGTGTACTGTATGGAAAGCTTCCTTAATATGCCTTATCAGAAATGGGAGTCTGTTTTTATTTTTTTAGTAAAAAAATCTTTTTATTTTTATAAAGAGAGCATGAGCAGAGGAGAGGGACAAAGGGGGGTGGGGGAGAGAGAGAGAGAGAGAGAGAGAGAGAGAGAGAGAGAGAGAGAGAGAGAGAGAATCTTAAGCAGGCTCCATGCTCAGGGCAGGGCCCGACATGGGGCTTGATCCCATCACCCTGGGATCATGGCCTGAGCTGAAATCAAGAGTTGAACCCTCAACCAACTGAGCCATCCAGGTGCCCTGGGAGTCTGTCTTTAGTCTGCTTTTTCAGTAAACTTTATATCATAAAATGCTTTAACATTTTAATTCAAATGGACTGTAAATTAACTGTAATAATAGTCCCCAAGAACCTGGCTTTGAATGGAATTAGAATTACAGATGGTAGAGCTGGAAGTGTTTTCTAATCTAACCTCCTGTTTCTACCAAAGCAGAAACTGATGTTCAGCAAAGTTGGAGACTTGGGCAGATTGCATGATTAGTCATTGTCAGAATCCTCACCAGAACCGGGGTACTGCTGCAGGGTAGAGCGCCTTGTGTCTCTTGCAGTCTCAGTACGTTAAGTTATAAAGTTAAAAAAAAATCTATATCCTTAATTTTTTCCTATTGTAACTTTTCCCGATTTTCTCCTGTTTCAGGCTGGGATAGAAAATCGTCAGCTGGACACAGTAGATTTCTTTTTGAAGAGCAAAGAAAATCTTTTGAATCCATCCTCAAAATCTTCTGTACCTGATCAGTTGGATCATTTTCCATCTCATTTATATTTAAAAAGTAAGTAGAAAAGTCTTCTGCATTTGTATTTATCATTTTACCTTTTTAGTCATTTTCAAATTATTGTGCTTTTTGGTGACTGACTTGCCAAAAGTCAATCATGACATTTTATGTATTTCGTGGAGTCTTGAGAGACTTGTAAGAATCTGTAAATGTTCTCATTCTAAGTGGATTGTTTATTGTTCATATCCTGTACTATGCTTTGTATTTTTAGTATACAAGGAAGAAATGGCCTTTCAAATTCAAGAGAATTTCATTCAAAAGAGAACAAAATTCATTTGCAAAATTGCTCACTCTTGCAACTGTCTGAGATATTTAGTGATGCCTGAGTTATGGATTGAGACTTGTTATGTATAAATTTTTCAGCTTAACTCTTCTGCTTATTTGCTGCTTTACCAACGCTTCTTTTCAAGATTTGGCTTTCGTGTTTAATAAACAGGAAACCTAGTTGTTAGTCTTCAACCAGGTAGCCATGCACATCCTCTCCTTAGAGGTACAGGGTAATAAAGTATGTTTTTCCTTACACTTACAGTTTTATAATCTTTTTTTTTTTTTTTTTTTTTGTCTCTCTTGCTGGTATAGATCTCTTTCTTGTTAATAGATCCCCTTTTAATTGTGGTGGCATAGAATTTCATTCTGTGGGCTATGCCATAATTTTCCCAACCATATTCCTATTAGACATTTAGATCGATTCCAATTTTTACTATTGTTGGTAGTGTGCTATAAATGCTGTGTGTGTGTGTGTGTATAATTTCACATATGTACAATTACTGGGATAAATGTGTAGATGTGAAATTTCCAGGTCAAAGAAACACATGATTTATATTCTTAAATGCTTTGAGAAATTGTCCCCCAGAAAAGTTTTATCAACTTGTACTCTAGTTACATGGAGAAAACAACAGCCTGCTTTTTTTCCATCAATGTAGTGTTCTCGCTGACACTGTGGATTCGAAATTTTCTTTTTTAAAAAACATTTTCTTTCATCTTGCTTGCCCAGTTTGCCCCTCCCTTTTGCATTGCTAACTTTTTTTTTTAATACTCCAATTTGGTTTTTTTTTTTCCAATTTTTAATGTTTGATTTTGAGAGAAAGAGAGACAGAGTGTGAGCAGGGGAGGGGTAGAGAGACAGAGACAGAATTTGAAGCAGGCTCCAGGCTCTGAGCGGTCAGCAAGAGCCCAACGTTGGGCTTGAACAAAACAAGCAGGAAAATCATGAACTGAGTCGAAATTGGACGCTTAACCAACTGAGCCACCCAGGCACCCATCTGATTTCTTTTTTTAAGTCTGCTTGAATTTGTAGAAAAAGGCCTGGTTTGTGGTAAGTGGGATTCCCTCAGCAGGTGTCTGGTCATTATTCACTTCTACTATTTGGTCTTGGTCAGTGATTCCTCCTCCTTCCCCTCTCGCCTGCACTGCTCTGCCCTAAATGGTGGGGATGAGTCTGGAAACCAGCATGGGAATAGCTTACCAGCTGTCTCAAAGGCAATCTTAGGTTTCTCATCATGCTCATGCAATTCTGCAGGTGGGGCCAATGCTGAGATAAACAGGAATCCCTTTATTAGGGCCCGAAGCTGGCAAATGGAGGCTTCAGGAGCCTGCACTTCCTGCTTTCACCTGCATGTTTAAGAGAATGGTTTTGGAAACAGGCTGAAGTTCAAATTTTGGCTCTGCCATTTACTTACCAAATTAGCATGGGCAAATTATTTTAATCCCTCTTAAACTCAGTTTCCTCATCTATGGGAAAACGGCTGCAGCACCTACCTCTCAGCATTGTTGAAAATGAAAAAAAAATGAGATAGCACTTATAAAACACCAAGCCTGATACTTAAGATATAGCATAGGTGGTCAGTAAAATGGTGGTTACTAATAATACCAGTAAACAATGACTAATAGTAGAATCACTAACGTTTGCAGGTAAGACTTCATAAAATTTTTGTGAACTTTTTGAGAGGAGGATACTGGCCTTGTTTTTTGCTTGTCCAAGCAGCCCAAGATGCCCAACTTCGAGGATTGGGTGTCGGATGAGGAGAAGGTACGCATAGCTGCTAAATTCATCACTCATGCACCCCCAGGGGAATTTAATGAGGTGTTCAACAATGTCTGGCTACTACTTAATTGATGATCTCCTCAGGGAAGGGGTAGCACATGCGTTTGCCTAGGAACAGCGTCAGTTCACACCTGTGAAGATAGAAGGTAGAAGATTGGGTCTTCATTACAGAACAGTCACCTGGGTAATAGATTTTTAGATCCAAGAAACAAAATTTTAAGTCTGATCATTTATGGAAAGAAGCAAGTGACCCCCAGCCAGAGGATGTAGATGGAAGTCTGAAGTCTTGGACAGAACCATGTGACAGTGCTTTAAGGGCCAATGTGAAAAATCTTTATTCCAGTGGCTTCTGTATGATTTATGCCAAAACTATAGACAGGCAACAGACCATTACTGTATGCATTGAAGCCATCAGTTTCAGCCTAAAAACTTCTGGAATGGTAGAGATCAGAGTGGAAGTTCACCATCACACCACCTACAGCCCAGTTGATTGGAGTACTTAAGATTCAGGTTCATGGGGTGCCTGGGTGGTTCATTCAGTTAAGCATCCAACTCTTGATTTTGGCCCCAGTCCTGATCTCACAGTTTGTGGGTTCGAGCCCTGCATCAGGCTCTGTGCTGATGGCAGGGAGCATGCTTGGGATTCTCTCCGTCTCTCTCTGTCCCTCCCCCTGCTTTCTCTCTCTCTCTCTCTCTCTCTCTCTCTCTCTCTCAAAATAAACTTTAAAAAGTTTTAAAAAATTTTAAAAAATCATTTTCACTATTATTAAGATGACAATGTTCAGTTGCCTAGTCATAAAGATGTATAGGATTCAGTAATTGTTTCAAACGAAGTCCAGATTGCCAAGTCATTGAGCATGCAGAAAGTAATTATCATACCGCAATTAGTGAAAACTATCAAACAGTGTCAAACACCACATTCAAGGCCTTGTGCCAGCAGCTTCCAGTTACCCACACCAAAATCTACTGGAACAAGATACTCAGCTACAAGAGTGGCAAAGAAATGAGGAATGCTTAAAGGCCGAATGTAGGAGTTTTCAGTATGTGGAGAGAAAGGATTCAACATGTGATCATATGATGAATAAGTGATTTCTAAACAAGAGTGGTGTTTTGGGGTGCCCGGCTGGCTCAGTCAGTAGAGCCTACAACTCTCGATCTTGCAGTTTTGAGTTGGAGCCCTATGTTGCATATGGAGATTACTTAAGAATAAAAATAAAAAATTTTAAAGTGGTATTTTGCTAGGGCTTTGAAAGTTAGCAGGTTTCTAACCTTATAGAGTGCTGTTGAACCTATAGCATCGTCTTCATCCTTTTGTGTTCTCTGCCTTTTAATTTTGTTTTCACTATATCTACTTGTAAAAAAAAATTTTTTTTTTAAATTCTGCCACATTTAATGATGGAGAAGGAGATCTATCCTGGAGTCATTTTACCGTTTAGAAAATTTTCCTAGCCAGGAAGCCCTGTTACTGATA
This sequence comes from Prionailurus bengalensis, assembly GCF_016509475.1. Classification (NCBI taxonomy): domain Eukaryota; kingdom Metazoa; phylum Chordata; class Mammalia; order Carnivora; family Felidae; genus Prionailurus; species Prionailurus bengalensis. The sequence continues at coordinate 59,196,785 of NC_057355.1, forward strand.
AAGAAAGGTAATATGCTCGGTACTTTTCTACCCCTGTCCTTCAAAGCACTTCCGGTACTTGAGTGGTTTTTTACTGATCCACCAGCAGCCAAAGAGGCTATGCTACAAACTAGCTGAATGGAAGACATGTTTATCCTTCTCCCTCTGACTGCTTTGATCATCATTTACTGCATCTCATAAATGTAGTGTTCAAAAGTTTGGATTGGGCTTTTCAGATCCTTTTCTGGGGGCAAAGGAAGTTTTCTGGAAATACCATTATAATCAGCTTCCCTGGGGAAGTTGTTTTTAAGTGCAAAGAGTTGAACCACATTCCCTGCACATTAATGTATTGGCACATGAATGTGTTTTTCTCCTCCCTCATTATCTCCTTCCCCTCTACCACCATTATACAGTTCTAGACATCTGCATTTTTATTTTTATTTTTAAAAATTTATTCATTTTTTGAGACCCAGCGACAGAGCATGAGTGGGGAAGGGGCAGAGAGACAGGGAGACACAGGATCTGAAGCAGGCTCCAGGCTCTGAGCTGTCAGGACAGAGCCCGATGCAGGGCTCGAACTTATGGACTGCAAGATCATGACCTGAGCCAAAGTCGGATGCTTAACCCACTGAGCCACCCAGGCACCCTAACATCTGTGTGTTTAGATGAGTTTTACCCACTTACTGTTTTTTGTTCAAGAACTGCTGACATAATAGGGATGTAGTAGGGTATAAAACTTGAAAAATGCAGATGTTGAAGGAAAAATAGTTATCTTGTGTTTTAATACTTTGTGGCAGGATTATACTATAAGCAGATGAATCAGACAACTATGTAAATCACAAACAAAAACTAAAAATGAACCAAAGTGAAAAAGGATAATGTTCCAGGCAATATCTTTCTCTTGTAACCTGTTATTTAAGGGAATGCTACTGATTTGTTCTAAATAGGATGTATAATTTGTTGCAGATTCCTCTTTCTCATTCCTGCCTGCCAAGAACTCAAATGTAACTGTGATATAGCAACCCTTCCCTAGTATACTGGCTGGTATATGTGTGATCTCAGAATGACATAGATACGATATGACAACTGATAATGGTGGATTCATTTACATTGTTTACACTTCCATGACCAGGCCTTAAGGGAAGGTCAGTTCTTAAAATAAGTGGTGTCTTCCTACCTATCTCCAAATACATGTCAAAACAGAAGGGTGTTTGTGCTTCACCTTTGTTTTTGCTCAGTAATACCGTCAAACAAGCTTGTTTCCAAGTTACCCGTTGAGCTGTGGAAGAATTTTTTTTTTTTAATTTATTTTTTTTTTCTGAAATTTATTGACAAATTGGTTTCCATACAACACCCAGTGCTCATCCCAAAAGGTGCCCTCCTCAATACCCATCACCCACCCTTGCCTCCCTCCCACCCCCCATCAACCCTCAGTTTGTTCTCAGTTTTTAACATTCTCTTATGCTTTGGCTCTCTCCCATTCTAACCTCTTTTTTTTTTTTTTTTCCTTCCCCTCCCCCATGGGTTCCTGTTAAGTTTCTCAGGATCCACATAAGAGTGAAACCATATGGTATCTGTCTTTCTCTGTATGGCTTATTTCACTTAGCATCACACTCTCCAGTTCCATCCACGTTGCTACAAAAGGCCATATTGCATTTTTTCTCATTGCCACGTAATATTCCATTGTGTATATAAACCACAATTTCTTTATCCATTCATCAATTGATGGACATTTAGGCTCTTTCCATAATTTGGCTATTGTTGAGAGTGCTGCTATGAACATTGGGGTACAAGTGGCCCTATGCATCAGTGCTCCTGTATCCCTTGGATAAATTCCTAGCAGTGCTATTGCTGGGTCATAGGGTAGGTCTATTTTTAATTTTCTGAGGAACCTCCACACTGCTTTCCAGAGCGGCTGTACCAATTTGCATTCCCACCAACAGTGCAAGAGGGTTCCCGTTTCTCCACATCCTCTCCAGCATCTATAGTCTCCTGATTTATTCATTTTGGCCACTCTGACTGGCGTGAGGTGATACCTGAGTGTGGTTTTGATTTGTATTTCCCTGATAAGGAGCGACGCTGAACATCTTTTCATGTGCCTGTTGGCCATCCGGATGTCTTCTTTAGAGAAGTGTCTATTCATGTTTTCTGCCCATTTCTTCACTGGGTTATTTGTTTTTCGGGTGTGGAGTTTGGTGAGCTCTTTATAGATTTTGGATACTAGCCCTTTGTCCGATATGTCATTTGCGAATATCTTTTCCCATTCCGTTGGTTGCCTTTGAGTTTTGTTGGTTGTTTCCTTTGCTGTGCAGAAGCTTTTTATCTTCATAAGGTCCCAGTAATTCACTTTTGCTTTTAATTCCCTTGCCTTTGGGGATGTGTCGAGTAAGAGATTGCTACGGCTGAGGTCAGAGAGGTCTTTTCCTGCTTTCTCCTCTAAGGTTTTTTTTTTTTTTTTTATTAAAATTAGATTTTATTAAGTATGCACATAGACTTTCTAGTTTTTTTTTTTTTCCCCTACTTCTGATTTTATTTTATTTTATTTATTTTTTTATTTTTTTATTTTTTTACAGGTTAACGTTCTTTTTTTTTTTTTTTTCTGAAATTTATTGACAAATTGGTTTCCATACAACACCCAGTGCTCATCCCAAAAGGTGCCCTCCTCAACACCCATCACCCACCCTCTCCTCCCTCCCACCCCCCATCAACCCTCAGTTTGTTCTCAGTTTTTAACAGTCTCTTGTGCTTTGGCTCTCTCCCATTCTAACCTCTTTTTTTTTTTTTTTCCTTCCCCTCCCCCATGGGTTCCTGTTAAGTTTCTCAGGATCCACATAAGAGTGAAACCATATGGTATCTGTCTTTCTCTGTATGGCTTATTTCACTTAGCATCACACTCTCCAGTTCCATCCACGTTGCTACAAAAGGCCATATTTCATTTTTTCTCATTGCCACGTAATATTCCATTGTGTATATAAACCACAATTTCTTTATCCATTCATCAATTGATGGACATTTAGGCTCTTTCCATAATTTGGCTATTGTTGAGAGTGCTGCTATGAACATTGGGGTACAAGTGGCCCTATGCATCAGTGCTCCTGTATCCCTTGGATAAATTCCTAGCAGTGCTATTGCTGGGTCATAGGGTAGGTCTATTTTTAATTTTCTGAGGAACCTCCACACTGCTTTCCAGAGCGGCTGCACCAATTTGCATTCCCACCAACAGTGCAAGAGGGTTCCCGTTTCTCCACATCCTCTCCAGCATCTATAGGCTCCTGATTTGTTCATTTTGGCCACTCTGACTGGCGTGAGGTGATACCTGAGTGTGGTTTTGATTTGTATTTCCCTGATAAGGAGCGACGCTGAACATCTTTTCATGTGCCTGTTGGCCATCCGGATGTCTTCTTTAGAGAAGTGTCTATTCATGTTTTCTGCCCATTTCTTCACTGGGTTATTTGTTTTTCGGGTGTGGAGTTTGGTGAGCTCTTTATAGATTTTGGATACTAGCCCTTTGTCCGATATGTCATTTGCGAATATCTTTTCCCATTCCGTTGGTTGCCTTTTAGTTTTGTTGGTTGTTTCCTTTGCTGTGCAGAAGCTTTTTATCTTCATAAGGTCCCAGTAATTCACTTTTGCTTTTAATTCCCTTGCCTTTGGGGATGTGTCAAGTAAGAGATTGCTACGGCTGAGGTCAGAGAGGTCTTTTCCTGCTTTCTCCTCTAAGGTTTTGATGGTTTCCTGTCTCACATTTAGGTCCTTTATCCATTTTGAGTTTATTTTTGTGAATGGTGTGAGAAAGTGGTCTAGTTTCAACCTTCTGCATGTTGCTGTCCAGTTCTCCCAGCACCATTTGTTAAAGAGGCTGTCTTTTTTCCATTGGATGTTCTTTCCTGCTTTGTCAAAGATGAGTTGGCCATACGTTTGTGGGTCTAGTTCTGGGGTTTCTATTCTATTCCATTGGTCTATGTGTCTGTTTTTGTGCCAATACCATGCTGTCTTGATGATGACAGCTTTGTAGTAGAGGCTAAAGTCTGGGATTGTGATGCCTCCTGCTTTGGTCTTCTTCTTCAAAATTCCTTTGGCTATTTGGGGCCTTTTGTGGTTCCATATGAATTTTAGGATTGCTTGTTCTAGTTTCGAGAAGAATGCTGGTGCAATTTTGATTGGGATTGCATTGAATGTGTAGATAGCTTTGGGTAGTATTGACATTTTGACAATATTTATTTTTCCAATCCATGAGCAGGGAATGTCTTTCCATTTCTTTAAATCTTCTTCAATTTCCTTCATCAGCTTTCTATAGTTTTCAGCATACAGATCCTTTACATCTTTGGTTAGATTTATTCCTAGGTATTTTATGCTTCTTGGTGCAATTGTGAATGGGATCAGTTTTTTTATTTGTCTTTCTGTTGCTTCATTGTTAGTGTATAAGAATGCAACTGATTTCTGTACATTGATTTTGTATCCTGCAACTTTGCTGAATTCCTGTATCAGTTCTAGCAGACTTTTGGTGGAGTCTATCGGATTTTCCATGTATAATATCATGTCATCTGCAAAAAGCGAAAGCTTGACTTCATCTTTGCCAATTTTGATGCCTTTGATTTCCTTTTGTTGTCTGATTGCTGATGCTAGAACTTCCAGCACTATGTTAAACAGCAGCGGTGAGAGTGGGCATCCTTGTCGTGTTCCTGATCTCAGGGAAAAAGCTTTCAGTTTTTCCCCGTTGAGGATGATGTTAGCTGTGGGCTTTTCATAAATGGCTTTTATGATCTTTAAGTATGTTCCTTCTATCCCGACTTTCTCAAGGGTTTTTATTAAGAAAGGGTGCTGGATTTTGTCGAAGGCCTTTTCTGCATCGATTGACAGGATCATATGGTTCTTCTCTCTTTTTTTGTTAATGTGATGTATCACGTTGATTGATTTGCGAATGTTGAACCAGCCCTGCATCCCAGGAATGAATCCCACTTGATCATGGTGAATAATTCTTTTTATATGCCGTTGAATTCGATTTGCTAGTATCTTATTGAGAATTTTTGCATCCATGTTCATCAGGGATATTGGCCTGTAGTTCTCTTTTTTGACTGGGTCTCTGTCTGGTTTAGGAATCAAAGTAATACTGGCTTCATAGAATGAGTCTGGAAGTTTTCCTTCCCTTTCTATTTCTTGGAATAGCTTGAGAAGGATAGGTATTATCTCTGCTTTAAACGTCTGGTAGAACTCCCCTGGGAAGCCATCTGGTCCTGGACTCTTATTTGTTGGGAGATTTTTGATAACCGATTCAATTTCTTCGCTGGTTATGGGTCTGTTCAAGCTTTCTATTTCCTCCTGATTGAGTTTTGGAAGAGTGTGGGTGTTCAGGAATTTGTCCATTTCTTCCAGGTTGTCCAATTTGTTGGCATATAAGTTTTCATAGTATTCCCTGATAATTGTTTGTATCTCTGAGGGATTGGTTGTAATAATTCCATTTTCATTCATGATTTTATCTATTTGGGTCATCTCCCTTTTCTTTTTGAGAAGCCTGGCTAGAGGTTTGTCAATTTTGTTTATTTTTTCAAAAAACCAACTCTTGGTTTCGTTGATCTGCTCTACAGTTTTTTTAGTTTCTATATTGTTTATTTCTGCTCTGATCTTTATTATTTCTCTTCTTCTGCTGGGCTTAGGCTGCCTTTGCTGTTCTGCTTCTAGTTCCTTTAGGTGTGCTGTTAGATTTTGTATTTGGGATTTTTCTTGTTTCTTGAGATAGGCCTGGATTGCAATGTATTTTCCTCTCAGGACTGCCTTTGCTGCGTCCCAAAGCGTTTGGATTGTTGTATTTTCATTTTCGTTTGTTTCCATATATTTTTTAATTTCTTCTCTAATTGCCTGGTTGACCCACTCATTCGTTAGTAGGGTGTTCTTTAACCTCCATGCTTTTGGAGGTTTTCCAGACTTTTTTCTGTGGTTGATTTCAAGCTTCATAGCATTGTGGTCTGAAAGTAAGCATGGTATAATTTCAATTCTTGTAAACTTATGAAGGGCTGTTTTGTGACCCAGTATATGATCTATCTTGGAGAATGTTCCATGTGCACTCGAGAAGAAAGTATATTCTGTTGCTTTGGGATGCAGAGTTCTAAATATATCTGTCAAGTCCATCTGATCCAATGTCTCATTCAGGGCCCTTGTTTCTTTATTGACCATGTGTCTAGATGATCTATCCATTTCTGTAAGTGGTGTATTAAAGTCCCCTGCAATTACCACATTCTTATCAATAAGGTTGCTTATGTTTATGAGTAATTGTTTTATATATTTGGGGGCTCCGGTATTCGGCGCATAGACATTTATAATTGTTAGCTCTTCCTGATGGATAGACCCTGTAACTATTATATAATGTCCTTCTTCATCTCTTGTTACAGCCTTTAATTTAAAGTCTAGTTTGTCTGATATAAGTATGGCTACTCCAGCTTTCTTTTGGCTTCCAGTCGCATGATAAATAGTTCTCCATCCCCTCACTCTCAATCTAAAGGTGTCCTCAGGTCTAAAATGAGTCTCTTGTAGACAGCAAATAGATGGGTCTTGTTTTTTTATCCATTCTGATACCCTATGTCTTTTGGTTGGCGCATTTAATCCATTTACATTCAGTGTTATTATAGAAAGATACGGGTTTAGAGTCATTGTGATGTCTGTATGTTTTATGCTTGTAGTGATGTCTCTGGGACTTTGTCTCACAGGGTCCCCCTTAGGATCTCTTGTAGGGCTGGTTTAGTGGTGACAAATTCCTTCAGTTTTTGTTTGTTTGGGAAGACCTTTATCTCTCCTTCTATTCTAAATGACAGACTTGCTGGATAAAGGATTCTTGGCTGCATATTTTTTCTGTCTAGCACCCTGAAAATCTCGTGCCAATTCTTTCTGGCCTGCCAAGTTTCAAAAGAGAGATCAGTCACGAGTCTTATAGGTCTCCCTTTATATGTGAGGGCACGTTTACCCCTTGCTGCTTTCAGAATTTTCTCTTTATCCTTGTATTTTGCCAGTTTCACTATGATATGTCGTGCAGAAGATCGATTCAAGTTACGTCTGAAGGGTGTTCTCTGTGCCTCTTGGATTTCAATGCCTTTTTCCTTCCCCAGTTCAGGGAAGTTCTCAGCTATTATTTCTTCAAGTACCCCTTCAGCACCTTTCCCTCTCTCTTCCTCCTCTGGGATACCAATTATGCGTATATTATTTCTTTTTAGTGTATCACTTAGTTCTCTAATTTTCCCCTCATACTCCTGGATTTTTTTATCTCTCTTTTTCTCAGCTTCCTCTTTTTCCATAACTTTATCTTCTAGTTCACCTATTCTCTCCTCTGCCTCTTCAAGCCGAGCTGTGGTGGTTTCCATTTTGTTATGCATTTCGTTTAAAGCGTTTTTCAGCTCCTCGTGACTGTTCCTTAGTCCCTTGATCTCTGTAGCAAGAGATTCTCTGCTGTCCTGTATACTGTTTTCAAGCCCAGCGATTAATTTTATGACTATTATTCTAAATTCACTTTCTGTTATGTTATTTAAGTCCTTTTTGATCAGCTCATTAGCTGTTGTTATTTCCTGGAGATTCTTCTGAGGGGAATTCTTCCGCTTGGTCATTTTGGATAGTCCCTGGCGTGGTGAGGACCTGCAGGGCACTTCCCCTGTGCTGTGGTGTATACCTGGAGTTGGTGGGCGGGGCCGCAGTCAGACCTGATGTCTGCCCCCAGCCCACCGCTGGGGCCACAGTCAGACTGGTGTGTGCCTTCTCTTCCCCTCTCCTAGGGGCGGGATTCACTGTGGGGTGGTGTGGCTCGTCTGGGCTACTTGCACCCTGCCAGGCTTGTGATGCTGGGGATCTGGCGTATTAGCTGGGGTGGGTAGGCAAGGTGCTCGGGGGCAGGAGGGGCAGGCTTAGATCGCTTCTCCTTAGGTGATCCACTTCAGGAGGGGCCCTGTGGCAGCGGGAGGGAGTCAGATCCGCTGCTGAAGCGCAGAGTTGGGTGTTTGCGCGGAGCGAGCAAGTTCCCTGGCAGGAACCGGTTCCCTTTGGGATTTCGGCTGGGGGATGGGTGGGGGAGATGGCGCTGGCAAGCGCCTTTGTTCCCCACCAAACTGAGCTCTGTTGTCAGGGGGCTCAGCAGCTCTCCCTCCCTTTGTCCTCCAGCCTTCCCGCTTTCCGAGCAGAGCTGTTAACTTATGACCTCCCAGACGCTAAGTCGCGCTTGTTGTGGGAACACAGTCCGTCAGGCCCCTCCGCTTTTGCAAGACAGACTCGGGGGCTCTGCTTGGCCGGCGAGCCGCCCCTCCGCCCCGGCTCCCTCCCGCCAGTCCATGGAGCGCGCACCGCCTCGCCGCCCTTCCTACCCTCTTCTGTGGGCCTCTCGTCTGCGTTTGGTTCCGGCGACTCTGTTCTGCTAATCCTCTGGCGGTTTTCTGGGTTATTTAGGCAGGTGTAGATGGAATCTAAGTGATCAGCAGGACGTGCGGTGAGCCCAGCGTCCTCCTAAGCCGCCATCTTGCCGCCCCCTAGAATTTTTATTTCAAATAAAATATATTTGTGGGGTGCCTGGGTGGCTTAGTAGGCTGAGCATCCAACTCTTGATTTTGGCTCAGCTCATGATCCCAGCGTTGTGGGATTGAGCCCTGAGTTGAATTCTAAGCTGGGTGTGGAGCCCGCTTAGGATTCATTCTTTTCTCTCTCTCCCTCCCTCTCTCTCTCTCTCTCTCCCTCCCCCCCCCATCTATCTCCTTGCCCCCCCCAACCCCCATCCTTCCTCTGCTTCATGAGTGCACGCATGCACTCCCTCTCTCTCAAATAAAAATAAATATATTTGTATTAGGTGTCTTTCATAGTATCCATTCATACTGCACTATCCTCTATATCAGGTAGTCCAATAGACATATATCTGTTATGTTCCTAAAAAATTTTAACATATTTTTGATTATGTTAGTTTTATTAGAAGAATACTGGTGTTCATGTTAATTTCTTTTGTTCTTTCTCAGATGTGGAAAAGCTGACACCAGCCTTGGATTTACTTTGCTCAGCAATTAGAGAAAGTGATTCTGAAACCCAAAGCAAACACTTTTCAGAACAGTTGCTTAATCTTACACTGTCTTTTCTTAACAAACAAATAAAGGAGCTTTTTCTTCACAATGAAGGTAAGATAGCAGCAAAGAGGGGTGCAACTGCCCTATCCGTGTGTCAGGACAGAGATCCCAGTGGTCCTATTGCCCGAGAAAATATAAGCCAAGAGACTGCTATTTCCTAAAGCTGAGAAGAGTCAGTGTATATAATTGATTGAGTGAAATAGATTCCAATACTGGCCAAGTTGACAGAAAGGACTAATTATTGTGAAAACAGTTATGTTAAAACACAGAGCTACTGGTAAATACGAAGAAGCTCAGATTTTTTTGTTTGAAATTTGAAAACACCGAGTTTAATTTTTGGCATTTTTCTAGTATTCTTTATAACAGCTTAGGGTTTATTCCTTTTCTCTAGTTCTTGCTCTCTATATGTATATGCACACGTACATTTATATATATATGAAATTGGCAAATTGGTGTTTTCCACAGAACTAGATGAACATCTACAGCAGGGAGTGAACATTTTGACCAGCTACATTAATGAACTTCGAACCTTCATGATAAAGTTTCCTTGGAAGATAATAGATACCGTAGATGAATATGATATAAATGAAAATGTCCCCAAAGTAAGAGAAAGCGATATATGGAAGAAACTCAGTGTTGAGGTAAATATGAGTAATTACTACTTCTTTTATTTGCCAGATTTAGAGGATCTGAGAAAACAATTTGAAAACCAGAATTTAGAATCTGTACATTTGTGATTCAGAATCTTTAGCAAGGTTTTATACATTTGGAGTATTTGGAGTTTAGGTTTTATAGATTTGGAGATCTCTGGGCATGACTTCAAATTTATGTCTACAAGCTTGTGTATGTAATTGAGAACACAGAGAGGTTCCCTCTGAATTCTTAATGCCAGATCTGCCCACTTAGATCCAGTGACAAGCACCTAACCCCAAACCTATGTGAAGTGGCACACTCTTCACGATATTTCTTCAATGGCTAGGGCCTGGCACTTTGGACTTAAGCATTCTGCCTGACCTTTGGGTAAATCACATTGCTGCTGGTAGTTTGATCTTAGGAAACTTTTATTTTATGGCATTATTTCTTGGACATATACTCAGTTTGAGTCCTATCTCACATTCCAGTTAAGATATCTTGCCAGTTAAATTTTCTAGCTCACCTGCTTGACTTTTTTTTTTTACTTTTTTTTTTTTTAACATTTATTTATTTTTGAGACAGAGACAGAGCATGAACGGGGGGAGGGTCAGAGAAAGAGGGAGACACAGAATCCGAAACAGGCTCCAGGCTCCGAGCTGTCAGCACAGAGACCAACGCGGGGCTCGAACTCACAGACTGCGAGATCATGACCTGAGCCGAAGTCGGCCGCTTAACCGACTGAGCCACCCAGGCGCCCCTTGACTTTCTTTTTATAGAAGTTAGTACAACCAAACTGTGCTGCTGCCCTCTTTATGACTGGGGACTGGAAGAATCCCTCCACCCACCTGTCAAGTATTGGCTTTGGAAAGACAAAGACCAAAATAGCTTAACCCAGATAGATGATCAAACTCAGTAGGGAGTGAAAGTGATAAGTTTGACCTACTGTCAGGTTCGCAGGACTGCTGTTGTTGGGGTGGAGGAACAGGGAAGTAGCTGGTGTGACTGCTTTTGCTGTATCTCTTATTCTCTATCCGAAAGTTAATTGATTTTCCCTCTACTGTTTTTGGCTTCTCTTTTACAGTCTCCTTTGCAGGTTTCACTTCCTATTTTTCACCCTTGAATATGCTCCAAGGTACCATCCCTGGTCCTCTGGTCTTTTTGCTCAAAATAATTGATTTTTAACTTTTTGAAAGGTTATATCCTATTTTGATGAAAGCTGTGGACTCTGTCTCCAAAAATATACATGTGATTGTGTGCATGTACACATGCATACGATTTTGCATAAGGCTTCATGGGATTTACCTACTCCTTGAAAGCCCCCGGTTAAGAATGCCCCTATTTGGGCCACCTGGGTGACTCAGTTGGTAAAGTATCTAACTTCAACTCAGGTCATGATCTCCTGGTTTGTGAGTTTGAGCCTGGCATTGGGATTTGTACTAATGCTGTGGAACCTGCCTGGGATTCTTTCTCTCTCCCTCTTTGTCCCTTCCCAACTTGTGCACGTGCGCGCTCTCAAAAAAATAAATAAATAAAAAAGTCCCTCTTCTGTCTAGGGTATAGGTCTTCAGTGTAGGTCTTTATTCCTTCTTACTAGGATTTTTGCTGTAACCTTCTAATGCCTTACTGTCTTGAGCTTGAATCCCTTGTAGTCTATTCTCCACATTGCTACCTGAACATTCTTCCTAAAATATGTATCTGGTTATGTCACCCTTAGCTTTTAAGATCTTTCAGTGTTTCCACATAAATTTCAGGATACAATCCATCTCCTACATATAACACCCTTCATGATGGAACCTCTGCTTTTCTTTCACATCTCATCTGCTACTATGTCCAGTTTTTTCTCCAGTTAAATTGAGTAATTTGGAGTTTCCTAAAGAGTGATACTGTTTCTTGCCTTTATACCTCGGTATATATTCCCTCTTTTTGGGACACTTGTCCTGTTTCCTCAATATATGTATGTAATGCATACTTGCCTTTTAAATTTCACCTCATTAGTCCTCTCTACTAGGAAGACTTTTCTTTTGTTGTTACCTCTTTTATTTAGATGCTCCTCTTCTGGACCCTCCTCTCTAGCACCCTGGGATACCTGCATCATCGCCTTTATCATACAAGACTATACTCAATACTTTATTTGTATATTTTCCACTAGTCTAATAGCCTGTATTTTGGTCAACTTCATCTCTCCTGTGCAAAGCACCAAATCTAGTGGTTGATTTTCAACAAAAGTCTATTAGGTGCTCAATAAATATATAAGTCCCATGTTGATAATCATAATAAGGAAATAAAAAGGAACTTAAAAGGCAAATATGTTTCCTCATTTTCTTAGGACATTATTGCCGATGCTATTTTGAACAACAGAATACCAGAGGCACAGGCTTTCTTCAGGATTAACAGTCATTCTGCTCAAAGACTTGAGGAGCTGATTAGAATAGGCCTAAATTTGGTCTTTGACAATTTGAAAAAGAACAACATAAAGGAAGCCTCTGAACTTTTGAAGAACATGGTGAGTTGCATAAACTGTCTGATCTTAAAGTCTCTAATGGAAGAAAAGTTCTCTATATTGAATGCAATTTCTGGTTGATATAAAAATTGATTTGTATTCATAGTTGTGTCAGAAACTAAGAAATTTATATAGCCTTTACTGGGAAATGATAATAGAAATGTTCTTTGGTACTGAGAACTTTTTTGAAGAAATTTTTTTATTGGGAGTTTCCATCATTTATTCTCTGTTATACTTGACACTTTGACTAGAAGGAGACAGTGCTTCTCCTAGAAGGCTTCATACATGTCAAAGTGTGCACAGAACCTCGTTTGTTGGGAAACATTCTGGGTTGTTTGTGTGACCCCTTACGTCTCCGTTTGAGCTAATGGCTTATACTTTTACTTCGTGCTCTGTGGTTTTACTTCATTTGAGAAGGGGAAGTCCCGGAGGTAGGCCTCCTGGACTAAGCTGAGACCTGGCCCTAATCTGCATGGTCGTGGCTTGTCCCTGGTAACTTTCTAGAGGTACAGAGTGAAACCATGCAAGCATTGTGATTTGCATTGACTTTTGTTTTCAAGTGAATCATTATAGCAGATACCTGCAGTTTTGGTCATGGTAGCCTAGCATTACCTTAAATTGTTCTATCTGCTGCCTTTGTTCTGGAAAAATGGCTAAGGACTTTAGGGATAGGCTGTGTATACGTAAGGTAAATCTAGAGTATGAGTGTTCACAAGAGCAGAAAAGCTGTAGAATTCTAACAGGGTACATGTCTGTAATAGGGTATTTCTTTATCCAACATATATTTATATTTAAAATAGTCCTTTTACAAAATGTAAAGGTTTTTCAATTTTTCTGTTTATTACAGGGCTTTGATGTAAAAGACCAGTTGCTCAAGATCTGCTTCTATACAACTGATAAAGATATACGGGACTTTTTGGTAGGTAAAGGTGAGGCTATGTAGTTTACATCTTCTAGTAAACCTTGGTGAAAATTCAAAATGAATTATTTTAATATTCGACTAATGTCTAGTAAGTAAAAGTATTAGAATTCCTTTTATTTTTAATGATCATTTTGCATTTGTGGTAAAAGAAAATTTGTGAATATATATATACACTTCAAAAATTCAAAATACAATTCTTAAATGGCATTTAATCTCATGACATTTGTTTTGCAATTGTGATGGATTTTTGTGAGGTCACTGCTTAATTACTTTTTATTCAAGGTTGAAATTTTAAAAGAAAAAAATTATTTTTCTGAAAATGAAAAGAGAACTATAGACTTCGTGCATCAAGTTGAGAAGTTTTATTCAGGACATTTTCAAGAAAATGTGCAGATCCAGCCCTTTGCCAGGTAGTCTTATTAGCCTGCTTTCGATAATACGGAAAAAATATTGTGGACATTGTTTATAATTGTTAGTGAGCACAGGTTTTTTATGTGGAACTGAGCTTACATTCTCTATGAAGATAAAACTTGTGTCATCCAGAAGGGACTCAGGGAATTTCCTCTCATTCCAATATTTGTATAATTACATACATATTTTTAAGATAATAAATACAAAAATGATAGTATTGAATTATGTGTTTCCTAAAAGAGTTGAAGTTAATGAGCAGATTTTCCCTCCAAAATTAAAAAAATTTATACCACTGTTTCAGGTATAGGATGAAGGAACAGGATTTTTTCAAGCACAAATCTGTTTTGGACTCACTCCTGAAACATGATCCTAAAGATAAATTTAACAAACAGGACCACAGAGTTGTGTTAAATTGGGCTCAGTGGTGGAATCAACTAACACAAGAATCCATCCTTCTCCCCAGGATAAGTCCAGAAGGCAAGTGTGAAAGAACCTAAAATTTAAACATATTGTATGAGAATTAAATTAGGCATTTGAATATTTTGGTGAGTCTCCATTTTGGAATTCCTTTTGGAGGAAGAATACTCAGTTACTTTAAAATGCAAGTCATTCCATGAAGACCTCTTATCTCAAGGTTTTTATTTTAATTTTTAGAGAGTGTGGGCATGAGCTGGGGAGGGGCAGAGGGGAGAGAGGGGGAGAGAGAGAGAATGAGAATGAGAATCTTAGGCAGGCTCCATGCTCAGCAAGGAGCCCGACATGGGGCTCAATCCCACGACTCTGGGATATCTCAAGGTTTTTGTAAGAGATTTATAATGTGACAGTGAAAGAGAAAAGCCTTATGGTTTAGTGAATTGAAATTTCAAGGCTAAGAATTCTCTAGCCAGCCTCAAAGTGACATCTATGTTTTTCCAATAGTCTTTGAGTTTCTTCTTGTGTAAACTAAGGATCTGTATCACATGAGGGCTCTGGGGAACAAGTAATAGTAGTTATGTATAGAATGTTAAATTCATGTTAACTATTACAGCCAAAGTTATTTTGTTTGTTTATTTAATTTGAGAGAGAGAGAGCGAGAGAGAGAGAGAGAGCGAGCATGAGCCAGGGAGAGGCAGAGAGAGAGGGAAAGGAAGAAAGAATCCCAAGCAGGCTCTGTGCTGTTAGTGCAGAGCCCAACATAGGACTTGATCCCATGAACTATGAGATCATGCCCTGAGCCGAAATCAGAATTCAGGCACTTAACTGACTGAGCCACCCATGTGCCTCCGAAGTTTTTATTTATATTAAGAAAAGGGAAGAAGAATCTATTAAGTTAATTATTGTTGAGTTTTGTGTCAATAATCATAATTCATTGCTGTTTTAAAATGTATTTTATTCTTAATTCAGAGTACAAATCATATTCTCCCGAAGCCCTCTGGAGATACCTCACAGCTCGCCATGATTGGTCAAGCATTATCTTGTGGATTGGAGAATTTCAGACCCAGAACAGTTGTGCTTCACTTCAGCAGAACAGATGGCCCCTTCTGACTGTTGATGTTATTGATCAGAATACTTGCTGCAACAACTACATGAGGAATGAAATTTTAGATAAGCTGGCCAGGTATTGTAACTGGAGATGAATACAAGGAAGGGCAATAAAAAACTAATGGTGTAAATTTTGCTCTGAAATGCCATAAATCCAATGCAATGTTGTTTCATAGTATTTTAAAATTATAAAGTGTTACCATATATTGAGGTTTTAAAATCACATGCATTTTGGAGTGCCTGGGTGGCTCAGTTGAGTGTCTAACTCTTGATTTTGGCTTAGGTCATGATCTATCTAATGGTTTGTGAGATATTGAGCCCCATGTCAGGCTTCACGCTGTCAGTGCAGAGCCTGTTTGGAATTCTCTCTCTCTCCCTCTCTTTCTCTTCCTCTCCCCTGCTCTCGCTCGCTCAAAATAAATAATTTTTAAAAAAATATTTAAGATCACATGCATTTAACACCATGTGTTAGTGAATAGGTTCTCACACTGTAGCTGACATGGTCAGCTGTCATTGGAGCTACAAGGACCAAGTGGCAAGAGCTGAGAAGAGGATGCCTTAGTGTCATGTAATGTCTCCCACTCTTCTCATTACTGTCACTGCACCTGTGTGCTGCCTGTGGATTTTAACTAAAGAGGACTGTTCAGTTAAGAAATTAGTGAGGGGGAGGGGTGCACCCGATTTTGGCTCAGGTCATGATCTCACAGTTGGTGAATTCCAGCCCTGCATCAGGCTCTGTGTGGACAGCTCAGAGCCTGAAGCCTGCTTTGGGTTCTGTGTCTCCCTCTTTCTCTGCCTCTACCTCGTTTGCGTTCTGTCTCTCTCTCTCTCAAAAATAAACAAACATTAAGAAAATAATTTTTAAAAATTAAAAAAAAAATCAGTGAGGGGATGCCTGGGTGGCTTAGTTAAGTGTCCAACTCTTCATTTCAATTGAGGTTATGATCTTGTGGTTCGTGAGTTCAAGCCCTGCATCAGTCTCTGTGCTGATGGTGCAGAGCCTGTTTGGGATTCTCTCTCTCTCTCTCTCTCTCTCTCTCTCTCTCTCTCTCTGCCCTGCACTCTCTCTGTCTCTCTCTCTCAAAATAAATAAACTTAAAAAAGAAAAAAATTAGTGAAGGGTAAGTAGCTCTTGAAGTGATGTGAAGACTTGAAATTTTTAATTAATTGCTAAAAACAATTCTGTTAGATTGAACCATGTGAACTTGCCATTTGTGTGGGTCAAAAATGGTTGAATATCAGCAATTTCACAGGCTAAACCTAATCTATCTTCCTAAGGCTATAAAAATAATATAATGAGACAATAACATATATATTAATTTTTAAGTTTCTGAAGCTTATTCCCCATGTATTTATTTTATTTTATATTTATACTTTTAGGGAGGTGTAGCTGTATTGTCCTAATCAATTTGAAGATGTGGAGAGTGAAATCTAGAGAAGTTAGGAGCTTTGCCCAAGTCAGTTACTTACAGACTTCAATTCTTTTACCTCTGACTTTCTATTTGCTGTTCCTTCTATTGCACTAAATCCTTTCCTTATTTACTAAAAGTAAAATTGCATATAACTTGCATGGTTGTCAAATATTTGGCTTAATATTTATTTATTTAAAAAGCTAGTATGTATGTGATTCAACAGGAATATGACATTAGTGAATTAGGTCTACAGTAAGAGATTAAAAGGAAAAACTCATACCACCCTGTTAGATACAGAAGAGCATTTGATAAAATTCAGCATCTATTTATCATAAAAGCTACATATTAGCAAACTAAGAGTGGATGCAAATTTCCTTAATGTGAAAGGGGTATCTAAAGAAATCTTGTAGCTAACGTTATGCTTGATGGTGAAACACCACAAACGTTCTATTTAGATTTGGAGCAAGACAAGCCTGTTGTCGATTCTTCCCAAGTTGATCTTTAGATATAATGCAATCTCAATAAAAATCCCAGCAGGTTTTCTTGTGGATTTTAACAAGCTGATTATAAATATTTATATGAAAATGCAGAGGGTCAAGAATAGCCCTGAAAAAGAACTTGTCCTCCCAGGTATAAAAGTTTATTCTAAAGCTCTAGCAACCAAGACGGTGAGAGTATTGGTTCAAGGATAGACAAATAGACCAGAGAACAGAATAATGAGCATAGAAACAAACTTCTACATGCATGCTCACTTTATATATGACAGAGGTGGCACTGAATAGCGGGCAAAGAACATTTTTTTTTTGACAAATGGGAGCTGGGGTAACAAGATAGCTGTGGGGGGGGGGGTTGGATTTAAATTGGACTTTTATTTTTAATTGGACTTTCTGCCTTCTCTCATGCATACAGTCAATTCCAAGTAGATTTCAAAACCCAAATGATAAATGTAAAACTATAAAACTTTTAGAAGATACGGAAGAATATTTTCATGACCTTGGGAGTAGGGTATGCTTTCTAAACAGCCTAAGGGGTCAAGGAGAATGGTTACTGAGACCTAGAGAGCTGCCTGGCAAGAGTTGTGTCCCTTAGTGGAGAGTGTCAGGCAACCTGCAGTCACCCAGCACAGAAAGAGCCAAGGTATCCTCATCTTCTCTTCTTTCTGACTCTTCTCTTCTTATGGGGGTCTTCCATAGGCAAAACAAAATGGAAGCCTGAGGGTACTAGAGTCTTCTGTGCAGGCGAGCCTCCAGGGATAGGAGAAGAGTAGAGCTTGGATCTGGAGGGGAAGATAACAGCATACATAGGCATTTCACAAAAGAGGAAACACAAATGGCCAATAAACATACAAAAAGATGGTCTTCCTCATTTGTAGTCATGGAAATATAAAATTATTTTACCAAAAATCTAGGGGTGCTGCACTGACCATCAAAGGTAGAGAGTAGATAAATAAAATGTAGTTACAGTCCTACAGTGGAGTACTATATAACAATGAAAACAAACTGAGGGTATTATGCTAAGTGAAATTAGTCAGAGAAAGACAAAAATCATGACTTCACTCATATGAGGACTTTAAGAGACAAAACAGATGAACATAAGGGAAGGGAAACAAAAATATAAAAACAGGGAGGGGGATAAAACAGAAAAGACTCTTAAATATGGAGAATAAACAGAGAGTTACTGGAAGGGGTGTGGGAGGGGGGATGGGCTAAATGGTAAGGGGCACTAAGGAATCCACTCCTGAAATCATTGTTGCACTATATGCTAACTAATTTGGATGTAAATTTTAAAAAATAAAAAAAAAAAATAATGAAAACAAACTGTACTCACAGGTATTAACATGGGTAAATCACACAATGTTCAATAAAAGAAATGAGACTAAGAATAATATATCCAGATAGTACCATTTATGAATAAAGTTTAAAATAGGCAAATCCAAGAGTGCCCGGATGGCTCAGTCAGTTAAGCGTCCAACTTCAGCTCAGGTCTCATGGTCTGTGAGTTCAAGCCCCGCATCGGGCTCTGTGCTGACAGCTGGAAGCCTGGAGCCTGCTTCAGATTCTGTGTCTCCCTCTCTCTCTGCCCCTTGCCTGCTTGCACTCTGTCTCTCTCTCTCAAAAATAGATAAACTTCAAAAAAAAAATTTTTTTTTAAGTTGGGAATGGGCAGGGGGGCACCTGGATGACTCAGTCAGTTGAGCATCCAACTTCAGCTCAGGTCATGATCTCATGGTTCATGAGTTTGAGCCAGCATCAGGCTCTGGGTGGACAGCTCAGAACCTAGAGCCTACTTCCAGATTCTCTATCTCCCTCTTTCTCTGCCCTCCCCTACCTGCACTCTGTCTCTGTCTCTGTCTCTCTCTCAAAAATAAACATTACAAAAATTTTTTTAAAAATAATTATTACAAAGTTAGGATAGTGGTTACCTCTGGGGGTAGCAAAGGACATGCATGGGGGAAGAATACACCAAGGTATAATATTCTATTATTTGGGTGATGGTTACATAGTGTTTCTGTACATGCCACATTATATATTTCCTATTGTCCTCTGTATAGTATATAAATTTAACAGTAAATTTGTAAAAAGTAATATTTAAATGCAAATTTCTATTCTTGTTTAGTTGTTGGTCTATTTAAATTATTCTGCTTTAGCTTCTAAATGGTTTTGTTTGGGAATTTTGGAAATTCCCAGTGCTTAAAACATCTAATTTCAAGAGCTAACCACTGTTGCCATAGTGGATTGTGCAATTCTAGTTAAAATCATAAGAAAATGGAGATAGCGGGGCGCCTGGGTGGCTCAGTCGGTTAAGCGGCCGACTTCGGCTCAGGTCATAATCTCATGGTCCGTGAGTTAGAGCCCCGCATCAGGCTCTGTGCTGACAGCTCAGAGCCTGGAGCCTGTTTCAGGTTCTGTGCCTCCCTCTCTCTGACACTCCCCCGTTCATGCTCTGTCTCTCTGTCTCAAAAATAAATAAATGTTAAAAAAAAAAAGTAAAAAAAAAGAAAATGGAGATAGCTTAGATTAGGTTTTTGAAATAATGAAGATAACTCTAGACTGTCATTTAAATACTAAGATGGTGCACCAGTCTTCATCAGAAACTAGCAAAATATATATGTGTCAGAACAGATTTATAGAGTGAGACTGTAGCAGGATTCTCAGACAGATAGTCGTGACACTGAGGCTTTTCTTTCCAGGAAGTAACTTTATTCCTGCCAGCATTGCTCAGTTGGGTTCGTACCTGGAGAACTGAGCCCTGAACGCCACGTGGTGTAGTTTTCTATATACTTTTTATTTCTTTGTCTCCTATATATGGTAACACACAAACATGTAGTCTGGTTAAGTGGTCTCCTGTTACAAGGTGGTGAGGGATGTTGTCACATACACATATAGCCAGGTTGCTTTGAGGTTTGAGGGGACCCTACCACAAGACTTGGCAGTCTTAATTTGTAAATCCTTATTTTTAAGTAGCTGAGACTTCCACAATGGAAGTGGTTTGGTCTGCCCTGAGTCTAGCAACTTGGTAACTTGCCACCTCTGAAACCTGCCCAACAGGAGTGGGATTTTTCTTCAGTCTGAACTAGAAGACTTTGAACTCTTCCTCCTAAGACTGAACCGCATTGGAGGTGTGATGCAAGATACTCTCCCCGTTCAAAACTACAGGTCCAAAGAAGGTTGGGATTTCCATTCTCACTTCATTCTCTATTGTTTGGAACACAGTCTGCAGTATCTTCTCTATGTCTATCTTGACCGTTACAAGTGAGTATTGAGAATTGATTTGTCCTTGAGCAGCACAAATCAGTTTCCTCTTTCCATACTACTTCTGAATGTGGCGTTTAGGAAAATATTAAACACTCCCTTGAGGAATACTGATCTTTTTGAAATAGTGCCCCTTCACTCCAATACTTGGTACCTTAGTTCAGTGCTGCATTCAGCTAACTGCTTATCATGTGTTTTTTGGTGATGTTAACCCTGTAACATGTCTGTTAACCTATAAGATAACTACAAAGAATAAAATGAAAGAAATGCCTTAAAAGTTTAAAAGAGAGGAAGATTCCGAAAGTTAACTTGGAGTTACTTGATACCTTCATTACCAGGCAAATGAATGCTAAACAATTCTGTAAGATTAACAGAAGGTTATGAGTTCACAACCACTGCAAGGTATGTTAGGTATACTCTTAAATTGATACTTAGATAGATAGATATACATCTATGTGTACTGCCCAAGATCACTCTGGCTGCTCTGAATTGCTGTTGGGTCAGTGCTAACAAGACTATTTCTCTAATATAGGAGTACTTACAGTGTTCCTGGCACTAGACTAAGTACTTTACGTGCATTATCTCATCTAATTTTCACAGAAGGCCTATCGGGTGGTTATTCCAATCTCCATTACACAGATGAGGAAACTGAAGCATTGAGAGAGGCCAAGTGCCTTACTTACAGCACATGGCTCTCATAAATGGCACAGCCAGATTTAATTCTACTTAGATTTGATTCCAGAGTCCAGCCTTAGGTGCTAAGGAGAACCTTTTTATTTTATTTTATGTATTAAAGACTAAGAATTCAAATAGATGGTGTTTTTCTGGTTCGTATCATTGAAGCTTATTTAGACACAGAAATGTTTTCCCCAAAGCTGCTGGTAAGAGAAGATTTAGAAGTCATATATTCAAAAGATCTATCCTGAGACTTAATTCCTCAGTCCTAGCTTCTCTGTAGTTGTGGAAGTTTTTAAAAGCCTCTGAAGTTTGAAAATGCTGACAAGTTTTTGTTGTTTAAAATAATAAAATATGACAGGACAAGGTATCTGTTAATCTTACAGAGTTGGTAACATTTCATCATGGAAGTAAACACATTATAAATAAAATTATCTGTCTCTAATTTTTTCTCTATTTCTAGACCATAAGTAATAAGTAAAACACAACACAAGATTGGAGTATATTATATTTACTCTTAATTCTGAAATTCCTTTTTAAATGCTAGTTATCATCTGGAGCAAACATGATTGTAACCGTCTTATCCTGTGTGCTAACCAGAGTTTGTTCCTTTGTTTTATATACAGACTTAATCCTTCAAATTGTCCCTTTTTGGAAAAAAAGTGAATTATATGAAGCTCACCCTTGGTTTGAATTTTTAGTTCAGTGTCGACAAGTTTCCAGTAATTTAACTGGTTGGTATGGGTGCACTGTGTTAAATACAAAAATGTCGGGGTGCCTGGGTGGGTCAGTTGGTCTAGCATCCAACTTTGGTTCAGGTCATGATCTTGTGGTTCATGAGTTCAAGCCCCTCTTTGGGCTCTGTGCTGACAGCTCAGAGCCTGGACTCTGCTTTGGATTCTATGTCCCCTTCTCTCTTTGCCCTTTCCTTGCTCATGCTCTGTCTCTTAACAAAAAAAAAAAAAAAAAGTCTGGCTAAATGGTCTGTTAAATGGCACATAATTTGTGTTCTCTAAATAAATCATTTGTCTATCGACAAACATCTAACTATAACCTAGGTTTAAGCTTTGTTTAAAAAGCAGAAGACCAAAAGTGTTGCCCTCTTGCCAGCCAAGAAAAGCCAGACAGCATGTGTGCTAGTGTTCCCTTCCCCCTCAGCCTCAGGCTTGTTCTTTCTGGATATGTCTCATCTTAGCAGTTTATCACAGGGTGAATTCCTGCTCTCTGGTAATGACACCCTTTTTCTATGAAGAAGTGGTCTGTCTTCCAGGTGTCTGCCCTGAATTTTTTAGTAAGTAACTCCAGATGGAATTAAAAAAAAAAACGAACCACAGTATGTCTGGATTGTTCTGTCTTATGTAGTGGAGCTGCTGAAGGAGAGCTTTGCTCTGGTTATAATCAGAAAAGCCCTGTAACCCCCGCCCCCCTTGAGGGTTTAGCTGGTATTATTCCAGAGACTCCACTTGGGAAAGGGGACAGGCAAAGCCACTAACACAGGCAAGAAATGTCAACAGCCAATCTTTCACTTTTATGTAATTCTGGGTTTTTTTGCAATATAAAGAATTTTTTTCATAATGTGGGTTGGGGTTTTTGTTTTGTTTTGTTTGTTTTTGATGTTGATAATATGTTTATTGTAAAGAAAAATTGGACGCCACAGACAACTATCAAAAGGTAAAACTCTGCAGGTAGATAGCCTAGGTAGATAATCATCCACAGGCAACTCTTGATCTGTCTTCAATCTGTATTGATTGATCTGTATTTTGTTCTGGTTCTGTTCTGGTTATTTTCTCTATCCTTTTTTTTCTTTATAGCCTGCATTCATCCAACAAATGTTTATTAAGCTCCCACATCGTGACAGTCTATCTGTGAGAGTCAGTATTTCAGGCATTGATTTGTATGAGCTCTTTGCTGAAGACATTAATTTTAGGTTATCATTTGTTGTTAATTTGTTGTTAAAATTCCTCGCGCCCCCCCCCCCCAGTTCATTACTGCCTTTTAGTTTTCTTTTGTTTATCTCAGTTGTTTGAACAGTTGTTTGTCTCAGTTGTTTAAATAGAAGTTTATTTTTATTTGGACAAATCTCTCGTTTTCCCTTTTGATGTTTTCTTATTGCTTTTAAATTTAGAAAGTCCTTCATACTGTGGATAGGGAAAATTTTCTTCTCAGAATTATATAACTCTCTTAAGGAAAAAAACCTATTCTTTTGTTTTCCAGATCCCAAATTGATCTTCCAGGCTAGCCTTGCAAATGCTCAGATACTGATTCCCAGCAACCAGGCCAGTGTAAGCAGTATGCTGTTGGAAGGACATACTCTCCTGGCCCTTGCTACTACAATGTATGCCCCTGGGGGTGTCAGCCAGGTACGGATAGCACTTTTACCTGTTATTGCAAAATAGGACTGATTTTAAATTTAGCAGAAATATCTTTGGATTTTCTAGACCTCCTGTGATATTCACGTATAACTACTTATAAGTATCTCATTATATTAAAGAGCATAAAACAAAGGATGAAGTTTTATATTTTATATTATATCCTCTTAAGTTGAAAGGGAACTAATATGTGATGTAGAGATTTTTTTATTTCCTTCTTTTTTTCTTTCTTTCTCCTTCTCCTTCTCTTTCTCTTTCTCTTTCTCTTTCTCTTTCTCTTTCTCTTTCTCTTTCTCTTTCTCTTTCTCTTTCTCTTTCTCTATGGATTTCAGAAGCCTTGTATTAGTCAGGGTTCTCCAGAGAAACAGAATCAATTGTGTGTGTGTGTGTGTATATCTGGTATTTATTTATTTTTTTAAGTTTATTTATTTTTTTGAGAGAGAGCACAGGCAAGGGAGGAGCAGAGAGAAGGAGAGACAGAAGCAGGCTCCACACCACCAGTGCAGAGCCCTAGGAGGGGCTCCAACTCATGAACTGTGAGATCATGACCTGAGCCGAGATCAAGAATCAGACTCTAAACTGACTGAGCCACCTAGGTGCCCCTACCTTTGTTTTTTAAACTCCAGGTTTGTTTTAAGGATAGCGCGTCAGTTTCTGATTGCTCCTGGGAGTAACTGTATTTTAGATGTGTGGCTTAGGAATTACTGTCTACTATTTGTACTCTTAGGCAAAAAGGAAATCATAATTTTTAGCTATCCATATAAACTCTTAAGGGACCCAGTGGAAATTTGCTCATCTCTGCTTCTTTGTAAGTATAGTATGCCTGGTTAGAGGGAACTGAATTAAGGATGCTGTTTAACATCTAATCCTTAAAAGCTTCTTACTGATGCTAATTTAATATAATACTACATCCTCCAGATTATTGCAATGTATTTTAATTCATATGGTTATCTATTCCTCTGTTTATAATCACCTGTCAAAAAATAGTCATAGAATAACTTGAGCACTGAGAGAGAAAAACCTAGGTAGGAGTCATCTAGTCAAGTGGTTTTCTTTTTCCTTTAAAAATATTTACTATTTACTCTTTAAATATTTTAAGGGTGCCAGGGTGGCTCAGCTGGTTGAGCATCTGACTCTTGATTTCATTTCAGGTCATGATCCCAGGGTCATAGGATTGAGCCTCATGTCAGGCTCCATGCTGAGTGCGGAGCCTGCTTAAGATGGTCTCTCTCTCTCACTCCCTTTTCCTCTGCTCCTCTCCCCTGCTCACACATGTGCTCTCTAAATAAATAAATAAAATTAAAAAAAATAAAAAATACTCTAAACATTTTAGTAGCAGAGCCTTTTTTCAAACAGTTTTCTCACATATAGTTTGAAAACTACTGATCTAGTTGAACTTCCTAATCTTATAGATGAGGAAACTGAGGCCTGATGTTGAGTATCTGGCCCAGGGTCACCAGCTAGTTTTTCCTAGAACCAGAATGAGAACCCTTGGCTTCTAACTCCTTGACCATTGGTTTTTTTCATTTCCATGTATTTTTTTCAAGCTAACCTTGTTTCATTCTTGTGGAAAAAAACTTAAATTTGGGAAAGAGAAAACCCTTACTGTGTACCATGTGATCTTTTTATTTAGGTTGTTCAGAATGATGAAAATGAGACCTGTTTGAAGAAAGTAGATCCCCAATTACTGAAGATGGCATTAACTCCTTATCCCAAGCTAAAAACTGCTCTATTCCCACAGTATACTGCCTCTAATGTCCTGCCACCTGATATTACACTTTACCACCTTATGCAGGTACAGTATTTAGGTGGATAGTATTGAGGGGTATCAGTCAAGGTTCAGCCAGGAAGACAGAAACCTACTCTGGGTCTTTCAATGTTTATTACTTCTTTTTGAGAGAAACAGAGTGCAAGCAGGGGAGGGGCAGAGAGACAGGGAGACACAGAATAAAGCAGGCTCCAGGCTCTGAGCTGTCAGCACAGATCCCGTGTGGGGGCCCAAACTCCTCAACCGCAAAATCGTGACCTGAGCCGAAGTCAGACACTTAACCGACTGAGCCACCCAGCTGCCCCTACCCTGGGTCTTTCAAATAGGAAATAACACAGTAACAGCAGAAAGGAGAATCCAAACATGCCCTGGTGAGACAACCCAAAAACTGATGAAGAAGGAAGCCGTCAACACTCCTAAGGCTGCAAGAACAGTGCAAGAAAGTGGTGTTATCAGAACCCAGAAGCTGGAGCTGTCTCTGGGAGCTAATCTGACGACCTGGCTGTCTAATGAGAGCTGGAAACAGAAGGTGGAGCTGGAACCTTGGAGGAGATACCCCAGAAAACAAAGAAGGAAAAAAATACCTGGTTTCTCCCCTCTTCCCACCTTTAGTATCCATGTTCTCTGGGCTAACCCTACTGGTAGCCAAAGGGCAAATGAGCTTGGGCAGTGCAGTTCTCTGTAGGGGAAAGGTGGAAATGGATCTGAGAGCGGATAGTTGGCCAGCATACTTGTCTGCTGCTTTCATCGAAAGCATTCTACACAGATAACTTGGGTCTCTCTCTTCTCAGTGAATCGAGTTATTTGTTTATTTAAATCAGTGCTTCTTAACCATTCTCAGGACAAAACCTCTTTAAGAATGTGAGTTCTCTACCCAGAAAAACTGCACATATATGTATAAGTTTGCATATATTTTCGAGGAATTCATATACCCTAAACCTATTCAGGGATCTTCTGTTATGAACACATTCTTTTGTTCATTTCTCATTTCCGAGGGCTTTTGCTTTTTTTCTTGAGGTGCGCATATTTCCCATTAGGGTCTTTAATTCAACATAAACGCTATAATCTATAAAGGTACAAAATTTCTCCAGTGTGAACAGTCCTTAATTTATAGAGTAGTCCTGCTCAGAATGCTCACTCCCCATGTGGGTGCCACTCCATGAACTGCTTGTTGCTGGGATGTGATGAGATTAGGATCTTGAACTATTATATAAATCTATGTTACTAAGTACACGGTTCAGTTCAGCAGGCTTTTGTTGTGTTTTTTTATTTTGTTGTTGTTTGGTCTGTGTAGCAAGACACTCTTGAAGCAGGAAGCATTTAGCTAGATTTAAAGTTATTGCAAGTTTCTTATCTTATTGCAGACCAGTAGCACTGGTATAAACTTCAAGTGGATTATACCAAAACAGTTGCACTGCCTAAAGTGGATTCAATCAGCCTAGAACATAAGTGGTTCAGGTTGTTCTTTGTTCTGTTCTCAAGTTGACTGATGCAATTTTTTAGTCGTATTACTTTATGAAAAGTAGCCCTTCCTTAACAGACCACAAATTCTTATTTAATTTTAAATCAAAGCTGCTTTTTCCTTAGCCACTCACATCTTGACTTAAAAGTTTTATTTTCTCCTTTATCTTTTCTACCATCTGTTGATCATCTTTGCTAAATCTTTGGCTTAGACAAATTTCAAACAGCTATGGCTCCCAGCTTTCAAACCTTTTCTGACTGGCTTAACAACTTCCTGCCCTCTTTTTTCTTTGATGGCAGTGGTGGTTCGTTCACCACATTCCTCTAACCTTTGATCTACTTTTCCTCTTTCCTTTCTAGTCCTGCCTTAGCTTACATTGTCTTGTTTACATGGTAGCATTTTCTAGCCTCTTCTCTTGCTTTTGGATTCCAAAAGTATTTCAAAAATCCATTTACATTATGATTGATGTTGTTTGAACCGAAAGAGAGTACACTTGGCAGATGTAGTTTGAAGTGAGGGGAGTCTGTAAAAGGAACACAGCCAGTTCTTTTTTTATTAACATAGGAAAGTGTCTCATGCATTCTTTTTTTTTTTTTTTTTTTTTGTAAGTTGGGCTCAGAGAATTTATGTTCAGAAAGATAAGGTTGAAGAAGGGAAGCAGACTGCCTGTGAAGTCTTTTCATACAGTTTTGTTTACTTATTTTAGAGTCAATTAACTTTTAATTCTGACTTCTCCCCTTTTTCAGTCATTATTGCCCTTTGATCCTAGCAGATTGTTTGGCTGGCAATCTGCCAACACACTGGCTATAGGAGGTAAGTCATTATAGGTATTTAGGGCTTTAGAAGTTAAGTATTTCAGCAGTGTTGACAGTAGAAGTTAATTTATGTAAGGCCAATCCAGTTTTTTTCTCTGCTTTTTTTTGTTTTGTTTTTTGAGAGAGAGCATATGTGCACGAGTGAGTGGGTAATCGGGGGAGGGACAATGGAGAGGAAGAGAGAGACTCTTAAGTAGGCACCATGCCCAGTGTGGAGCCCAGTGTAGAGCTCGATCTCATGACCCATCATGAGATCATGACCTGAGGTGAAATCAGGAGTTGGTTGCTTAACTGACGGCTGCCAGGCACCCCTCACCGCTTTCCATTTTAAAAATAAAGATGCATTCCGATGGAAAACATTTTCTAGGAGACTGAACTGAAAACATTTCGTGAGTTAAAAGTAATTGTAATACATCCCTAGTGCTATTCTTGCCGAGAAATATAAGATGTATTATCCTAAAGTGTATCTGTATTATCTATCTGCTTAAATTTCTCCCTTTCCAAAAATCCCTGTTTGCAGTATAGTATTATAAATAAGATTAAGAGCATAGGTGTTGGCTTTAGACAAATCCTGGCTCGATCTCGGGTAAGTGACGTAAGCTTTCTTCAGTTCCCTACAAAATAAGGTTAATAACAGTGTCCACCTCACGTATTACATGAGAATGACAGGAGACAAAGCTCTTGGAGCTCCTGGCTCATGGTAAGCACCAGAGGCATACACATTGCTGTTCTTTTTAGACCAGAAGCACTTCTCTGATTTTTTTTTTTTTTTTTTTTTTTTTTTGGTGCCATGCTTAAACTCTACTTTTTCTTTTTTACTTTTAAATTTAGGGTTAGCCTTTAATGTCATGGTACTTGTGGTGTCTCTGCCGATATTACTCTAAAGTAGGCTTCAGATTAGCACTTTGCACATAATGTATACCCTGTAAATATTTATGGACATGCATAAAAATGAATTTTCTAATGTGTCCATTTTGTAATTTCAAATTTCAATATATTTAACTCACCTAGTGCCCAGAGCTCGTGCAATGCCAGACCTGTAATAGATGTTCAATAAATATTTGTTGATGGCTGAATATAGTAGTGCGTATTGTATTCTCAAATGAAAATACTTAATCTCAGTGAAGTTACTACTAGAGTGTAGACTGATTCCCCTGTGCTGTTCTAATGCCTCCAACTCCAACAACTTCACCAGAATCCTGACCCCCTTTTGGAGACTGAGCACCGTACTGGGTACACTTGGGGAAAAGACAGGAAGTTAAAGGCATATTCCCTGCCTGGTGTTGGGAAATATTTGAAGTAATAAAGCATAAAGTAAATGAAACAATTATAAAAACATAATGTGGATTTATGAGATTGGAGAGTTGTATTTTTTTTTTTAATTTTTTTTTTCAACATTTATTTATTTTTGGGACAGAGAGAGACAGAGCATGAACGGGGGAGGGGCAGAGAGAGAGGGAGACACAGAATCGGAAACAAGCTCCAGGCTCTGAGCCATCAGCCCAGAGCCTGACGCGGGGCTCGAACTCACGGACCGCGAGATCGTGACCTGGCTGAAGTTGGACACTTAACCGACTGCGCCACCCAGGCGCCCCTGGAGAATTGTATTTAATTAGAATGTTTACTTTTTTTTTCATATGGCCTTACCACTGAAAAGAGATGTAGAGCGACTGCAAGGTGACTTGGCTTCTGTGTCAGGCCAGAGAAAATTACCTTTTGGGTAGAATTTTTTCTTGTATACCCTCTCCATACTAGCCCCCAGCTGCTAAAAGATCACGGTCTTACTTGAATTAAAAACTGAAGTTAGCTGATTTGGTGCCAGGCAGTGCTATATACTTCACATGTATTCAGCAAATATTTAATGAGTGAATGAACAGTTTTATGTGTAATTACAAGTTACCAAAGTCACTGTGTTCTCACAAAGAATATAGGTAAGGCATGTGACAATTTTTTAATCTCAAAGGTGGTAGACTTTTAAGTAATAGTTTTGTTAGATGACAGACACCTCTCTTCAAGTCTGTCTGTCTGTCTGTCTTTTTCTTTTTTTTAAGAACCAAGTCACAGTATAAAAAAATCCTTTTTTTTTTTTTGAGGATAATTTTTTTTTTTTCTTCAGAAATAGGCTTTGAACTTTGAAAATAAGAGCAGATGAAGTTTTCCAAGAACTTGTTCCTTAACAGTTCAAAATGTGGTTTCAGGGGTGCCTGGGTGTCTCAGTCAGTTGAGCATTCAACTCAATTTTGTCTCAGGTCATGATCTCACAGTTCATGAGCTTGAACCCCGCATCTGGCTCTGCACTGAAAGCAGGGAGTCCTTGGGATTCTCTGTCTCCCTCTCTCTCCTCCCCTCCCCTGCTTGCACGCACAGGTGTTTTCTCTCTCTCTCTCTCTCTCTCTCTCTCTCTCTCTCTCTCTCTCTCTCTCAAAAATATAAATAAATGTTAAAAATATACATTTAGAAGAAAACAAAAATGTTATTTCATTTTTTTTTTATAGGTAGTGAGTGGCCTAAGAGGCAATTAAAGATTAGGGCTTGACAGAAGTGGTTATTTCATACTAACTTGTCACACGCAAACATCTTCTGACTTCAGATTTCTCTAGAGAGGAAAAAATGTTTTTTCTGTTATTTTCATGGGCACAGAGTAACTTTAAACTGAGCTACTCTGCTAATCTTAGAAAGATGGTATCATCCTATAGCTAATAAGGTCCTCTATGAAAACATCATTAGAAACTATAGCTAGTGATAAACGGAAATTGTAGAACAGTATTAATATGAAGAAAAGGATGTTCTTAAAACTGTTTACTGGAGGAACGTATAGTGAGTTGGCCTTGGTGAATAGAGGACTCATATAAATACGTTATGAAGGGATTTCATTGTGTTATGAGCTGCATGAATGAATTATAAAGCTCTTTTTGCAGATCATCGGCAGAGATTTTACAGGCTAAAGGATTATTGCCATTGTGAACTTAAATGATCATCAAATATAGAATTACGGCATATAAAATAAGTTCTGTGAGGAAAAAGTATAAATTATAAGTTTTTTATGCAGCTTCTCAGGTACATATTTTTGTGTAAAATGGAGGGCTACTTTTTCACATTAAAATAAACTATTACATTTTGGTGGTTCACAGTAATACACGGTGGTACAAAATGACAATAACAACTGGTTTTCTTTTACCATTGCAGAGTTAAGTTTCCCACGTACAAATTTGGAATTGATCATGGTGAAGTGAAGAGGATTAATATTGCTTTACTTTCCCCCCAGATGCAGGGAGTCATCTCCCGCATTTTTCTAGCCCTGACCTGGTTAATAAGTATGCTATAGTGGAACGTCTGAATTTTGCTTATTATTTACAACATGGACGGCCTTCGTTTGCATTTGGTACTTTTCTGGTCCAGGAATTAACCAAGAGCAAGACTCCCAAGCAGCTGTGAGTATATAAAACATAATTTGTACTCTTAATAAAAGGCATATCTGAGTATTTTTCACATGTATTTGAAAAAAAATTCTGAAAATATATCACAATTAAATAATTATATCTGGCTAGTAATTTAGTGTTCTTTTTTTTCCCCTTTGTGCTTTTCTGTATATCCCAAGTGTGGGGAATTTAGTGTATCTTTGTTAATAGGAAAAAAGATAATAAAGATAATATTAAAAGATTCTTTTTATGTCTTTTAAAATTCTGTTTAAAACAGAAAAATGACCCAGGAGCTTGCCAAATATTAGTGGTTCCTCTAAAGAGGGAATTGTATATATAATAAGATGTGAATTCTGTATTTATGATCTTCATTTTTTATAATTCACTTTTATAAAGTACAGAATTTGGAGAAGTATTTTATATAATCAGCTAAATATAGATTTACTTTATTTATTGATTTGTCTTATAGCTAACAAAGTAATGCATTTTTATGGTAAAATGTTCAAGTAATTCAGAATGGTGAAAAATGAAAGATAAAAGTCCCTGAGTCTCCTGTCTTCATCCTACATAGTAAATTAATACGGTTATTTTTGTGTGCATCTGTCCTTGAAATTTGTCTACGCTTGTAAAACTAATATAAACGGGGACACTTGGGTGGTTCAGTCAGTTAAGTGTCTCTTGATTTCAACTCAGGTCATGATCTCACAATTCTAAGATCGAGCCCTGTATGAGGGTCTGTACTGACAGCATGGAGCCTGCCTAGGATTCTCCCTCTCTCTCTGCTCCTCCCATGTGTGTGTGCTCTCTATCTAAAAATAAACATTAAAAAGAAATTTTAAAACCTAATATGTCAAGTTTAATTGGCATTAATTATCTTGGTAGTATGTATATATATACTCATAATTGATAAGATCACAAGTTGACAGTCTTTCAGAAGTTCTGTGTTCCTTGGATGAAGTTGGAAGCAAGAATAATTTGGCTTATAAACAGGTGTTTTAGGAGAAGGTGAAATGTAAGGGAATGGGGAGCTATGGAGACAACTAAAAACTGCCAAGAACTTAAATGGGTGTGTGCAGGGGGCAAAAATCATAGGTGTCTGACGCTTCATGTATCACTGTGTAATTCTGGCTGCTCTTCCTGTTGAGAAACAATTTTCATATCCTGATGTGATTTTGATTTCTTCCTTTTTCAGGGTCCAGCAAGTAGGCAATGAAGCCTATGTTTTAGGACTCTCCTCCTTCTACATACCTTCAATAGCAGCTGCGTGTGTTTGTTTCTTAGAACTGCTTGGCCTCGACAGCCTAAAGCTCAGAGTTGATATGAAAGTGGCCAATATAATTTTGAGCTACAAGTGTAGAAATGAAGATGCTCAGTACAGCTGTGTCAGAGAGTCTCTAGGTACAGCACCTTTTCTATCTGGGGTTTGTTTTGTTCAGGGGACAAGGGATGAATAGGTCTGAGGCACTGGATTATGAGTGGTTGGGGGAGAAACAGTTACCTTCCTGTCTCATTCTTTTCCGGCAGAATGTTTGCACTTTATGTCACTTTTTTGGGCCTTTTAATTAGGTTCTGAAATGGCCCAAGGCCACACTCTTCAAACAGAAATTCCCAGTGCCTGACCCTTTCTCTTCACCATATTTTATT
Organism: Prionailurus bengalensis; assembly: GCF_016509475.1. Taxonomy (NCBI): domain Eukaryota; kingdom Metazoa; phylum Chordata; class Mammalia; order Carnivora; family Felidae; genus Prionailurus; species Prionailurus bengalensis. Next base: position 59,229,147 of record NC_057355.1, read on the forward strand.
GTTTATATTTCTTACAGCTGAAAAACTATCTAAACTGGCTATGGGTGAAAAGGCAACCACAGAAGAATTGCTTATTCTTTTAGAAGAAGGTATATGGAGCAGCATTCAGCAGCAGGAAATAAATAGGTTTGTTGAATTGCAACCTCAGTCTTTTTTCCAGCAAACTTTAATCTTCCAAGCTGTGTTTGCCTAGTCTTTCTTCTAACGCCTCCCATATTTTTATCAATCCTTTCAAGTCTTCTTACTCAGCCAGCATATAGCAGATACTTGGTAAATGGACAAGGATTTTAATTTCTTCTTGCCACTAGTAAAAGGAGGGTGAAGATAATTATTCACTCTTTAGAGATAGAGTTTCCAAGAGATGGAAAAGTGCTCTGTCTCCTCCACTGTCCTGCTGGTCAGAGGAATCTCTTAAGTGTCACATATTGAAATCATTTAAGAAGATGTGGGATGGATCTCACAAAATTTGACTCTAAGTGATGTCCTTAATTTTTTCTTCCTAATGTATGTTAGTTGATAATGAAAGTTGAGGTGACCATCTATCCACAAAAACCCCTCTACATACACATTTATGCCATCTTTCCTCTGTGCTACGCCACCTGGGGTAACCCTGGGGTGACCCCAGACTGTGGGGAGGCACACTATTCTCCTATACCTGCTGTCAATGGCTCTGTTTTCAGCAGTTTCCTGCTGCCAGTAGGAACAGGTACTCCCTGTCTATAGCCATACCACCCTGAACGCACCTGATCTAGGAACAGGTACTCCCCACTTAGGAAGCCCATGCACTTGTCTGCACTCTGATACTGTAAATCATGCAATAACAGTTAAGCACTCAGGAAGTGTCTTGACTGACTGTTTATGCAGTTCTCCTTAAGATGGTATATAGCTACTATATCTACTGATAGATACTTGGCTGATAAAAGAAATGAATTCTGCTAGTATACTAAGAAAGCTTTTGTGTTATGGGTACAGGAGTCCTCTTTTTTCCACCACTGTTTTCCAGAAGAGCCTACTAAACATTGATATTTCTTGAAAGGCTTTTTAGAACATATGCTGTGGTTAAATTTATTTAATGTTTACTAATTTTCCAGTTTAAAATTAAAGCTATATCTTAACAAGTTTGTTTTTTCCTCTACTGCCCAATTACAGGATATCTAGTGAATCTAGCAGCCAGTGGGCATTAGCGGTACAGTTCTGCAGGATCCACAATGTGAAACTGAGCACATCTTATCTCAGAGAATGTGCCAAAGCAAATGATTGGTTACAGTTCATTATTCACAGTCAACTCCATAACTATCACCCAAAGGAGGTAAGCCACCATTTGTTCCCAACTATTCAAGAAGAGGAAATTAGAAGACTTCTGGGAAGAAAAGTAGTGTTCTTTCTGTTGTGTATACCTAGGCTTTTGTTTTATATGATGCTACTGTTTTTACTAAGATTTCAGTGGATTGGCTTCAGTTAAAGGACTAGTCATTAGGGGGGCCTGGGTGGCTCAGTCAGTTAAGTGTTTGACTTCGGCTCAGGTTGTGATCTCACGGTTCGTGGGTTCGAGCCCCGCGTCGGGCTCTGTGCGGACAGCTCAGACCTTAGAGCCTGCTTCAGATTCTGTGTCTCTCTCTCTTTCTCTCTGCAGCCCCACCCCCTCATGCTCTATCTCAAAAGTAAATAAACATTAATTTTTTTTTTTTTTAAAAAACGGACTAATCATTAGTATTTAAGAGCTGAAGGAAGAGGTTTTTGTGACTCCAGATTGAATATGGAAATTCACTCCAAAGCAATAAATTACTTTGTAAAATTCCATGGTCACTTCCCCTGCACGCAGTTCAGGGTGAGGAAGAACAATTTGCCTCTGCTTTTCTCTAACATTTTTCAGCTCCAGGTGAAATTGACAGTTGTCTTTTTAATCGTCTGTTTTCTAGGTGAAATCTCTTCTTCAATATTTCAGTCCTGTCCTTGAAGACCACTTAAGATTGGCTTTTGAGAACTTGCCCTTAGTGTCCAACTCCAGGATGGACAGTGATCAAGTCTGCAACAGGTCCCCCCAGGAATTCCAGGGAAACAAAGAAGAGATGACTGATCTCTTTGAAGTTCTGCTCCAGTGCTCGGAGGAGCCAAACTCCAGGTCCTGGCTCCTAGCTGAAGCGGTGAAACAACAGGCCCCTATCCTTAGTGTCTTGGCCTCATGTCTCCAGGTGAGGATAATAAAAACCTAAATTAAGGACCCAGAGAGCAAGAGGGACAGTGGAGAGGGACTGGGAAGGCTGATAATCAGAGAGGAAGTGGGGTGATGATGTGAGGCTCCAGCCTGTGTTTTCAAGGCCACTGTCACTTTTGTGCTTTTCCAGCTTAGGCTCCAGGCCATCTAATAGTACACTTTCTTGTACGTTGATACTCAATAACTCGGGTGATCAGAGCCTTGCTTCCTGGTTGGCAAAGAGAAGGGACCCTGCCTCTTGAGCAAAGAAGTGGGATGCTGTAGCCAGCCCCTTGATCAGCCTTTCTGTGGAAGGCTGTCTTGTTTTCTTATACTTTGTATTTCCACAACTTCCATGTATACCTGCTCAGTCTCTTGGTCCTTTGACATGTTACACTCTGCAGAATAGTTTATAATAATCCCTTGTTGTTTATTAGTGTTTATTTCATGTTTGAAGGCTTTTCAAGCTATTTTAACCAATTTATTGTTGGTGAGGTGACTTGTTCTAAACAGGACATATCCATCCATGGTTGTAGCATTGCTGGCAATTCCCAACTCCCTCTGTCAGGTAATCCAGACACAATTGTTATTTTATTTTGAAAAGTTTTTATTCAATGGCAGGGTGCCAGTACTATTCCTTGTCTCTGTGTTTGGATCATCACATCTGTGGAGGAGAGTGTTGCAGCCGAAGCAACAGGACACATTCAGGGCTCAGTGGAGGGCCACACGTGGGAGCTTCAAGACCTCTCAGTCATCTGGAAAACATTATTAACAAGGCGGAAGAGCAAAACTCTCATCAGAGGTTTCCACCTTTTCTTGAAGGTAGTGATAGTCACTTCATTTCTTTCCTGAGTTTAAAAAGGTTACTTCAGAATATTCCCATTGGATTTTTCAATTGTTGTAACCCTGGGTTTTTGGGGGGTTTTTTAGCCAACAACAAATAATGATAATAGAAGTACCATTTATTTAGCAAAGAGCTTTAAATTTATTTTAGCCAGTTCTCAAAATGATCCAATACAAAGACAGTATTATATGAAGATGTTATAAAATGGTATTATCCTCATTTTATACAGTAACAAGCTTGGGCTTGTAGAACTTAGGTATCTTTCCCCAGGGTCTCAAAGTGTTTTAGTAAGTAGTATATTTATAGTTCAGATCTATACTTTCTCATTCCAAAACTCCTGTCTTCTGACTGAAAAGCTTTCACCAAAGTGATAGAAATGCCCCAGACAGCTGTAGGTTGGCAGCTCTCTGGAGCCCATTTTCCAGGAGTGTATGTAGAGGTGTCCTAGCGCCATCTAGTGGAACATCTCCGGCTCGTGTGGATACAAGTATACATACAATAGAAAATGGACTGTTGAGTAGGTGTACCTGGCCTGAACATCTTTTTTCTAAAAGGTAAAAGAAATATAAATTTAATCTTTCTTTTTAACACATATGGCTTAATTCTACGATGAAACTGTTACTACTAGTACTTAAGTTTTTACTTTAACCTCTTATATTGATTGGCCTTGTTCATTGAGAAAATAGCATTGATTGAATTCACAATTTTGTAATTTCATTCAAACTCTTTCTTAAAGGATTCCCCACTACTGTTGATGATGGAGATGTATGAACTATGCATGTTCTTTAAGAATTATAAGGAAGCTGAAGTTAAACTTCTGGAGTTTGAAAAAAGCTTTGAGACTGTAAGTTGGAATCATACTGCTCTTTGTGGCTGATCTGAAATTGGGTAGCGTGGCCCATCATCTGTTAGTACTCAGGATATGACAGGCGAATGGCTGGTATGTGTCATAATTCATACCAACTCATTTGTACTGTTCCAGAGGTGGGGGGGGGGGGGGTGGGTAGGACAGGAGTCACAGCGGCCTTGCTTACAGCACCTCAGTTGCCAGGCATGACAGAGAGGTTTCATCTAATGTGTTAATTCTAATCAGGGTCCCGAGCTGCAGCCAAGCTCAGTGGGAAAGGGATTAACAGGATCTGCTATGGATGCTTGAGAGGAGTGTGGTGGTGTGTGAGCCACATTTTGCCACTCTAACAGAACCGCCAACAGCACTGAGTGTGAACGGTGCGTAATACTGCTGTATTTGCTGTGGCAGAAAATAATGGCCTTTTCCATCCAGAGTCCTCGTAGTCCCTGTCCAAAAGATGCTGAGCCTTGTGGTCCATTTCAGGATTCACCATTTCAGTACTTGTTTCAGGCCTGTTTATCATGTGGAGCTAATTAACCCTATGGAAGAAAGAGGAAGTTATAAGGAAGGAAAAGAGATGTGCCTTAGTCCTCCGTGGGGTTTTAGCACTTTTGCTTTCTCTAACCCCAAAAGAACTCGATGATAAATGACACAAAACTATATACTGATTCTACCCAACAAATATATCACAGTGGAACCAGTATAGGCTTTTGCTCTAAATCAATAACTGTAATGAAGATTTAAAAGTTAAATTACTTGAAAATATTGAATAAATTATTGAAATATGCCTGAGGTTACAAAATCACAGCAAATAGGAACGTTAATGTCCTCAAGTCTAGCACTTTTCCATGGCTTGGGGCTCTGCTAGATTTCTTTTCTTTCTTTCTTTCCTTTTCTTTTTTTGACATTATTTTTTATTTTAGCAAAATACACATACCACTTACGATTTTAACCATTGAGTATATAGTTAGTGGTATTAAATACATTCCCATTATTGCGCGACCATCACCACCATCCATCCTCATCACACTTTTCATGTTGTGAAACTGAAACTCTGTACTCAGTAAACAATAACTCCCCATTCTCCTTTATCCCCAGCCTCTGGCAACCATGATTCTATGTTTTGTATTTATGATTTGATTACTTTAAGTACCTCATGTAACTTGAATCATACAGTATTTGTCCCTTTTGTGACAGGTTTATTCTCCTTAGCATGACGTTCTCAGGGTTCATCCATGTTGTAGCATATTGCAGAATTTCCTTCCTTTTAATTGCAATAAATTCCGTTGTGTTTTATATGCCACATTTTGCTTCTCTGTTCATCTACCCATGAATATTTGGGTGGCTTCTATGTTTTCACTGTGCTGCTATGAACATGGTATACAAATAGCTCTTGGAGACCCCGCTTTCAAGTCTTTGAGGAATCCTCCCAGAAGTGGAATTGCCAGACAATATGGTAACTCTGTTTTTAATATTTTGAGGAATTGTCATACTGCTTTCCATAGCAGCTGCACTATTTTACATCGTTGCAACAATGCACAAGGGTTCTCCACATCCTTCCTCTTCAATGCTTGTTAGCTGTTTTTTGTTCCTTTTTGTTTTTAAGTAAGCTCTACGCCCAGTCTGGAGACCCCAAGATCAAGAGCTGCATGCTGTACCAACTGAGCCAGCCAGCCTCTCCATTGTTTTCTGTTTTTTCTTTTTTTTTTTTTTTTTAATTTTTTAACATTTATTTTTGAGAGAGTGAGAGAGAGAGAGCATTAGTGGGGGTGGGCCAGAGAGAGAGAGACACAGAATCCGAAGCAGGCTCCAGAATCTGAGCTGTCAGCACAGAGCCCGACATGGGGCTCGAACCCACGAACTGTGAGATCATAACCTGAGCCAAAGTCAGACGCTTAACTGACCGAGCCACCCAGGCGCCCCGGATTACTGTTTTTTCTGATAGTAGTCATCCTAGTGGGTGTGAGGTGGTATCTCATTGTAGTTTTTTTGCATTTCCCTAATGATTAATGATGTTGAGCATCTTCTCATGCTTACTGGCTGTATATCATCTTTGGAAAAATGTCTGTTTAAGCCTTTGGCTCATTTTTGAATTGGGTTATTTTTGTTGTTGAGTTTTAGGAATCCTGTATATAATTGAGATACTAATCCCGTATCAGACATATGATTTGCAAATATTTTCTCCCATTCTCTGGGTCGCCTTTTTACTGTCGATAGTGTCTTTCCTTAAGTTTTCACAAAGTTCAATTTGCCTAATTTTTCCCTTGTTACTTGTGCCTTTAGTGTCCTATCCAAGAAATTATTGCCAGATCTAGAGTTGTGAAACTTTTGCCCTATGTTTTCTTCTAAGAGTTTTTATTGTGTTTAGGTCTAATATTTAGGTCCTTGGCCCATTTTGAGTTAATTCTGGTATAAGGATCCAACTTCGTTCTTTGCATGTGGATATTCAGTTTTCCCAGCACCATTTGTTGAAAATACTGTCCTTTCCTCATTGAATGGCTTGGCACCCTTGTCAAAAATCATTAGACCATATATGTGAGGGTGTATTTCTGGGCCTTCTGTCCTATCCTATTGGTCTTTATGTCTGTCTCTATGCCAGTAGCACACTGTTTTGATTATTATAGCTTTGTAGTAAGTTTTGAAATCAGGGAGAATGAGGTCTCCAGTTTTGTTCTTTTTCAAGATTATTTTGGCTATTAAGGGTCTCTTAAAATTCCATATGATTTTAGGATGGTTTTTCTATTTCTGTCAAAACTCATTCATCATTGGGATTTTAATAGGGATTGCACTGAATCCAAAGATCACTTTGGAGAGTATAGATGTTTTAACAATATTAAGGCTTCCAACCCATGAGCATGGCATGTGTTTCCATTTATTTATGTCTTTAATTTCAGCAGTGTTTTGTAGTTTTCATTGTACAAGGCTTTTACCTCATTGGTTAAGTTAATTCCTAAGTAACTTATCCTTTTTGATGCTTTTGGAAATGGAGTTGTTTGTGTAATTTCCTTTCCGGGTTGTTTGTTGTTTGTGTATAGAAATGCAACTGATTTTTGGGTGTTGACTTTTTATCCTGCTACTTTGCTGAATTCACTTATTCCGAGTTGTGTGTGTGTGTGTGTGTGATTGTTAGGGTTTTCTTACATGTAAGATCATACTTTCTGAAAAGATCATTTTATTTTCTTCTTTTCCAATTTGGTGCATTTTTTTTCCCTTGCCTAAAGGTTCTGGCTAGAACCTTCAGTCAGTGCTGGGTGGAATAGAAGTGATGAAAGCAGACATCCTTGCCTTGTTTCTGATCTTAGAAGAATGGTTTCAGTCTTCCACCTTTGAGTAAAATGTTCACTGTGGGTTTGTCACATGTGGCTTTTATTATGTGGGGTAGTTTCTTCCTATCCCCAGTTTGTTAAGTTGTTTATTTTTTTAACCTTGAAATGGTGTTGAATTTTGCCAAATACTTTTTTTTACATCAATTGAAATGGTCGTGTGGGTTTTTTTTTTCCTATCTTCTGTTGATACGATGTATACATTGATTAGTTTTTTGTATGTTGAACCATCCTTGCATCCCAGGAATAAATCCTGTTTGGTAATGGTGAATAATCCTTTTAATATGCTGCTGAATTCAGTTTGCCAGTATTTTTTTAAATGTTTTTTTAATACTTATTTTTGAGAGAGACAGAGACAGAGCACAAGTCAGGAGAGGGACAGAGAGAGGGAGATACAGAATTCGAAGCAGGCTCCAGGTTTCACACTGTCAGCACAGAGCCGGATGTGGGGCTCAAACTCACAAGCTGTGAGATCATGACCTGAGTGGAAGTCGGACCCCTAACCGACAGAGGCACCCAGGCGCCCCTCAGTTTGCCAGTATTTTTTTGAGGATTTTTTTTTTACATCAGTGTTTGTAAGGGATGTGGTCTATAATTTTCTTGTAGTGTCTTCATCTGTCTTTAGTATTAAGATTATGCTGGTTTCATAAAATGATTTGGGAAGTGTTCCTTCTACTTCAGTTTTTTAGAAAAGTTTGCAAAAGATTGGTAGTAGTTCTTCTTTAAATGTTTTTAGACCTCATCAGTGAAGCCATCGTGTCCAGGGCTTTTCTTTGTTCATAGTACTCTGTTATAATCCTTTTTTTTTTTTAAGTTTATTTATTTTGAGGGTGCTGGTTGGCCCAGTCATTAAGTATCTGACTTCAGCTCAGGTCATGATCTCACAGTTGGTGAGTTTGAGTCCCACATTGGGAGAGCATGAGCCCCACTTTGGGTGAGCTCGAGCCCCACTCGAGAAATAAATAATCCTTTTTATCTGTAGAATGACCCCACGTTCATTTCTGATTTTAGTAATTTGAGACCTCTCTCTATAAAAAATGTTTAATTTCAATAATAAAACCACAATTTTATTTTTTCAGTCTTCCTTTTGATAGTGACTTCTAACTTTATCCTATTGTGGTCAGAGAAGATACTTTGTATGATCTCTGCCTTTTGAAATCTCTTGAAACTTGTGGCTTAATGTATGGTCTGTCCTGCAAAATACCTCATGTGCACTTGAGAAGAATATGTTTTCTATTGTTCTTAGGTAAAATGTTCTGCACCTGTCTGTTAAATCTATTCAGTTTATTGTGTCAAGCCCTGTATTGTTTTTGTCTGATTATTCTATCCATTAGTGTGAGTGAGGTATTGCAGTCTCCAACTATTATTATTTCTTGATTCAATTCCATCAGCTTTTGCTTCATGTATTTTGGAAATCCATCATTAGGTGTGTAAATGTTTATAATTGTTACATTTTCTTGCTGTATTAAACCTTTTATGAGTATCTACACTCCTTCTCCTTCTCTGTAAACTTTTTTGATTAAAAGTTTGATATTAGTATAGCCACCTCCACTCTTTTTTGGTTACTATTTGCATGGAATACCTTCTTCCATCCTTCCACTTTCAACCTGTTTATGTCTTTGGATCTCAAGTGAGTCTCTTGTAGACAGCATATAGTTGGACCGTGTGTTTTTGTCTATTCTGATCTCTGTCTTTTAATTGGAGAGCTTAATCCATTTATATTTGAAATAATTACTGACCAGGAAGAACTTACTTCTGCCATTGTGCTGTTGGTTTTCTTTATAATTTGTAGCTTTATCGTTTCTCATTTCCTTCATTACTGTTTTCTTTTGTGTTTAGTTGATTTTTGTAGTGAAATGTTTAAATTCCTTTCTGATTTCATTTTGTGCCTATCCTGTAGCTGTTTTCTTTGTGGTTACAATGAGTTTATGTCAGCTTAACTTCAATAACATACAAAAAGTATGCCTGCAGCTCCAACCTCACCCCTTTTAGTTGTTCATGTCACCAAATTATGTCTTTATAGATTATATGCCCAAAGACATAAATAATTCCTTTAAGGGCATTTAGTCTCTTAAATTATGAAGAAAACAATAGTTGGAGTTACAAACCAAAGTTACAGTAATACCAGCTTTTATACTAACAATTGTTCTTTTTTTCTTTAAATGCATTAGTCTCTTAAATCATATGGAAAGTAAAAACCCCTTGCTACAGTAATACAGGCTTGTATAATGGCCCATGTATTTATGTTTATTGAGTTCTTTATTTCTCCATATTACTTTGAGGTATCGTCTAGTGTCCTTTCATTTACCTTACAGGACTCCCCTGAGCATCACTTATAGGAACAGCCTACTAGTCAAAGACTCCCTCAGCTTTTGTTTCCCTGGGAATGTCTTAATTTCCCCCTCACTTTTGAAGGATAGTTTTGCTGGATATATCAACCCATGAGGTGCCTGGGTAGCTCAGTCAGTTAAGTGTCTGACTTTGGCTCAGGTCATGATCTCACAGGTCATGGGATCGAGCCCCACATTGGGCTCTGCACTGACAGTGTGGAGCCTGCTTGGGATTTTCTGTCCTCTTCTCTCTCTGCCCCTGTGTCATTCTCTTTCTTTCTCAAAATAAATAAAGGAATTTAATAATAAAACTTAAAAAAATCAGAAAAATTTAAAAAGGAACACCCATTTAAGTGTGTGTGTGTGTGTGTGTGTGTGTGTGTGTGTGTGTGTGTGTATGTATATCTCACCCCACTGTCTCTGGCCTCCACAGTTTCTGATAAGAACCTTGCAGATAATCTTCTTGAGGATCCCTTATATGTGACCAGTCCCTTCTCTCCTGTTACTTCCAAGATTCTTGTTGTTGTTGTTGTTGTTGTTGTTTGCCTTAAGAAAGTTCAATTATTATGTGTCTCATTATGGGTTTCTTTCAGTTCACCTTGCTTAGAGTTTGCTGAGCTTCTTGGATATTTATATTCATGTCTTCCCTCAAGTTTGGGAAGTTTTCACCCATTGTGTCTTCAAATATTCTCTCTACACCTTTCTCTCGTCTTCTGGGACTCACATGATGCTTACATTGGTCCACTTGATGATGTCCCATCAGTCTCTTAGGCTCTGTTTGGTTTTCTTCAATCTTCTTTCTCTTCCTCAAACTTGATAATTTCTATTGTCCTGCCTTTAAGTTTGCTGATTCTTTCTTCTGTCTGCTCACATCTACCTTTGAATCCATGTAGTGAATTTGTTATTTTACTTGTCAGCTCCAGAATTTGTTTCCTTTTAGGTTTTCTCTTTCTTGGTATTTCCATTTTGTTCACACATCATTTTCTTGACTTTCTCCACATCTTCCTCAGTTAAAACAGTTGTTTTAATGGTGTATCTGCCATTAGGTCTATTTTAGGGACTGGTTATGTCAAAATTTTTTTCTTTTTGGGCCCTACTTTCCTGCTTATGCGTATGCCCTGTGATTCTCTGTTGAGCTCTGGACATTTGAATCTAATGATGTGGTAACCCTAGAAGTCTGATTCTCCCCCTTCCCCAGGGTTTGTTATTTTTTGTTATCGTTTTATTATTTTGGGGTTTGGGTGGCCAGAAGTCATTTCTGTGCCAAGGATCAGCACGAAGTGTAAATCTAAGTAAGGTCTTCTAGGGTCTTTTCTAGCCTTTCCCTGCACATACACAGTAATTTTCTAATTTTCCTCTATATGCAGTTGTTTTTAAATGTCTCAGTCTTTATGTCTGGCTCCCAAAAGGGAAAAAAGCAAAAAATGAAGGGAGTGGGGAGGAAAAGGGTGCTAGCCCTTTAAATCTCCTGGAAGTCAGGGGAGGAGTTCGGTGGAGCTTGCAACAGTGGGTGAGGTGAAACAACAATGACTGCCCACCTCTTTGTCTACACATCTGTGGCTGGAAGCAGCAACTGGGGATCAGAGCACCAATTTCTGATATTTGGAGGACAGCATCCTTTTTGCCCCCACAACTCGTGCAAGCTGCTCTAGGAACATGTACATACACAATTGCCTCCCCTGTGGCTAGGGGTGAGGAGGGGGTTGCAGCTACTGTGTTAAGGACTGAAATTGATCAAAATTGTCAGCAATTTACCTGCCATTAGGCCTTCCTCTGGAACTCGCAAGCCTTCAACAGACTGCAGAGTTCCAAAATGATTGTATTGAACCGATTTGCCAGTGCAGTTGTTGTCTAGGTGAAGAGAGAGATGCTGATGCTTTCTGCTCCTTCCCTCCACACCACCTTTTCAAAAGGAATTTATTTTTTAGAGCATTTTTAGTTTATCATAAAATTAAGAGGAAGTTTCAGAGATTTTCCATATACCCTCTGCCCCACACCTGTCTAGACTCTTCACGTTATCAACATCACAACACCAGCATGGTCCATTTGTTACCAAGGATGAACCTATACTGACACATCATAACACCCCAAATCCATTGTTTACCTTGGGGTTTACTCTTAGTGTTACACATTCTTCAGGTATACATTTGGAGATATGCATAATGACATATATGTGTTACAGTATCCTACATAGAAGTCTCATTGTCCTAAAAAATCTTCTCAACCTATTCATCCCTCCCCACTCCCAACCCCAGGCACCCACTGATCTTTCTACTATCTTCATAGTTTTGCCTTTTTCAAAATGTGGTGTAATTGGAATTGTATAGAATGTAGACTTTTAGGATTGGCTTCTTTCATTTAGTAATATGTATTTAAGTTTCCTTCATGTCTTTTCCTGGCTTAATAGCTCATTTTGTTTTAGTGCTGAATATTACCTTGTCTGGATATACCACAGTCTATTTATTCATTCACCTACTAAAGGACATCTTGATTGCTTCCAAGTTTTAGCCATTATGAGTAGAGGTGCTCTAAACAAAATTTTCAACTCCTTTGGGTAAATACCAAGGAGCATAACTGCTCGATCAAATGGTAAGCGTGTGTTTTGTTTTGTAAGAAACCATCAAACTTTCTTCCGAAGTGTCTGTATCCTTTGCATTCCCACTAGCAATGTATGCTGGTTCTTGTGGGTCCACATCCTTGCCAGCCTTTGGTGTTGTCAGTGTTCCAGATTCTGGCCGTTCTAATGGGTATGTTGTGATATGTCACTGTTTTAATTTGCATTTCCCTGATATATGATGCGGAGCATCTTTCCCTATGTTTATTTGCCATTTATATATCTTCTTTGGTGAGTTATCTGTTAGGGTCTTCAGCCTTTTTTTTTTTTTTTTTTTAAGTAAACTCTATGTCCAACATGGGGCTCAACTCACAATCCCAAGATCAAGAGTTGCATGCATGGGGCACCTAGGTGTCTCAGTCAGTTAAGCGTCCAACTTTGGCTCAGGTCATGATGACGGTTGATGTTTTGAAGCCCTGCATCAGGCTGTCTGCTCACAGCTCAAAGCCTGGAACCTGCTTCAGATTCTGTGCCTCCCTCTCTCTCTCTCTCTGCCCCTCCCCTGCTGTGCACTCTCTCTCTTTCTGTCTCAAAAGTAAGTAAATAAACATTTAAAAAAAAAGTTGCATGCTCTACCTACTGATCCATCCAAGTGCCCCCAGCCTATTTTTTTAATGGCGTTGTTTTTTTTATTGTTTCATTTTAAGAGTTCTTTGTGTATTTGGATAACATCCCATTATCAGATTTGTCTTTTGCAAATTCTTGCAGTCTGTGGCTAGTCTTCTAATGCTCTTGACATTGTGTTTTGTAGAGCAGAAGTTTTTAATTTTAATTAAGTCAATCTGGGTAATTATGTTTTTATAGATTATCATCCAAGGTCATCTAAGTTTTCTCTTGTATAATCTTTTAGGAGTTTTATAGTTTTTCATTTCATATTTAGGTCCTCCCAGGTGGTTCTTATTCTTGTTTGACTGCCCCTGCTCCAGTTTCCTTTGGAGGGGCAGTGCACCTGTTCCATCCTTGCCTCAGCCCTTTACTTTCATGTATCTTTTCTTCTGACCAGTTCCATTACCTGCCTGCTATAGACTCTCTTCTAACAGCAGCAGGAGTAGGTAAACAAGTAAATAAAGACTAAGAACTAATTCTCTAATTCAAACTAATGTAGCCTGCTACTTGGGATCATCTTCCTATTAATATTGCCAGCATTTGATTGTAATGACATAAGTCTAGGCTTCTTAATTGATATCCTTTTCTAATGATAATATAAACTACATGCAAAGTGGTAGAACAAGTTGGGCAATGTTAAATCTTTCTAAGAGGTCTTGATATATGAATTTCAGATCATCTGGACTCCAGGGCAGCCCTGGATCCCTCTCCAAAGCTGTTAGGTGAAACATGTCAGGTTAATTTCACAGCCACTCACAGCATTGTTAGTTTGGCTGTCACTGACTTGCGGGTATTCGCATCAGTTCACTCCATGGTTAGCGTTCAGTCTTTAGGTCTCTAGTCCATCTTTGACTTGGACACACACAGCTCTCTACAGCAGGACATCTCACAAAGAGAGTATCTGCAAAGCTGCCAAGGAGGGCTTATTTCTGCACTCCTCTGAGGCACACTTCCATTTCCTGTCATGTGGAAAGGACCTGAATAAGTGTCCCCCTTTGTGACAGGAAATGACTTTTGGTGGTACCTTGGCTTTGTTAGACGTTCCCAAATTTGGAGGTTTTGATTTGCTGTGAAATCACCTTTCCTGACCCCCTTTTATTTTCATAGGTTGAAACAACAGCCACAAGGGTCCATGCTACCATCCCTGCTGCGTGGCTGAAGGAGCAGGTGTGTTTTCTTTTGAAGCTTATGTTGCAGCAGTGTGGGACCCAGTATGAACTGGAGAAGCTTTTACAGCTCTTTGTTGGAATAGAACATCTCTTCTGTGATGGTAAGAGACAGTCCTTAAACTAAAGTTGTTAGGAAATTAGCTTTCCTTTTTTTTCTTTTTTTTTTTTTTTTTAGTTTATTTATTTTGAGAGAAAGAAAGAGCAAGCAGGGGAGGCGCAGAGAGTGCAAGAATTCCAAGCAGGCTCTGCACTGTCAGCGTAGAGCCCCATGTGGGGCTTGGAGCCACAAACCATGAGATTATGACAGGAGCCAAAACAGAGTCAGACACTTAACCAACTGAGCCACCCAGGCACCCCCAAGTTAGCTTTCTTAATCTTGAAAATATTTTAGAAGGGCATTCAGGAAAATAAAATGCATATAACATTACATTTATAGTCCATAATGAGGTATGAAGAAGAGGTTGCAGGAATCTTCAATCATGGTGAAAGCATTCAAAACATAGCACAACAAGATATAACCTAAATAATACAGCTGTCTGCTCCTTCTGAGTCCTTGTCAGCTACGTTCCCCTTGGCTAGTCTGCACCCTGTCACCGTCATTCTTTTTTCTGACAAGTCACCTTAACATGTCATCATTGCTCAGGGTCACGAACTGTTTCAGGAATGTCTAATTCATTTTGAAGGTTTGAGACAAATTATGCTTATTTTTTGCAGACTCCTCCAGACACGGGCAGTCTCGAAGGTTGTTACGGATTGAAAGAAACCAGTTACTGCCTTACCCTCTTTTCTGTTTGATAATTTCAAGTTTTTATACTAGATTCTGACATTTTCACTACTAGGGTTATTTTATCACATTTAAATTCATAGATATTCATCTAGAGAACTCACATCTGTACCGAACACTGACAGAATACTGGGCTCAATGCCTGGATTGTAGGCTGTCAGGGCTGACGACTGGAAATAAAGAGGGGTGTTTCCAAAATGCAGTGTATGTCACATGGGACTTGTCAATTACTTTGTACACCAAATAGATCCTTTTTACATATAGGTGTTTTTATTGATCTGTAGTAATCTTAATTTTTTTCAGAAATGAATTTCCGGTTTTCTTGCCAGAATTACTGTATCCTTGAGAAATTATAAGGATTGTGTTGTTAACTGTTATGCTTTGATTCATACAAACATTTTCGGTTTTTATAGAACATTTGTGCTCTGTGTATAACATGTATGTGCTTAGAGAAAAGAAATTATGTTTTTTAAGTTTATTTTTGAGAGAAAGAGTAAGTGTGAGTGGGGGAGGGGCAGAGAGAGAGAGTGGGGCAGGGGGCGAGAGAGAATCCCAAGCAGGCTCCTCACTGCCAGCACAGAGCCCAACACGGGGCTCGAACTCATGAACCATGAGATCATGACCTGAGCCAAAATCAAGAGTCAGATGCTTAACTGACTAAGCCACCCACGTGCCCCTAGAAATTGTTCTTATAAAAAACCTGTGTTTTATAGAAGAAAAGAAACCCAGCATCCCCATACTGGTGGTTATTGTGCAAGGTGTCTCACCGTCCCCAGAACCACCTAAATCAGACCGCAGCCCAGCAGATGGCCCCTACAGAATATTTTTCATGCCCCTCTTTTATGGTAGGGCACACATCAGCTCTACACAGACTATGTGGGAATGGGAGCAGACCCAGCCACATAGGTTGTGGGCAGAGAATTCCAAATGTCACTGAGGAAAATGACTTCCCAGGGATATGAAGGAGAACTCAGCTGGGTCTCCCTGGGTTAAGCAGTTGTGCAAAGGAGAAAGTGACTCTCCATTCTGGATACAGTGTGCTGCATTAAGGGGCTTGGCTATTGGTCAACTACAGTTTCAACTGTCCTGCCAGTTCTGTGTCTTAATCCACATGATGCCTGCACCGAATGAGCAAGTGAGCAATCATAAAAACAGATTTGTTCAAGGTAGGAGAAGAATCCAGAAAGAGGTGGGATTAGCCTGAATGACTGGTCAGATCTTCCCAAGGTTGACTGAGTTGCTACTGCAGGCCACCAACTTCTGCCGTGAATATAAAGCCACATGTGTAGATGGAGTCCCTGTGCGAATCTTTAGTGGTTCTTAACGATGTAGGAGATGCCCTTATAGCTTCATGTGCTAGCAAACCAGAGAAGAAAAATAGGTTTGTGTTATTCCTTTGATTACATAATTGTGTTAAACATACATGCTTTCCCTCTGATATTTACTCTGGAAAGGCCATGGCAGCATTTTCCTGATTAAATGTATATATCCTTTTCTCTTTGGCACAGGTCCAGATGTGAAGAAGCTCTGTGTCCTTAGCAAAATTTTGAAGGATACATCCATAGCCATTAATCCTGTAGTTATTAGCAGCTACAGCCCTGAGAATTTTCAGCATGAATGCAGATCTATTTTGGAAAAACTGGAGACAGAGGGACAGTTTGCTTTGGCCAGGAGGGTAGCAGAATTAGCTGAGCTACCTGTGGACAACTTGGTTATTGAAGAGGTATCATTAGTCTCTTAAGTTACTTAAAATGTTAGCTTTTTAAACCAGCATTAAACAGAATCAAATGAGATAGATGATTTATAGGAGGAGAGGCTTTTTTACTTTTGACACACACCTTACTTTCAGAAATGGATGAGCCTAGGATGCCCATTAGCAAAGAGTGTGTGTTTTAAATTCAGGTCAACTTATAGGGTATGCTGCAACTGTTGTGCTTTGAATAGAATTAAATACAGGGTGGCTTCATCTTGAACCCCCCTTCAATTACATAAATTTAGAATTGCTTTTCATACTTTAACTTTCCAGATAAAATATTCAGGATCATCTGTAGCCAAGTCTCATGTTCTCTGACTTGATTTGGTTTTGACAAGTATGGCATTCTTGGGAGCATTCGCATTCATGACACTTTTATATCTAGGAAAGACTAAAAATTGCTTTGTTAAATTTCACAGATAACACAGGAAATGCAGACCTTAAAACACATTGACCAGTGGTCCCTGAAACAAGCAAGAATTGGCTTCTGGAAAAAATGTCACGAGAATTTTAAGAGAAATTCCATTTCAAGCAAAGCAGCTTCCTCCTTTTTCTCAGCCCAGGCCCCTGAGGCATGTGAGTGCCCAGCTGAGGGGGCACTGAGCAGCATTGAGGAGGCCCATCTGCTGCTGACACTGGCTGCACACTGGCTTGCTCAGGAGAGCCTGGTGCCCGTGGACGAGCTGGAGGAGCTGGAGAAGCGGATCTGGCTCTGCCGCATCGCCCAGCACACCCTCAGGGAAAACCCAGAGGAAACAGAGCCCAGGTTTTCTCAACAGATCTCAACTAGTGGGGAACTTTCCTTTGAAAGCGTAGCGAGTGAGTTTTCAATCTCCATGTTGGCCACTCTGAACACATCAAAATACTTAGAACTTAATGGCCTTCCATCCAAAGAGACTTGTGATAACACACTGGGTCGGAAGGAGCAGGAATCGCTGAACTTCCTGATCGGGCGCCTGTTGGACGATGGCTGTGTGCACGAAGCAAGTAGAATATGTCGGTATTTTCATTTCTATAACCAAGATGTTGCCTTGGTGTTGCACTGCAGAGCACTGGCTTCAGGGGAAGCTAGTGTGGGTGACCTGCACCCAGAAGTCCATGCTGTCCTGCAAAGTGCTGAGCTGCCTGAGGAGGAAGAACCTGGCATGCCACTAAGGAAAGCCCGGAGCAGTAAGTGAAAGAGATCAAACCTCCCTGAGTCCTGAATGGAGCTGTTGGCACTCTTTCCCAGAAAGAAAGGGTCCCTATTGGCATACTAGTTACATAAGTTCAGGGTAATCCATAAACTAGGTAATTAACTCGTCAATGAAATAGCAACACTTGTGTCTTTTAACTAGCTGTATATCAAAGTTAGAGGGAATCTATCTGACTTGGAGCTAGTCCATTGAAATTTTTCTGTACCAGTAATCATGCTTCTAATTATACATTGATAGTATATAGACATAGGCTGATTTTTGTGTTAATCTTGTATCCTGTGCCCTTGCTAAACTTGCTCATCCCAGTGGATTTCTTATAGATTCCTTGGAATTTTCTACAGACAATACTCTCTGTGAATAGAGACCGCTTTATTTCTTCCTCTCCAATCTGAATGACTATTATTTCTTTTTCTTGTTTTATTGCACTGGCTAGGACTTCCAGTATGATATTGGGGAAGAATGGTAAGAGCGGACGTACTTGCCTTGTTACTGATCTTAGGGAGAAAGCATTCAGTCTTTTTATTTTTAATTCAAATATAATTAATATACAGTGTTACATGGTTTCAGGTATATAATATGATTCAGTGGTTCTATACATTATTCAGTGCTCATCACAATAAATCTTCTCCTAATCCTCTTCACCTATTTCACCCATCCCCCCTCCCCACCTCACCTGTGGTAACTACCAGTTTGCTCTATAGTTTTTTTATTTTTCTACTTTGTTTTTAAGTTTACTTATTTATTTGGAGAGAGACAGTGCAAGTTGGGGAGGGGCAGAGAGAGAGAAAGAGAGAATCTCAAATAAGCTCTGCACTGTCAGCACAGAACCCAGTGTGGGGCTCAGACCCCCGAACTGTGAGATCATGACCTGAGCCGAAATCAAGACTCGGATGTTTAACTGACTGAACCACCCAGGCTCCCCTGTTCTCTATAGTTAAGAGTCCATTTTTTTGCCTCTTTTATTCTTTATTTGTTTCTTAAATTCCACGTGAGTGAAATTGTATTTCTTTCACTGACTTACTTCACTTAGCATTATACCCTCTACATCCATCCATATTGTTGCAAATGGCCAGATTGTGGGTTTTTTTTTTTTTTTAATGTTTATTCATTTTTGAGAGACAGAGAGAGACAGAGCATGAGCGGGGAAGGGGCAGAGAGAGAGGGAGACGCAGAATCTGAAGCAGGCTCCAGGCTCTGAGCTGTCAGCACAGAGCCCGAGGCGAGGCTCAAACTCACAAACTGTGAGATCATGACCTGAGTCGAAGTCGGGCACTCAACCAACTGAGCCACCCAGGCGCCCCAAGTGTGTTCTTTTTTTATGGCTGAGTAATATTCCATTGTGTGTATATACCTCATCTTCTTTATCCATCCATCTATGAGTGGACACTTGGCTTGGTTCTATATCTTGGTTATTATACATAATGCTTCTATAAACATAGGGGTTGTATATCTTTTCAAATTAGTGTTTTTGTATTCTTTGGGTAAATACCCAATAGTGGAATACTAGATCATATGGTAGGTCTATTTTTAATTTTTTGAGGAACCTCCATACTGTCTTCCACAGTGGCTGCATCACCTTGCATTCCCAGCAGGAGTGCACTAGGGTTCCTTTTCCTCACCAACACTTGCTATTTCTTATGTTTTTTATTTTAGCCATTCTGACAGGTGTAAAGTGATATCTCATTGTGGTTTTGATTTGAATTTTCCTGGTGATGAGGGGGATGTTGAGCATCTTTTCATGTGTCTGTTGGCCATCTGGATGTCTTTAGGAAAATGTCTATTCACGTCTTACATATTTTTAGTTGGATTGTGTTTTTTGGTGTTGAGTTGTTTATATATTTTGGAGATTAACCCCCTAATGGGATATTTTATTCACAAATATCTTCTCCCATTCAGTAGGCTTTTTTTTTTGTTTGTTGATGGTTTCTTTTGCTGTGTAAAAGCTTTTTATTTTGGTGTTAGTCTCAATAGTTTAATTTTGCTTTTTTTTTCCCTTGCCTGAGGAGACATATGTAGAAAGAGGTTTCTACAGCTGATGTCAGAGAGATTACTGCCTATGTTTTCTTCTAGGAATTTTATGGTTTCAGGTCTGACATTTAGGTCTTTAATCCATTTTGAATTTTTTTTGTGTGTATGCTTTCTCTCTCTCTCTCTCTTTAAATGAGGTCAATATATGTGTACTGACAGGAAAAAATGTACAACAACGTAACTTTATTTTTGTAAAAAATAAATGGTGTGCATGGGCCCATGTACCTGTGCAAACCCACCCACAGAAAATAATGCATACCAAGCAAGTAAGAGACATTATTCTGGCAAATTTGGTGGGGGTGGTATTGAATGGATAAATGACTTTCACTTGTTACTTTATGCACTTCTCTACTGTGATTCATTACACTAAGCATGTAATACTTTTGCATTTAAGATACTACACATTAAAAATATGCCTTAAAAAGAAAAAAGTAAATAGCAACTCAGACCATGTTATCCCCTGCTTAAAACCCTTCCCTGGGGTTGTGGTTGTAGGTAAGGCAGAACGAGCTCGCTCTACCTGTTGAAATCAACGTAAAACCTGTCACACAGCAGGCAGCACTGAGTGACACAAATTATGATTCCCCCTCCCCGCCCCCACCTCCCATCACCTCCAGCCTGAGTGTGATGCTGCCTGAAACCCAAAACTAAGCACTAAGCCTGACAGAACACGTGTTCCAGGAGAAGCCCTGTAGAATGGGCTCAAGGAGCAGGAAAGGGAACTCCTAACACCCTTTCTCTTTAATCTCACCTCCTAAGAAGCCCTTTGGCTGTGGTAGTAGAGGCTGGAGCCGCAGCTGGTAAGATCCAAAACTCAGAGAGGAACTTTATTTTTTGGATTCGAGGTGTCCTGGTCTCAAGACGATGCAGTGAACCCCTGTTCTCTTTTGCATTATCCTGTCTGCTGGCCCAGGATGCAGGCACAGTCAGGGAAAGTGCAGGATAGAA
Organism: Prionailurus bengalensis; assembly: GCF_016509475.1. Taxonomy (NCBI): domain Eukaryota; kingdom Metazoa; phylum Chordata; class Mammalia; order Carnivora; family Felidae; genus Prionailurus; species Prionailurus bengalensis. Next base: position 59,249,786 of record NC_057355.1, read on the forward strand.
TGAGGCTGCTAAAACTCCAGCTGTTGGCCAGAAGGTTGAAAAGTGAAGCCTCAGGGAACCGGAAAATACTTGGGAGAGAGATTCAGGAAACCCAACAATAAAATTGTTTATGAACTCCAGGGCTCAATCCTGGGCTTTGCGTATATAGACCTGCTCCTAATCAGCGTATCAAGACTCTGAGAACTGAATTAACAACTACACTACCCAGGCTGCAGACTGAGCATAGGATGTTACACACATGCAGGCTAGATCTGAATGGCACTGCAAAGGATTTGAAAACTGATATTAAAATCACAGCCACTGGGTGGCTCAGTCAGTTAAGCATCTGACTTTGGCTCAGGTCATGATCTCGCAGTTCTGAGGTCAAGCCCTGAATTGGGCTGTCAGGGCAGAGCTTGCTTTGGATCTTCTGCCTCCCTCACTCTCTGCCCCTCCCCTGCTCACACTCTCACTCTCTCTCAAAAATAAATAAAAAACATGGGGTGCCTGGGTGGCTCAGTTGGTTAAGCATCCAACTTAGGCTCAGGTCATGATCTCATGGTTCATGGGTTCAAGCCCTGCGTCGGCTCTGTGGTGACAGCTCGGAGCCTGAAGCCTGCTCCAGATTCTCTGTTTCCCTCTCTCTCTGCCCCTCCCCTGCTCACACTCTCTCTCTCAAAAAATAAACATTAAAAATAAATAAATAAATAACATTTTTAAAAAATGGTCCTTAAAAAAAAAAAAAAAAAAACCGACACAGTCTACAGAACGTGGGTTGGATATCGTAGCCAAAACCTAAGATTTAAACAAGAATCAGAGTCTCATACTATTCAAAATGTCCAGGATGCAACTTGAAATTACTTGAACATTTAGGTGTATGTGTTTCACCAAATGTAGGTAGTTTTCAGACCTTATGTTTTCAGATATTTTTTCAACACTGTCCTCATAGTCCTCTCCTTTTGGGACTCCAGTGATGCAAATCATAGAACTTTTGTTACTGTCTCACAAGTTCTTGTACTTTATTCAATTTTTTTCTTTTTTTTTTTTTGTCTTAATTCAGATTGGATCATTTTTCTTTCCTTGTTTTCAGATTGGATCATTTCTGTCTGTCCATTTTCAATTTCACGGACTCTTTTCTCTGGCATTTGCATGCTGCTCTTGAGTTTATTTCTGTGATTTTAAATTTTCAGTTATTTTTCACTTCCAGAATTTCTATTTTATCCTTTATACCTGTTTCTTTGAGACTCTGTTTTTCTTTTTGTCTCAAGAACACTTATAATTGCTTGTTGGAACAATTTGTATGATAGCTACTTTGAAAGATAGTTTGTTCAATAAATGGTAATTCCAACATTTTGTCACTTTAGTACCGGGTGTATTTTTGTGTATTTAGAAAGCAGGGGAGGGGCAGAGAGAGAACCCAAGCAGGCTCTGAGCTGTCAGTGCAGAGCCTGTCACGGGGCCCAATCCCACAACTGCAAGATCATGACCTGAGCCAAAAATCAAGAGTTGGACACTTAACTGATTGAGCCGCCCAGCACCTCTGGACCTCATTCTTTTTAATGGCTGCAGAGCATTCTATATGAATACACTAATTTTGCTTAAGACTTTATTGTTTAATAGTACTGTATTTTTGTTTAATTTTTTTTTAACGTTTATTTTTGAGACAGAGAGAGACAAAGCATGAACGGGGGAGGGTCAGAGAGAGGGAGACACAGAATCTGAAACAGGCTCCAGGCTCTGAGCTGTCAGCACAGAGCCCGACACGGGGCTTGAACTCACGGACCGCAAGATCATGACCTGAGCCGAAGTCAGCTGCTCAACGGACTGAGCCACCCAGGCACCCCAATAGTACTGTATTGATACATACTTAAATTCTTCAATTTTGTTTTTGCTGTTAGGAACACTGTGATCTAAATTCTCCCTTCTACTTTTTTTCCTAATAGAAACCCTTTCTCAATTCAAGACCACTTTCTTCTATTTTCGGCTGAGAGGTTGTTTTGATTTTTTTATTTTTTAAGTCAGGAATGGATTTTAATTTTTATCATGCGCTTCAGGCCTCTATCCGGTTGACCCTTGGTTTTTCTCATTTCCGATTTGGAAAAATCCTTCAGAGTCCATAGAAGATTGAGTTGGGGAGGGGGAGACTGGCGGCAGGGGCTGGTGCCAGCCTCGTAGATGCAGGGTTGTGAAGACTGCACCTCAGGCAGTGACCAGGGAGATGTTTTAGAGACACAGTCAGCTAGATCTGGTGACTTAGGTGGTACGAGAGGAAATTGGGAGGGTGTGTGGAGGAGGGTTCAGCAGACATCTTTGGTAATTATCTAGAGTGTTCATTGGGTGGCTTGGAGTCTCGTGTAGCCTCTCGAGGCCTTTGAAGTCTCCTGGCCGGGATTTCCTGGAAGAAGGCAATGAAATAGTGGGGTGTGGGCCCAGTCACAAGTGGTCCCAGACCCAGGGGGAGTCATGGAGGTGTAACGGGAGGAAAGTGTGAGCAAACAGATTGTGCCATAGGGGGCTTGGGAGAGGCCTTTACTTGCCAGCTTAAAGCCCCCTCAAACCTGTATCTGCTTCCAGCTTCAAGTTTGGATAGTCAGTCACTTGTGATGCTGCCCCCCAGGGATGAAGTGGTGACTAATCTGGAAACTCTGACAAGCAAATGCCTCCATGGGAAGAACTACTGTCGGCAGGTCCTGTGTCTGTATGAACTTGCCAAGGTATGTGCCCAATGGTGGGGCCTCTGGGGCAGCTGAGGGAGGGAAGCAGGAAGATGGAGATAGATTTTGGATGCTGCCAAGTTGGCCCTTCACGTGATAACCATGACACGAGAGCAGATGGCTCGTCAAGATGTCGGCCCCTGTAAATCCATCCCTGGGAATACCGGGGACTCCAGGCCAAGTGCCAGGCCTTTTGAGTCCTGGCTGTGCCCCAGCCAACCAGAAGCGAGGGCAAGAAATTTCACTTTTCTGGGCTCCTGATTCTCCATCTATAAATGACTTAATCATGAAGGTCCCTTCTAGCCATAATATCTTAGTTAGCTTCAGGATTGTTTGGAGGTCTCCATATGCGGGAGAGCCCAAAATAAGTTATAAAATAAAATGGAATGTGATGACTGTAAAGACAGGAACCAGAGCAGCCAGAAATTGTTTGTGGCTTTGTGCTGATCGAGGGGAGAAAATAATAGACACTGAGAAGTGGAAGAACACAGGAGAAATAATGGCAGGCACTAAAGCCCTTTGGAAGAGCTTCTTTGGAGATTGAGGGTTTTGCTGCTGCTGTGGGAACAGCAGAGTGGAGGCTCTTGCCTTTTATTCAACTTTCTTACATTTCATAACATTTGAAAAGCTCAGTGTTCAACAAGAGGTGAGTCACCTGATGGTTTCTGAAGACAAGCCTTTCTTTCTCTTGCTTAGATTCAGCTCATTGGTGAAGAGAAAGAAAGGGCTAGAAAACAGTGCTTCCTTCTTCTAAGGTTTCTGCCCAGGGTGAGGGATCTTTAACCTCAGAGAAAATAGTGGAGTCTGTCCACATGGGATTTCAGAAAGGGATGCCTTTTGCTAGCTTTTTTCCTGGCTCCTAACAGTAGCTTTGACCAACTTTGCCTTCCTCTCAGGAGTTGGGCTGTTCCTATGCAGATGTGGCCGCTCGGGATGGTGAGGCCATGCTCAGGACGATCTTGGCCTCTCAGCGGCCCGACCGATGCAAGCGGGCCCAGGCTTTCATCAGCACCCAGGGCCTCGAGCCAGACACAGTGGCTGAACTTGTGGCCGAAGAGGTGACCCGGGAGCTGCTGACCCCATCGGAGGGAACAGGTGCTCCACCCTACATGCCTCCACGTCTTTCAGACCACATTCCCACGTTGCCAGCATAAGGAATCTGCATGTCATGTTCATGTGCATCGTGCATGCTGCCTCTGAGACTACCAGGCTGCCCTTGTCAGAGGAGAGAACACACTGCATTTATTTTGTTATTGTTGCTTTTTGTTTATTATTTTATGATTATGCTTAGAGTAGCTATGCCTTTCTCGGAGCTAATGAACTCCTGCTGACCTATAAGGTGACCACTAGGCCAACGTGTCTGAGCTCAGCGAAGCAGACAGCTGCACTGGGAGCTCCTTCCGCATTACTGGGCAGAGTGCCTGGCATGGGGTTCTTAGCTTTCTCTCAACTCTCAAGGCTAAAAGCAGCCCCTTTCTCACCGCCTTTTTATACAGGACTTAAGCAGATGTTCACCCCAGCAGAGGAAAGCCAGACATTTCTTCAGCTGACCACTCTGTGTCAAGACCGCACGTTGGTAGGCATGAAGCTATTAGACAAGATTTCCTCCGTTCCCCATGGGGAGTTGTCTTGCAGTAAGTTCTTGGCTGTTTTCTTACATGTTTGGGCCCAAGCCGGTCTCCAAGAAGTCTCCCCAAGTTAGTCTTTCCAAAACTCAACTTGGATCCTTGTTCCTGTTCTGGATCCCTTCCCTTCTAGCATAGTTTATAAGTTCTTGGTGGAGAGCCATCAGTCATTGAAGAAAATTCAGAAAATAAATATGGGAATGCTGCCCAAAATGTAAAATTTACACAAGAAGGTAACCTTATAACATTTATATAACATTTACCTTACCTTACTCTCACGTTATCCCCTAAAATGAGGATATTACAGTCCCCATTTTAGAAGGTAACTGAAGCTGAGAGAAGTTGATTGATTTGTAACTGTTACGTGTCAGAAGTGTTACTTGAACCCAGTCCCTGTGACTTGAAAGCCTGCTCGCTTTCCACAATATCTAGTTCATTCTAGGCATTCGGTAGTATGTGTCCATCTGATCTTTCTCTATGGAAGTCTATAGGCATTTTTTCAAAAATGGCATTATCCTGTGTATACTGTTTATAATTACTTTATGAACATGCTGTCATTAACATCTTTCCATGACCATATTCTTCTATATCATTGTCACTGGTTACACAGTATTTCTCATGTAATTAAAACATTTTATACCTTACTTTGGTATAAGATTGCTTCCAACTTTCTGTTTCCAACACCGTGACAAGCATCCTTATAGGCACATTTATATGCACATTCATGATTATCTCCCTAAGATAAATTCCTGATTCAAAAGTATGCCTATTTTTAAAGCTTTATATGTCCATTGCCACACTTTACTCCAAAGCTGGTGAGGTCAGGGATCTCAGAGTCTTCTCCAGACAGGCTGTCTATATAGGCCCCTCCACCCTGCTGCCAGGGTTCGCAATCCTTTCTTACCCTGACTGCCTTACCTACCCAGCCACGGAGCTGCTGATCCTGGCCCATCACTGCTTCACGCTGACATGCCACATGGAGGGCATCAGCCGAGTCCTGCAGGCTGCCCGGCTGCTTACAGACAAACACTTGGCCCCCAGTGAGGAGTATGGGCTGATGGTAAGTCACCCCTGAACCCCCAGCCTCCATTCTGAGGCTACCTTTGAGAGAACAGATAGGCCGGGGACCGGTTCAGAGCTGACATGGTCTTAGGGCATTTGCTCCTCTGGATACCACTGCCTACTTGGGAGCTGGCTGGGCAGCTCAACCCTCTGCTCTAGGTTAGGCTTACTGTCAAAATCAGAGCAGAGACTGTCCCAAAGGAGCAGATATCAAGAGGGTCTATGCCATGCTCCAGGGCTGTCCTACCCCCTTGCCCCTCATTTATCTAGAGGGCTGAGACAGCTCTGTTTCCCCCCAAAACAAGGTTCAGTGTTGTCTCTGAACTGAAATGAGCTGACAGCTCACACCTCCTGTGCCTCCCCAATCTCCCCAGGCTTGAAACTGACCCGTGTGGGTGAGCAAGCCACCGGGCCCTGTAATAAGGCGTGGTGGGAAGAGGAAGCGTGCCTGCCTACCATGTCACGTCAACACTTAGGTTTATAGACGACTGAGGAGGCAACAGCCAGTGGTGGCCCAATGGCGAGCATTTCTGAATCCTCCAGAGGAGGTCCCATTGGGTACATGGGAAGGGAGGGAGGGAGCTAAGAATGGCAGCCTTGCCATTAGCCCTTCTGCTCCCTGGAGGTTGGCATCTGAAAGCAACCGAAATGATGAGAGCAGCGGCGATCTAGCTGACACTGATGCAAGCTGCCCTCACCCTTTCCAGGTGCGCCTGCTCACTGGCATTGGAAGGTACAATGAGATGACCTACATATTTGATTTGCTGCATAAAAAGCACTACTTTGAAGTGCTGATGAGGAAGAAGTTGGATCCGGTAGGTGTACAGTATTTTGAGCTCCAGGACGGCATATATTGTTGACTTTACAGCTGACTTCTCAGGAATAATCCCAGTCAGGGTGGCCCCCTGGGATCAAAGGGAGAGAATTAAAGAACTTCCTAGGACACACACCGTAACCAGTAGTTTTAAGTTACAGAGTTCAGACTAGGTAGCAATTATCCCAATAGATGTTAAATAATGAGGAAAACAAGTTTGTGCACTTCCTGTCAGCCTGTCACCTGCCTCGGCTGTCTAAATGCTGTCTCCGGGGAAGCAAAAACCCTTCCTGGGAGCCATGTGGAAGTAGATTAGCCAGCTCAGAATGCTGTGTCTGATGGCTTTGAGTGGAGAGTTTTCAAGGGACCATGAGAATGCCTGTTGCCAAGAGCCGCTAGGAAGTGAATGGAATGCCCAGGCCTGGGCTTGGAAGGCTGTGGGGCAGCTTACAGTGATGACCAGGAAGGAGGCCTGGAAGCCAAGGCCTGACCTGTCAGCCCTCTAGGCTCTGGGCACTTCTCTGTCTTCGGCGTGCCATGTGACCCCAGGCATGTCACTTACGGAGCCTCTGTTCCCAAATCATTCATTTGGCTGATTGATTGCTTCAGCCTCTTTCACCTCTGAAGATTTGAAAACCAAGGCACATTTTTGGCTTCTGGGAACTTGAGCTCAGCCAATCAGGACTAAGAGATAAAGCAGAAAAACTCTCCCCAGTGCTGGGCCAGTTTCAGGACAAACCAGTCCAACTGTGAGGAGAGGAGCAAGTCCTGGGCTGAGGTACACCTGCAGGATACTCCGGAGGGTTTTTTAAAAATTGTTTCCAAGGCCTTTTGGTTTGTGCACGGAAATATTCTTTTAATAAGTTTTTTTCCTGATAACAAAAGTAACGCATATTCACTATAGAGACACTTGGAAAACAACAATGCACAGAAAAAAGTCCTCACCAGGAGACAGCCACTGCTAACAGTCTGGTGTAGGCCCTTTCTCTGCACATGTGGCCAGAAACATATATACATACGTAGTTACGTATTTTTTAGCAAAACTTTTATCATGGTGTGTAGATATAAAATAGCCTGCTTTTCTCACTTAATAAGCATGTCATGAATATTTCCCAAACCAACATTGGCTGTAATGGCTACATGGTATTCTCTTAGTCCTTGTTCTGGACATCTGGATTCTTTCCAGTTGTTTGCTATTGAATACCTGTGGTACATCCATCTCAGCACGTTTCTCTACTTCTTAAGGGATAGATTCCTAAAAAATGGAACTGTTAGAGTAATGCACATGTGCACATTTTTGAGGGTTCTCCCTTCTGACAGGTTTCACCGTTCACATTTGTACCAGCAGAGAGGATGTGCCTGTTTTCTTAGGGTAGCATAAACTTTTGTGTTCATTTTTGCTTATCTTTTCCTTTTTCTTGGGAGTTGTCAAGGAACTTTCAGAACCAAGGGACTCAGCCAGTCATGCCCCCTCACAGTCACTGGTTGACCTTGGTACTCCCCTTTTTCCCTGGGCAGAGCGGTACCCTGAAGACAGCCCTGCTGGACTACATCAAACGCTGTCGCCCGGGAGACAGTGAGAAGCACAACATGATTGCTCTGTGCTTCAGCATGTGCCGGGAGATCGGGGAGAACCACGAGGCAGCTGCCTGCATCCAACTGAAATTGATCGAGTCTCAGCCCTGGGGTGAGAAAGGTCACAGCAGTGCCCTCAGGCCAGTGCTGCCAGCCAGGAGAGGTTTTTGGGACTAAGAAGGGGATTAATACCCACTTCAGCTATTAACTGCCACTCAGTGGGGCCCCAGCTGGGCAGACAAGAGACGGAAGGGGATTTGGAAGGCATTTGCCCCTCTTGTAGCCCATGCACCCGGGGTGACATCCATCCGGAAGCAATGTGTACACTGAGGCTGGGCGAGCCTGCCTTGATGCTTCTGAGAACTAGATGAACCCTGCTCCAAAGTGTGTGCTTCTGGTCCAGTAGCCTTTAGCTGAGTGAGACATGCCTGCCTCCTAGCAAATGTGAGCTGGATGTTTCTAGTCCAGCCCACCATCACTGAGTGGGATGGGAGCAGCCAGCCTCCGGAGTCAGACACACCCCACAGGTTTCCCCTTCTCTCCCGCAGAGGACCGCCTCAAGGACGGGTACCACCTGAAGCAGCTGCTGCTGAAAGCCCTGACTCTGATGCTGGATGCAGCAGAGAGTTATGCCAAGGTAACAGTGGAGTCTCATTCCAGAACGGCCTTAGAGCTTGGTGTCTGCAGTAGGAATTATCTGAGCTCCCTGGGCTCTTCCAAGTGAAAGGAGACGGAGCCTTGGGCCAACGGGGGGCAGAAGGGGTGAGTTCAGTTGCTGGAAGTTTCCCAGGGGACGTGCCAACATGTCCCCTGTGCCTCCCTCTACCCTTGTCTCTCAGGACTCCTGTGTGCGACAGGCCCTGCACTGTCACCGGCTCACCAAGTTGATAACACTGCAGATTCACTTTCTGAACACTGGCCAGAACACAATGCTCATCAACCTGGGCCGCCACAGGCTGATGGACTGCATCAGTGCTCTACCTCGGTTCTACCAGGTAAGCAAGGAAGGAAACTCTAGAAGTCAGCTTTGTTGCCAGCACCCCTTCCTGCCACCCCTCTCCTGGGGCCCACAGGTTGAGTCACTTGCCTGGAATGTCAGAACTAGAGACAGAATCAGGGTAATTGTAAGCTTTTACTTTTAGCTGTCCGATACACCAAATTGCTTTTCGTGGCAGGATTTGTTAGCATATTGTTTGGACAGAGGTTGGAGCTTGCTGTTAGGCCAGCAGAAAGGCAGACAACCTTTGGAGAAACATTCCTGCTAATGGGCTGAGTATCACTTAGCCCCACTGTTTCTAGGATGGTACACCTGGGTTAGCATAGGGAGTCAGGGCTGCTGGGAGGCTGGCTTTAGCACTTAGGTTACCAGGGAATCAGCCCCTTTCCTGTTCCTTACACAGTTGAGTTAGTGGGAAAAATACCATTTCTCAGTAGTTTTACTAACTCATTGTGAAGATTAAAAATACCACAGGAAAATGTTTGGGGTTTAAGGGAAGAGAAATGTCAAACGAACACCAAACTTCCCAATGCTAATGCTAATAGTCTTTCCGCATGTTGGTGATGGTCACATTCACCATGAATGTAACAGTAGGAAGTTGTTTTTTAGAACCCCTTGCCTTCAATTTTATATCAGATAGGGTTCTAATGGTATCCTTCTTCCCCTCCATCCTTTCATAAGGCTTCTATTGTGGCTGAGGCCTATGACTTTGTTCCTGATTGGGCTGAAATTCTATACCAACAAGTGATTGTTAAAGGAGACTTTAATTACTTGGAAGAATTTAAGCAGCAAAGGTTATTAAGATCTAGTGTATTTGAAGAGATTTCAAAAAAGTAAGTATTAAAATGACTCTGCTTTGAGATAAGGCATGGGTTAAGAATTCTATGGCTAAATAGAACATGTCTGTAGCTGCCTCTCTGAGATGGCAAACAGATGTCAAGAATCCCCAGGGGCACCTGGGTGGCTCAGCCGGTTGAGCATCAGAACTTTTTGGTTTCGGCTCAGGTCATGATCTCGCAGTTCGTGAGGTAGAGCCCTGCATCAGACTCTGCACTGACAGCACAGAGCCTGCGTGTGATTCTCTCTTCCCCTCAAAATAAATCAACTTAAAAGATCTCTTGCTTCTGGATGTTTTTTTAACAAACGTATGCAAATAGATGAATGAGAACAGTTTACTTACAGCACGCTGAATTTAAAATGGGAGGACAGCTGTTCAGCTTGCCCAAGGTGCCAAACACTCTAAACCTCAGAGGCCTCCTTTGGAGTACTGAACTTACTGCAATTAAAGTGAGCATTAAGATAACATTTTTAATGAAATAATTTCATGTTTATCCAGGACCCCTAATACTATAGATAGAATTTCTCAGATTCCAGCATCGTCTCCTATGTAAGTAGCTGTGTCAGAGTAGACAGCTCTCGCTCAAGATATAGTATCTTAACTTGTACATTCTTCTATTTCTTTTCTAGATACAAACAGCATCAGCCTACTGACACAGCTGTGAAAAACCTGAAGAAGTTACTCACTTATTGTGAAGATGTCTACTTGTATTACAAACTTGCATATGAACACAAATTTTATGACATTGTAAATATGCTTCTGAAGGACCCTCAAACTGGCTGCTGTCTAAAGGACATGCTAGCAGGTTAGGTGGATGCAGATGATAGGAGGGTGGTTACTGCCGAGATGTCATAGATGCCTGTTTTCTCGTACTGAAGTGAGGTACTGACAGATGTTTGTTCAGAATAATGCGGTAGGGGTATGTGTTGTCAAGCTGTAAAACCCCAGGACTGACCATAACCAGTCCTCTGTGAATAGTGGGTAAATGAGAGAATTTTCACGAGGAAATTCTTACTTAAAAGTGATTGTTCATCTATACCACTTCAGATAGTATAGTATTGGTATAAAGATCAAAAGCTCCATCTTCCTGAAGATGGCTTCTATTTAGATATGCAATATTGATTAAAGAATATCTGTGCCTGCAGATTCCAGTTTCAAAGGAATTTAATATTATTTACACAGTTAAGGAACAGATGATACATTTCCATTTGTTAGAAACTGATCTCTATAATAAAATAGATTTTAAATTCATTGTCATCATTACTGCCAAGGAAATCTTAGCCCTTGTCTGCCCTAAAACAATCTTTATTTACTGTAATTATTGCTGTGTAGTCATTGCTTTCTGTTAATTCCTCCAATCATTTAGACGGTTCTTACACTTAGTAGTCTACAGAGCTTTGATTGAGGTTCCTATTTCCTATTTAAGAGAAACTTAAAACATGTTTTGTTGTCCCTACTTTTGATTCTCTGACAGTTTCAAAAAGACTCCAACCACAAATTTGGTTAAATTGCTTAAAATATATAATAAAGAGGATCACCCAATCTATGCTTTTACAGCCGTAACCTGAGTAATAAGCTCAATTACTCCAAATAAATAAGCTCTTCTCCGTACTGAGTTAGGCCTTACTATCTAAACAAGCAAATAATTTGCCCAAATAAATAAGGAGAGGAAGGCAGCCCTATACCTTTGTCGCTCTAGGGTGACACTAATCAGGCCTGGCACATCATTTTTGTCTTAAAGCTGTTAACTGCTCATCAGGCATTTATTAATAGCTTTGTAAGTATACAGAGAACTCTAGTCCCAAGAGCTGTTGTTCTATACTCCAAAAATATCTCTTGGGAGTTAACACAAAATTTAAGTCCTCACAATAGTGATTTTATTAAATTAGTTGCTTTATAAAACATTGCAGATGTCATAATTGTTAACATAACAATTTACCAAACTGTAGTCAACTGGTGCAGTTTGCTGAGCATGTTTTATAAAGGAAAGGAAATGCCAAAACCCTGTTAAAGTTGTTCCATTGCAGCCCAGGAGAACAAAGGAGGATTGTTCAGACACTTAAATCAGGGAAATGAAACAGGTAAAGAGCTTCCCTCCCCCGTCTGAAGCACTCCGTCAGCAGAACAGTCTGATAAATAGAAACTAGACAGTCTATGCATTCAAGAGATTCCACAACTTGTAATGCAACACAATAATGGAGGTCTACCTTCTTCAGCTTCAAAGTTGGAGGGTTTTGGTCATTTGATTTTTAAGTATCAAGCTAGTGCTTTTCAGCCGTTGTATCTTCACTCTGAGATAAGCAGTCTTCTTCACAATGTATTTTTAATATCCTCACGCTCAATTTTAAGACAAAGCAATTTTAATACTAGGTGCACACGGCATGCCCTTGCTGCAAACTGCTTTTCTTGACAAGTTATGAAGTAGTTCAAGGAGGTATGGTTAAGGCTGTATTACTGAATGGTGCTGGTAAATACTACACAATTTTTGTCATGTTGCAACCTTTGTTTCCAATTCAGTGACTGCTGCTATGGAATCAGAGAGCAACAATGACAACATTATTACGCTTGTTTTTTTTAAACTATGATTTAGTAGCAACTGAGGTTCCCAATTTTAACCCCTTGGCAGCAAGATCCAAGTTCCCTCATTCGCACATTAGCACCTAAGTGTCAAGGGGTTAAATAACCAGCACAAAAGATACTGCACTTCTGATTGTAGCATTTGGCAGAACTGAAAGGAAAGGAAGTTGTGCTACATGTTGAAGGGATTGTGGGCAACAGAAAGAAGACACCAGGAGAAGATAAAATGTCACATGAAGTCTTCATAGTCTTGTACATATCCTCCATCATAACCACCATAATCTGCCAGATCGTCTTTCATGGTGGCCTTTAATCCCCCTCCAGGAACCACGCCTTTCTTCTTCTTTTTGGCTTTGCTTTGCTAAAGACAAAAGAGAGTTAATTCATGAGACTGTCCACTATGGGCACCTTTTTCTGGTACAGAAACCCTCACAGAGACACTAAAGCCTCTGGCAACAAAAAAACTTTAGGGGAGATCTCAGACCTAACCCAAAGCAATTTCTGTTCCAAAAGAAAACTCTGACCATGTCTGTGAACAAAAGGACAGTAATGGCACTCAGGCTCCAGCTCTCTTCCAATTTAAATTTTAGTTCAGGCTCCCAGTACACTGAGAATATTATGCCTACACCCCCATCCTAATGTGATAGGCATCTCCCTTGCATGTTTGCCCTTACCTTTTCTTGCTTTTGTTTTTCACTGCAAAGCACAGTCAATGAATTGGTAATCTTTTTCAAGTCATCAATTTCCACTAAAAAAAAAAGAAAAAGGAATTACCACCTCTACTTTGTCCATCATTAGCTTCAGTAACTTTAAAAAGGCTATGAATTTGTCCTGTTAAACATAAGATGGTAAAGAATCACAATTCAGTCTATGGCTAGGCTCACAAATCAGAACTATTTAACGTAAACTAGAAAACTCAGCAACAAAAATTTTATAATGACCTGAAATAACCAAGACACCATTGTTCAAAAAGAAACCCGAAGTGTCTTTAGAGCTCATACCGTCCCCTACCATACCTCCTTAACTCCATCTAAACATGTGAGGGGGCAAAAAAATAAACACACGGAGGATCACCATGCCTTTCCACAACACATCCTCGATGCACACTGAGGAGTGGCTGAATGAACATGGAACAACCATTCTTAAAACTACAAATTACAACTCCCCACCCTTTAGGGTCTCTATTTTCTACCACTTCTACCACGGGAACCAGAATGAAAACAGGTTATCTCGGAAATCTCAGTATCCTACTAGCAGACAAGTCTGATTAGTGGACAACACATCCTTTATCCTTATAAAAATACCAAGCTGAAACACAGCAGTTTTTAGCTACCAAAAAAGAGTTTCAGTTTTGGTTAGAGAGCACCTTCAAAAAGAAGAAAAAAAGTATATGTAAATAAAATACCAACTATGGGTATATCACTAATCAAATTCAGAACACCCAAATTAGTAATGATTTCTCAAGGAAATCCCAATTGAAAGTTCATCGTGTAGAATTCCTTTTTCTTGATCTTAAAAACAGCAGTGCTAGCAAAAACAGTCCCTTCCACATTAGTGCCACACCACCCCTGGTTTTTACTCCCACACACCCTGTCTCTGAAATGTATGACTCCTTTCAGGGCATGGCACCACACCCACAGACCCAGAATATAGGTACCTGTTCTGTTGAGCAACTTAAACCTATAGTCACAAGCTTCCTTGTTTGTAAAATGAACACTTACTATGGTTGCACTCAGCTGTAAAATTCCATATGGTGAGAAACAGTTTTCCCCAAAAGATACTTCCTCGTCCATTTAAGATATAATTAGATAAAGGGAGCCAACAGCTCAGAGCCTGCATCGGATTCTGTGTCTCCCTCTCTCTCTGCCCCAACCCTGCTTGCACTCTCTGTCTCAAAATAAACGTTAAAAAAAAATTTTTTTTTAAGATATAATTAGATAAAAGAATAAGCTAGTGTTTTATCAGCTTTGTATCAGCAAAGTCCAGATGTCCCTTTGGGAAGCCATTTTAAAAACATTAAGAAGCAAGCCTCAAAAAACAAAACCACTCACGGGGCGCCTGGGTGGCGCAGTCGGTTAAGCGTCCGACTTCAGCCAGGTCATGATCTCGCGGTCCGTGAGTTCGAGCCCCGCGTCGGGCTCTGGGCTGATGGCTCAGAGCCTGGAGCCTGTTTCCAATTCTGTGTCTCCCTCTCTCTCTGCCCCTCCCCCGTTCATGCTCTGTCTCTCTCTGTCCCAAAAATAAATAAACGTTGAAAAAAAAATAAATAAATAAATAAATAAATAAATAAACCACTAAAACTCACTGGGTATTTGCAGAACATTCCCAAGGTAACTTCTGAAAAGGAAATCCTAAGTCTATTATAGCATCCCAAAAAAAGTCAACCTCCATCCTCCTATGATGGGCTGTTACTAAAATCCACCTACAGAAGTAGAGATTAGAATTACTTACGTGAAATACACACATCTCGAACTAAGGCTTCCAAAAAACTGGCATAATATAGTGACTTTTCATATTGTGTAATTTTATCTTTTAGTAACTTTCCAAACTCTGTGAAGTCATCTCTTGAAGATGGGTTCATAGCATCTATTCCATAAACTGTATTATTAACACCTGCAGGAGAAGAGGGAGCACTAAAAATATCAGAAAGATTTTTTTTAGGTTTATAAACCAATTCGGTATCTGAACAACGCTGTTATTTCATGCTAAAGCAGAGTTTCTTAACCTGGGTCCACTGGAGTTCTTGGACAGAATACAGCAGGTCTGCAAATTTGGATCAAAGATTACTTTATTTTCATTAACCTCTAATTTAGCTTTTCCTCCCATTTTGATTATAGGCAATAAATCACAGTGGTTATAACTAGCAAAAACCTGTTACTAGTAAAGATCAGATATTTTCATATCACATTACAGTTGTAGTTCTCTTAAAATATTGTTTCGGTCATCATTACTTTCAAATTACATTACTTATTAGATAGACCTGCCACTAGATCTTATTTACTGCATTAATAAAGAAACACATTATTACAGTATCTCGTCTTTTTAACATTATACCTATTTCAATATAACAGACTTACTTAGTAAGTAAAATTCTATGAATTTTATTTTCTGCATTTAAAAAATCATATTAAGAGGAAACCTGTAGTTTTCACCACAGCACCAAAAGCGTCCCTGGCACAAAAAGGATGTTTTTAAAGTTTCTGTCTAAGAATAGCATGCAGCAGGGGAGGGCCTGGGTGGATCAGCTGAGCGGCTGACTCTTGCTTTTGGATCAGGTCATGATCCCACTGTCATGGGATCAAGCCCTACGTCGGGCTCCATGCTGAGCATGGAACCTGCTTGGGATTCTCTCTCTCTGCCCCTCTTCCCCTGTTCCTTTCTCAAAATAAATAAACTTAAAAAAAAAAATAGGCCACAGTAAAATGAGGAGAGAAGGAAAAAGCAAACAAAACAAAAACCCAGATGGCTCCTGTCAAAGTATGCAGCTGACTCCAGAAGCTAAGAGAGGTAAGCCATGTATTAAAATCCCAACAGAGGGGCACCTGGGTGGCTCAGTTGGTTAAGCATCTGACTTCGACTCAGGTCATGATCTCACAGTTTGTGGCTACAAGCCCCACCATCAGGCTAGGCTCTGTCCTGACGGCTCAGAGCCTGAAGCCAGCTTCGGATCCTGTGTCTCCCTCCTTCTCTGCCCTTCCCCCATTCATGCTGTCTCTCTCTCAAAAGTAAATAAACATTTAAAAAAATTAAAAAAAAAAATCCCAACAGAAAGAATCTGGCCTAAAAGGATTCTAGGCTAAGAGACAGTACACTTTGTATCTTCCTCAATAGCAAACTGAGTTAACAGTATCACTGATTTAGTATTTTAGTATGAGAAATACAACATTAAAACCCTATTAACTAAATGATGGCTGTATGAATCCATGTTTTTGCCTTGCAATCCACAATTGTCGCATTTTAGAATTTTTAAGTAGCATGTAAACTCTTTTCTTTAATAAACACTTGGCTGGCTGTTACCATGCTATGAAGGCACTGGATAATGGCTGCGTGCCCTCTGCAGGTTAAGATCTGCCAAGCACACGCCAGTGCACAGGAGCACCCAAAGTAACTCCTCAGGTTGCGAGCAACTCCTGGAGTGAGAAAATCACATTTCCCACAGAAAGGACAATGATCACTTGTCAGCCTTCCTTAAAGAACAGGAAGGATGGGGATACAATTAGCTATAGGTTTCAAAGCTCTTTAACTCTTTCAACATAATCTTCTACTCTGAAAAGTACACAATAGGTAATGACAACAATGAGCTTAATTAAACAAAGGGAGAACTTTTAACTATTTCTTTGGCCATGTTTCTTACTTTCCCCTTCATGTCATGTTACTCTCCCCTAGAACACTCTGAACTTCCATACATACAGGATCCTGAATATGTTTTTTATCTCATGTACCACTCACAACTGTAGCATGGCACACAGAAATGGAAGCCCTCTAAAGACTGGGTATGGCAAGGGCCAAGAAGGGTCACAGAAAGGAATGATCCTGAGCAGAGGCACAGCTGAAGGTGAATGCCCCACAGGAACATTCTTACCCAAATTTAAGACAATAGGACAGCCCTATAGTCAGTTCAATATTTAAACCTCAAAGCTACAGACCTCACATTTCATCCAAATTTCATCCAGCTGATCTATTTAAAGGAGCAGGAAACTTTATTTGAAAAGGTCCAATGATTTATCTTAATAACCTTTTATGTGATACTCAGAACATAATCATTAAAAAATCTGAAAATGTATTTCACTCTGCCTTAAGCAAGAAACCTCAAATATAAAGTAAAAACTACTTTCTAATATCTAAGTTAGCCAGTATTATTATGCCAAAAATGGAGATGTTTTCTAAACTTTCATAACTAGTAAGACTTCCACCGCATGCACTTGGAACTTCAATACTTCACTGCAATCACCCCCTCCCTGCACCTTACCAAAAGTTTCTTTTGCTAATTCAAGGTCTGACTCTTCCTGTAATTTCTTTAGCCGCAGTTTATCTGCTAATTGTTCTTCTGGTGTTAGCACTTTAGGTTCTTCAGGTTCTTCTAACTAAAATGAGACAGAAAGAAAACTTTAAAATGGCTGGGATTATGAATGACCAGTACATTTTTGAATTGTGTGAACTTTTTTTAATAAACACAAAATTATAAATAATAGCAAATACTTATAAAGTGTTTATTTCAGGCATCCTTCTAAACACCTCAGATGTTCTTATCCTGATTTTACACAAAAAAATTTGGGGCACAGAGAGGTTAAGCAACCTGTCCATGGTAACAGAAGGTTAACACAGCTGCTAATGTGAGAGAGCTGAGTTAAGAACCCAAGAAGACTGAGTTTATTTCCACAGCCTTTTTAAAAAATATGGAATTGAGATTGTAGACAAGGGAAAAATCACACTCACATTCTGCTGCTAAAGACTGTATATTGATTGAAACAACCTTTCTAGGGCAACTTGGTAATGTGCATCAAGTCTTAAAATAACTTTTATATGCTTTATGTGGACTCAATTCCACTTCTAGGTATTTATCTTAAGAAACCAAAGATGCACACTAACATTTAGCCACAAGGATGTCCATTGGAATATTACTTATAATTTCCAATAAATTTAGAGATAACCCAAATGTTCAACAAAAGAATAAATAAAACATGGCACAGCCATATGACAATACAGATGGCCCTTGAATAAAACAGGTCTGAAAAGCATGGGTCCACTTATTCAGACTTTTTCTGGTATTTACAGTACAGCAAATGCATTTTTCTCTTCATGATTTTCTTAACATTTTCTTTTCTCTAGTTTACTTTACTGGAAGAATATGATATATAATACACACAACTACAAAATTATGTGTTGACTGTGTTAGCAGTAAGGTTTCCAGTCAATAGTAGGCTATTAATAGTTAAGTTTGGGGGAAGTCAAAAGTTGTATGTAGCTTTTTGACTGTGCAGGGGTCAGCACCCCTAGCCCTCACATTGTTCAAAGGCCAACTGTACTATGCAAACATAAAAAAAATGTTTTGGGGGCACACAGGTGGCTCAGTCAGTTGAGCATCCAACTCTTGTTGATTTCCATCCAGGTCATGATCCCCCAGGGTCATGGGATGGGGCCCCACATCAGGCTACATGCTGAGTGAGGAGCCTGCTTAATATTCTCTCTCTCTTCCTCTGCCCATCCCCCACTTGTGCACACACACGTTCTAATTAAAAAAAAAAAAAAAAAAATTGGGGGCGCCTGGGTGGCTCAGTCCGACTTTGGCTCAGGTCATGATCTCACAGTTTGTGAGTTCGAGCCCTGCATCGGGCTCTGTGCTGACAGCTTGGAGCCTGGAGCCTGCTTCGGATTCTGTGTCTCATTCTCTCTGCCCGTCCCGCAGGTGTGCTCTGTCTCTGTCTCTCAAAAATAAATAAAAATGTAAAACAAAACAAACCACCAAAAAACGTTTTCCTCTTGGGGCACCTGCGTGGCTCAGTAGGTTAAGCATCCCACTCCAGCTCAGGTCATGATTTCACAGTTCATGAGGTCAAGCCCCATGTCGGGCTCTATGCTGACAGCTCAGAGCCTGGAACCCGCTTCAGATTCTGTGTCTCCCTCTCTCTCTGCCCCTCCCCTACTCATGCTCCATTTCTGTCTTTCAAAAGTAAATAAACAATAAAAAAATTTAAAAAAAGTTTTCCTCTTATTTACATTTTTATATTATTATTATAAAAGTAACACATCATTGTTAACAAATTTTAAAGGCACACAACAGAAGTTGTCAGTTATTTTCCAGTTCTACTTCTCTGACAGTCAACAGTTTAGTGAATATCATTTCTTTATACTGTGATACTTCCTACAACAAATGTATCACTTTTACTATGAAGGAGAATCTATGACAGTATTCATTAAAGTGGGAAAAAGTAAAGGGAACTTGTGCTATTCATAGTTAACTATGTCTATGCAGTTTGCAGATTCTGACTCACAAGTCCACTTCTGAAATACATCATATTTTGTTTCTCATGGAGAGGATAAAATGAGAAATGTCATTATGCCAAGTTAGGAAATCTCAGAATACTTTCTAGAAAGAAAAAAGGAAATATCTTGACTTAACTGTCTTTGTAGACCTGGACATTATTAAGTATTTCCTGCATCAAAACTGAACTCATCTTAACTCAATATTTTACTTAAGACAAACTGAGCACACTCTAATAAGGTTTCTTTATGTTGGATATAAATACCAAGACACAACAAAGGAAGTACAAATTCTAACTTCAATGACCAAGAAAGATCTAACCAAGATGGCTTCTTAGACTGAGGTCTAAGTTTCTATTGCTTGTTCTGATCATAGAAACACACATGTAAATATTTTTGATATGCAAGTATAAATTATTTTAAAAGTATCTAAAATGTCCCTGACTGGGGAAACACACTCTGATACATTGTTGGCAAATGCAAACTGGTACAACCCCATACAGAGGGCAATTTGAGAACCCTTGGCAAGACTACAAATGTAATTTGCCCTCTGACCCATCAATCTCTCATTTGACAATCTATCCTACAAATATGACTATACCCATTAAAAATGACACACAGATACGGCTATTCATGGAAGCACTGTTAGTTCAAGTACAGGAATGGGGAAAAAAGATCCAGCTGCCCATGACTAGAAGACTGGTGAAATAAAATATGGTACATATTTGTAGCAACAGAATACCATACAGCTACAAAAAATAAAAAAGAAAAAAGAATAAACCAAAAACTAGTGAAAATGCTTTCTTATAGGGGGTGACAGGGAACAGGATGGAGAGGACAGGACAGGAATGGATGTCTGAGACTTTTCTGAGTGTACCATTTTTGTATGGTTTTGCCTTCTGAACATTATTTCATGTTTAAAAAATAAAGTTACATAAAAAATAAAACTTTAAAAATGGAAATGGTAACAAATGACTCTAAAATGTGTATCAAAAGACATACTGACACAAAATAATACAAATGACTTTAGAACCCAGAACATAATTATACATCCTTAGAGGATATATTCTCAATGCAAAAAGAATTGCAAAGAAATCCTACAAACATTGTTAGTATTACTGGTATTGTAGAAAAGCAAATAAACAATTAATTATGTTAACGTTATTAGAATCCATGAACTAACGCTGACATATACAACACATATACTCATGCATTTATTTCTTTCCTAGCTTCACCTATAAAAATGGGTCTAGAAGGCAAGGCCACCTCAATAATGCTGAGTACTACTAGCAACTAGATTTGGCTTCTAAACATCATTTCCACTAAAAACCTCAGGGAAGTAGCACATTCCAGGCTTAAAGAAGAGAGTTTACCAGGTGAGCCCGGCACTTATTGTGCCAGAAAGCAGTTTTCAAAGACTAATAGGGTTCTGTCAAAAGGATGAACATTAGAACAACCGAAAGGGTTTCCTACTGGCCAAAGTTGGGAAAATATGAGCATCAAAAGAATAATTACTGTATCTGAGTAAAATTTATAAAAACCTGTACATGTACAAATTTACTCAAAAGAAAAAAACCCACAACCCCCTCATTTTTCAACCCTTTGAAGTTACTATTACACTCCCTCCTTACTCTGGAAATTAGTGATTACAAGAAAACAATTAAGCTTTTACTCTGCTTTTCTAGCACAAACCATATCAAAGTAATCAAAGAGCAAAGCAAGTAGAAGAGGAGGAAGAAAAGCCAGCCAGTAACAAATGGAAGAGAAGTCACTGGATGAGAAAAATCACCATTCTGCAATCCCTAATAAAACAATTAGGCAATAATCATTACTAACACTAAACTAATGGGTGGGAGCTTGACGTAAAATTGGATTACTTACAAGAATATGTAATTTTATAATAGAAGGATCAGACTGTTACCACCTTAACCCAGTCATCAACTTTAGCATCACTAATAATAGGACAGATATTACGTGACTCTTGATGTGATATGATGCAATATGAAGCACATAGCATGACCTCTAAAGTATTCCAATTAAAAATGTTTAATCTGAATCCAATCAAACTTTTAGACTTACCAGCCAAGTTACAGGAAATTGCAACTGTAAGTAATCAGACAAATCAAAAAGGTGGGATATTCTACACGACAAATGGGCTCCTCCGTTCAATAAGTGAATGTCATTTTACTTTTTTTTTTCAAGTTTATTTGAGAGAGAGAGCACATGCATGTGCATAAGCAAGGGAGGGGCAGAGAGAAGAAGAAACAGAACTCCAGGCAGGTTCTGAGCTATCAGCCCAGAGCCTGATGCAGGGCTTGAACTCATGAACCATGAGATCATGACCTGAGCCAAGATCAAAAGTTGGATGCTTAACCAACTGAGCCACCCAGGTGCCCTTACTGTCATTTAAGACAGAGAGAAAGATACTCTAGGAGACTTAGGATATGTTAACAACCTAATGCAATGAATCTAAGGTCCTTGTTTAAACAAACCATATGTAAAAGATATCTTGGGACAATTAGAAATTGGGCACATATAGGGGTACCTGGGTGGCTCAGTTCGTTAAGGGTACAACTCTTAATCTCAGCTCAGGTCACGAACTCACGGTCATGAGATCAAGCCCAACATTAGACTCCACACTGAGCGTGGAGCCTGCTTGAGATTCTGTCTTCCTCTGCCCCTTCCCTGTCTGTGCACTCTCTTTCTCTCTCAAAAAACAAAATAAAACAAAACAAAACAACAAACAAAAAAACCAACCCATATAAACTGAATATTAGATGACATTAACAAATTACTGTTCATTCTATTAGATACGTAATCATGTGAGAAACAGCTTTGATTTTTCAAAGATGCATACTGAAGTATTTAAAGATAAAATGCACATTTTATTTACTTGATTTTAACAAAAAAAGATGAAGCAAATATGGCAAAATATTAGTAACTGTTAAATTTAGGTGACATACATGATTATTCATTATGATAATTTATCTTTTATTTTGAGGGGCTTTTTTAAATATTTATTTTTGAAAGAGACAGCACGTACAAGAGGCAGAGGGGCAAAGAGAGAGGGAGACACAGAATTCAGTTTGGGGATTTACTTCTCTAATAGTGTCCATTTATAGTCTTTACAAAGCCCGTCAGACTGCTAGGTAATACTTGCTGTCTATTAAGACAATGTAGCATTACTGATGTGAGAATTCTGTATTTCAGGAAATGAGTATTACTTACCCTCTTTTTAATTTCTTCTTGCCTTTTTTTCTGCTGCCGTTCTTTCTCTTTTATTTTCTCTGCTATTTTTTTCTTTTCTGAAATTTTTACTTCTGAAAGAAATGTTTTAATCACAGTTACCTTGAATATTTTCCAGTTTGTGGATGAGACAGACATAACAATAATATACTTCAAAAGACCAAACTTCTCCTAGCTCCAATTTCATATAGTGATTTACTCGTGAATAACAATGGGAAAGTTCTGGGACTCTTCCTTTCTCTTCTCTGATCTGACCCCTAGGACCCAAACATCTCCCTTCATATTTCCCCAGTGCTTTCAGCAGGATTTAGATTATTAAAATGAGATCACACCCTCCTCTACCGTCTCCTAACAGCAGCACTCAAACAGAAAGTGGCAGGCAGTATCCAATCTGATTATGTTTTGAGGGGAGAGAAGAGATGGGAGGAGAAGAGAATAAAGTGAGAATGGAAGGGTGTTTGGTTTCTCAACACAAAAATTTTCAATTTTGCAAGCATTTTGTCATTTGTCTTAACATAAGTATTACATGCTCACAAGATATAAAACCAAAAATGAAGGAACCCCAGTGGCTCACCTGGTTTTACTTCTGCTTCCTCTTTTTTTTCATCATCATCATCATCCCAGTTATCCTAAAGAAAAGGACTTCTATTAATAATTCTTGCCTGTTTACTTTTCCATGTGCAACTTATCTAACTCCACAGAAAGAAGTATTTTTTTTTTTGTACTGCATTAAAATTGTAAATTAATGTTAGGAAAATGCACATCTTCATAATGTTGAGCCACCCTAGCCAAGGAAAAGGGCTGTTTTTCCATTTGTTCAAGTCTATTTCTGTATCTTTCAAGGAATGTTTTAAAGTTTCCCTCTTGGAGATTTTGTGAATTTCTCTTCAAGTTTGTTCCTAAGTATTTCTCTTATGTGTTCCCACTGTAAATTGGAGGGTTTTTTTTTTCCTTCCCTGTTATGTCCTCTAACTGGTTATTATTTGTGTATACAATTGGTTTTTACATGTTAATTAATTTGTCACTTTCATTGATTCTCTAGGGTTTTCCAGGTGTACTATCATATCATCTGTAAATGAAAATGGCTTTACTTCTTTACCAATTCTTATGTTTCCACAACTGATTTATCTAACTGCACTGGCTAAACCTCTAGTACACTGTGAATAATGGCAGAGATAATGGGCATCATTATTTTGTTTTTTGTTTTTTGAGAGATAGAGAGCAAGTGGGGGAGGGGCAGAGAGAGAGGGAGACAGAATCCCAAGCAGGCTCCAGTGATGTCAGCACAGAGCCTAATGCAGGGCTTGAACTCACAAAACTTGAGATCATGGCCTGAACCAAAACCAAGAGTCAGAAGCTTAACCAACTGAGCCACTCAGGCACCCCTGCCTTGTTGTTCTTAATGGAAATATTTCTAGTGTTTCCCTATGAAGCATATGCACCCCACCACATTTATGCAGTAAAATTTATCAGTCTTTTCTTTTTATTGCCTGTGAATTTCATCAAGTCAGTTTCTTCTAAAACATGTATGCTTTCATTGTTTTTTATTTAGATCTCTAGTCCATATGGAGTTTTTTCTTTTGTGTGGTATGAAGTATGGATCTAACTCTTTTTCTAAATGGTTACCTAATTGTCATAGCATCAGTTATTAAAAAGTATACCTGAGCCCTGTGATTTGCCACATACTAAATTTTCACAGGTACTTGGTCTACTTCTGCTTTCCCACAGGTCTACTGTCTCTTCATGCACCAATACCACACTGCTTTCATTACTTTAATTATTATAGTATGTTTTTATGTAGGTCAAGGCTGGTTCCCTCTCTTATAGGTTTTCAGGCTTTTTAGTGTTCTCCTGGCCATTCTTGCATGTTTGTTTTTCCATATGAAATTTTATATCAACTTGTCTGTTAACACAACACAAGACAACCAAGCCAAAACTACTTCTCTTAAAGTAATTTGCAGTTGTTTTAAATAAAAAATTACGGGGCGCCTGGGTGGCGCAGTTGGTTAAGCGTCCGACTTCAGCCAGGTCACGATCTCGCGGTCCGTGAGTTCGAGCCCCGCGTCGGGCTCTGGGCTGATGGCTCAGAGCCTGGAGCCTGTTTCCGATTCTGTGTCTCCCTCTCTCTCTGCCCCTCCCCCGTTCATGCTCTGTCTCTCTCTGTCCCAAAAATAAAAATAAACGTTGAAAAAAAAAATTAAAAAAAAAAAATTAAAAGGACCTTATATTTCTTACTTTCCCAAATGTGAAAGCATCCAACATTCTAGCCAATGGCTCAATTATTGATATACAACACAACCTATACAACACAATTATTGGTATACAACACAACCCTGATTAATGAATTAAATCTATATAATATTTAAGCCCAGTATTTAAGAGCAGTCAAGAGCTGATCAATAGCTTATTGAACCCACTCCCTAACTTGGGTAGGGCACTTTAAGGTTGATCTATACTCTTGTCTTTTCTACACCTAACACAGTCACTGAACTAAATATAAACTGATTATCAAACAATTTTCTAAAGGTTCCAGAGACTTTAGAATGTTTAAGTTTAATAGGGATAGCCATTTGAAGCTGAACCACAGGATTGCAAGAGGCTCTGCTGCTGCTGGAAGATGTAGAGGCTGACTAATGTGCCATAACTATGACACCAAGCTTCTGTTTTATAACAAGACAGCTCATAATGAATCAGTCTAGGTATTTAAACTAACCAAGCCTCGATTTTAATAAAATTCTCTAAGTCCACCAGAGAACTAAAAAATCCTGATTAAGGCTATCATAGGCTCTGCAAGCAGAGTAGAAAGAAATTTGGATAAAAGTAAAATATTTTTATAATCACCTCACCTTGGCAATTTAACTCACAGGTCAAGGTTAACAGACTGAAAACAAACCTGCTAGTCATTATTTGGACATCTAAGATACAAGAGTTAGAAATTAAAAAGCAAATGTTTGTATAATCTGACTGGTTTGCTTAAGTGCTTGTTATCAATACACCACAGTACAAAAGGAACCCTAGAGTTGAAAATAAAAATTAACTACTAGGAGTTTTTTGTTATTGTTTTAATCTTCACATAATATAGAAAGCTGGGTCTGTGAGTGATATCCTGCTTAGGTGGTGCTCCAGACAGGAAGACCATTTGCTTACTTCAAAGGGGTACATATTCACCACTCTCTATTAATAATAGTGATAATGATGATGATGATGATAAAGCATTTACTAAGTGTTTACTTTGCACCAAACACTGTGCAAAGGGCCTTACATGTAGTAACACAGTTAACCCTCACGAAGTCCTGTAAGTAAGATGGTGGTTTCTCCATTTTATAGGTAAGAACATTAGGCCCTCAGATAGCTATCCTAAAATCTCAGTGAAAAGTAATGAATGAACCAAACCAACCAACAAAAACAAAACAAAACAAAACAAAACAAAACAAAACAAAACAAAACAAAACAATGAAGGAACCAGGTTTAAAAAAAAAAAAAAAAAAAGGAACCAGGTTTAAAGTGTCATAGTAAACAACTTCTTACTGGAGTCCTGAAGTATACCATAACTATCTGAGAACTAGGTCCCTCCCCACTAAAATTCATTCTATCAATCAGTTCTGGAATGAGCTCCCCTGGAATTGCAGGAAAGCTCATCAAAGGAAGGGTATGGCACAGAGTGATGTGTCCAGCTACAACTATACCAGTTACCTACCTCAAATTGCCTGTGATGGTTTTCTATTAATTTTAAGAAACAAGTCTAGCAGCCTCTGGTACCAGGAGGCCAAGAGGGGAGAGGTATAGCTAAAAATGAGCAGCTCCATCCCAATACCTCCAACATGGAGAAACAGATACATCAGGAGCATTTCTCAGTTCCCTTTCCCAGTAAAACATCACCCCACCCCCATCCATATCCCTGCGCCCTCCATATCTCATTTATACCAACTCTATGTACCACCCCTATCCCAGTTCCTGGTTTCCCTAAATCAAAGTATAAATCTTATTCCAGACACTCAAGTTAAACTGTCCCATCAGGGCTGACATAATGAGGTTACCTAGATTCCACCACAGAATGGATTTTAGTAGCAACAGCAGTGGTTCCTATCAACAAGTCCTGGGAACAGCTATGGCACCTGCTCCTGCGTTCATAAAAGGACCATGGAAGGCAAGCTCTGTCTGTCACCCTCACCCCAAAGTGCTTGAAACAAGGCTGCCCTGACTGGGGACAAGACCCTAAAGAAGGGAGCATAGTGAAAGTCAACAGAGAGACTTCCAAATAGACGTAATTCCCACAGCATAAGGCCAGGTAGTTTTCCCCAAGAACTAGAGTTTTTGTTTCCTTAGTTATAAAATTTGCCAGCGCCTAAAAAGTAAATGTAAGGTCAAAATCTGCCCAATTTGCTGTAAACACTAGGACTTTGTAAATGCTGACAGTAAGTTCAGATAAAATTTAAAAAACGTTCTTAGAGAAACACCTAAAATTTAACACGTTTAAACAGAGAGTAAGTCTGTAATTTAGTAAGCTCTCAATGGTTATTTGGTTCCAGAGAATACTTATCAATAACCAAGTAAATTCCTTACCCAATTTTTGGTAGCTAATAGATCTTCCAACTGTAATATTCAATTAAAAAATTTTTTTCTGTTGTTTATTTATTCTTAA
The DNA here is from genome assembly GCF_016509475.1 of Prionailurus bengalensis. Taxonomy (NCBI): domain Eukaryota; kingdom Metazoa; phylum Chordata; class Mammalia; order Carnivora; family Felidae; genus Prionailurus; species Prionailurus bengalensis. Next base: position 59,276,836 of record NC_057355.1, read on the forward strand.
AGGAGAGACAGAGACAGAGCGTGAGCAGGGGAGGGGCAGAGAAAGAGGGAGACACAGAATCCGAAGCAGGCCCCAGGCTCTGAGCTGTCAGCACGGAGCTTGACATGGGGCTTGAACTCACGAGCCAGGAGATCATGACCCAAGCTGAAGTTGGACACCCAACTGGCTGAGCCACCCAGGTTGCTCTCCTAAAATGGCTAGCTACCTTCCTTAGAACAGAGGCAGTTTAGGGGCACCTGGGTGGCTTGGTCAGTTAAGCGTCCAACTTCGTCTCAGGTCATGATCTCATGGTTTGTGGATTCGAGCACCACATCCGGCACAGTGCTGACAGCTCAGAGCCTGAAGCCTGCTTTGGAATCTGTCTCCCTCCCTTTCTACCCCTCCCCCACCTGTGCTCTGTCTCTCTCTCAAAAATAAACATTAAAAAAAATTAAAAGAAAAAAAAAAGAACAGAGGCAGTTTATAAATCTCTTGCTAATCTACACTCTTCTACAGATACACACCCAACATCATTTGAGCCTTTGCTCTGAAAGAGATGGCTGCTTTTCAAGTTTAAAACCTACTTCCCAATTGAACATGACTGAGAACTGAAAACAAATTTTTAAACCCTGCTTTTTAAACATTTCTAATAATACAGCCAGTAGTTGGCTGATCTGTCATTTTTACAATGCACAACTACAGAATGTCACATGCAATCAGAGAACACATTTAGGGCTGAAAATGCTTTCCAACTTAAGCAAGATGTATTTATAGATCATCAAACAGAAGTAGCTTCAAAGGAGCAGTAAAATTCTTCTGCCCCATAGCAAGAGTCCATTAATTAACATATACTCTTTTACTTCCCTTTAAGTAATTTGGTTTAGATAAATAACCTTTTGCAGAAAAAGAGTCTTTTACTGATGTTCTGTAAGCTGTACTGACGTGCTCTAAGAGGCTTCAGAACTGTGTAATAGGCTTCTGGCAAGTCTAGACTTCCCAGCAAAGTTCAGTTCTTAAAAGAAGCCTAAATGTTCTTCCATCATCTCAAAACTATGCTGGTTTCTGGAAGCTAAGGTACCTGCCTCTAAAGTCTACTTCATTTAATTCAATTCATTAAGTTTTTAACATCCTACTATGTATTATGGCTAAGCACTCCGTTGAAGTCCATCTCAATGCCTACCAGTTTCACACGTGGAACTATTATTAATCAATCCTACTTCAAATGCCTGGCTAAAGCAATATCAAGACAATGAACACTAAACAAATGGCTTATTTATTTTCAGTCATCCAGCATGACAAACACATTTTCAACACCAAACATGCTTCCTAACTGAGGCGCCTGGGTGACTCAGTCGGTTAAGCGTTACACTTCGGCTCAGGTCATGATCTCATGGTTTGTGGGTTCGAGCCCCGCACTGGGCTCTGTGCTGACAGCACAGAGCCTGTTTTGGATCCTCTGTCTCCCTCTCTCTCTCAAAAATAAACGTTAAAAAAAAAACAAAACAAAACACTTCCTAACTAAAAACTTACTAGTTTATAAAAACTGCCAGGGTAGTTTGATATAACTGAGATTTCCTCAAAATAATGATATAATTGAGATTTTCCTCAAAATAATCTGGTTAGGGGAGAATAGTTAAGTGGAGATACAGAAGAAATAAGATTGCTCATGGATTTATTTAAATTTCTCTTTAGTTCTGTTTATGTTTGGAATTTTTCATGAGAAGTTACACACTTCAAGATACCCATTTCCTGGCAAAATGCCCACCTTCTGAGTATTTCCCAAAAATCTCCTCTTCTTCAGAAATGCTATTTCTAATGCTTGAAAAATGTCCTTACTCTGGTAGATTTAAGCTATTAAGCAGGATACGATCCTAACAGATAGTTGAATGGGTAGGATGAGTCAGGCAGTTTTCAACTAAGTTCATTCTCAGATCTTTTAAAAAGAATTGTATAATAACATTATATGTGCAAATGCCAGAGATGCTTGAACACAGCCAGTTTTCTCAAAACAATTCTATACAACTTGAATAAATCCGGCTTTTAATCTATTCTATTAAAATACTAGGAGGCTAGTAAAATAAAGTAAAAGTTGTATTGTCCCTGCTTGCAGGGGCTATGCACTCATTGCCTTAACACAACCTACACATCACTCTAGCAATGGGGAAGGAGCCCAGTGACATATGCCAAGTGAACACTTCCTCCCTACCTCTGCATAACATCAGGATAGCAAGAAAGGTAAAATAAAGCCAGCCCGTGACATGAGACTATTTTCCTAGTTCTCATCTTTTGTTTTCTTTTTTTTTTAAGATTTTATTTTTAAGTAATCTCTATACCCAACAGTTGACTCAAATTTACAACCCAGAGATCAAGAGTCTCATGCTCTACTGACTGAGCCAAGCAGGCACACCTAGTTCTCTTGTTTTTAATTGGGAAGAAGCACAGCTTCTCTCCTCATGATTAACAATTCTATAGTTTCTCCTAAATCCATTTCTGTCACTGCCAGACAACTAAGTCAAGGACAGCAAAATGTTATAATGTCTACTGAAGAACAGTAAACTACTGAAGCAAATTACTGCAACAAAGACCTCAGTTTTCCTTTCATTTCTCAGGATGTTACAAATGACACTAAATCTATATTCTTAAAAAAAAATGCATATATTATACTATTTAAAGGCTATGATTATTTGGTCTTGTGAAAACTAAGCTTTGTTTTCATATATTTACAAAAGGATTATGTATTAAAACATCAAAATTCAGAAATTTGGTACTACTCATTACCATCCAAAGTGACAAAATTCAACTCTAGACTGGTAAACTGAACAAGCAAAAACTTGCTTGTTAATCATTCCATTCAAAACACAAAATTCACAGTAAAGAGCCATCGTGGAGGGTCCCCTGGAGCTCAGGAAATCACAAAATGTGGCACAAAATAAACCCAGATACTGGATCTAAACAGGGTATTTCCCACAAGCCAGAAAAATTAAGGCAACATCCTGAAGTAAGAGAGTATTAATGTTTGCGTGCCTCCCAAGTGCTAGGCAACTCTGCCTAATGCTAGACATATTACATCATTTAAAATGCAAAACAACCCCCTGAAGTTATCTCCTGTAAGGACAATTTAGATTGGGGAACTAAAAGGAAAGAGTAAAAAAACTTGTGGGGCGCCTGGGTGGCGCAGTCGGTTAAGCGTCCGACTTCAGCCAGGTCACAATCTCGCGGTCCGTGGGTTCGAGCCCTGCGTCGGGCTCTGGGCTGATGGCTCAGAGCCTGGAGCCTGTTTCCGATTCTGTGTCTCCCTCTCTCTCTGCCCCTCCCCCGTTCATGCTCTCTCTCTCTCTGTCCCAAAAATAAAAAACGTTGAAAAAAAAAAAACTTGTTTATGACCACAAATATAGAAAATGTCAAGGCAATAATATACACCTAGGTCTGTCTGATTCTAAAATTTTTTTTTTAATTTTTTTTTTTCTTTAACGTTTATTTATTTTTGAGACAGAGAGAGGCAGAGCATGAACGGGGGAGGGTCAGAGAGAGAGGGAGACACAGAATCGGAAGCAGGCTCCAGGTTCTGGGCCATCATCAGCCCAGAGCCCGACGCGGGGCTCGAACCCACGGACCGTGAGATCGTGACCTGAGCTGAGGTCGGACGCTTAACCGACTGAGCCACCCAGGCGCCCCTAGGTCTGTCTGATTCTAAAGCAGAGGAATCACATTACTCCATGAATAACATACCTTGGGAACCTTGAAGAAATTCAATAGAAATAAACCAACATTTCAAGTGAGAAATAAAATGGACAAGTTCAGCTTTTTTCTCCAAGATCAACTTCAATGTTTATGTAAAAGAAATAAGATAATTTGCATAAAAGAAAAATTCTGCACTAAAAGAGTGACTGGACAAGATGACCTTTATGGTCCCTTACAACCTGTAAATCTCTAAAATTAGTTCCAAGTGGTAAGAATTATATTTATCAGGAATGACACCATTTAGATCCAATAATCACAGGCAGGTTACTTCATGGCATTAGTCCAGACTACTCCCTTCAAGCTTCATTTTCTGGTACTTCTTTCCTGATTTCTCTCTCTTCTCATTTGCTGAATTATTCCCAATAGTCAGAACAGATGTCCTAACTGCTGCATCCAGTAAGCACAGAAAAAGTGAAAGGACAAATGTGAACTAAATGCTCAAAATAGAAAATCTGTTACAATGTAGTAAGGTAACTAATATCTTGCAATGAGAATGATACACAATCCATTCCCATGTCTATACAACAAGTAAATGAAGCATCTAAGTATATGCACAATAGCACTACTCATTTATTAACCCCAATGTGTGCAAAGCTCACATTCTTTCTGGACCTCAAGCTGTTCAATAAAGTAGACATCCACCTCATCAGACTCAGGAGAAAAAAAAAAAAAAATCCAAACATAAGTAGTATTAAGTTCATAGTGATACCTAGCTTAAATTTTTTCAGCTCAAGCAGAAGGACTTAACAGGACTCCCAATATGTGTTGAAGGGTATAAGTCAGGAAAGTAAAACACTAAGTGAATCAAAACCAAGAGAAATCATCTTCTCAATTCATACAAAACTCTGCACAAATGTAAAAATTTTGAGAGTTCTGTTATAAAGAATCTTAACATTCTGGGCTTGAGATGTTTGTTAACTACCAAAAACAAACAAACAAAAATGAATGCACTAGTCATAATGTCATCTGGACCAATATGAGTCCCCAGGAGTTTTCAACAACAAACGACAAGGGTAAATCTGGTTCAGATCAACAAAGCATAGGAAAAAAACACTGGCCCCCTCCTCTATTCTAACCAATATTTTCTTAGGCATCGTTCGTATGCGAATAAATAACTCACTCCGTCAACTCTCCGTTTTCCCAGGACTACCCAGGTTTCTGACAACTTAACTGCTGGCTATCTCAGTACTCGGTTAATATTTTTACAACAGGGTGGGGAGAGGGTAGTCTAAAGTTATTTTGTAAACTTTACTGTTTCTACTTGTCTTGTGGGGGGGGGGAGGCTAAAATTAAAGCACAATATTTCATTCATCAAACTGCTCTAACAAACTCTACAAATGGGCCTTCAGAAACAAAAATGAGTTACTGCCCCTAGGGATACCTGAGCTCAAACAGGCAGGTGGTTGTAAGACTTTCCATATGGGATAAACCATTGGGCTCAATGCCCAACTTCCCAGATCATTCTGGCGAGTGGCTCCAGACCGCGAAGTTTGCACGTGGGCCGGGCCCGGCCGCTGCTGTCACCTCCCGTCGCCAATTGGTGGGTGGGATCCAGGCCGGGACGCAGACCCTTAAAGAAGGGTTGGGGCCGGGGCCGCCACCGCCCCCGCCAAGGAAATCCAAAAGGCCACGCTGCTCGACTCCGGCCCAAATGGCCGGCGAGCGTAGGGGAGGAGGGCACCGGGGGGCCCTACGCTCGCATCTGGACCCGTAGACCGCAGGCTCGGGCGGCGCCCCTGGGCCCAGAGTCCACCAGCTCGCCCCTCGGCGGGCATCCCCGCCCGAGACAGCGCCAGTTCGCTCCCGCGCGGCCCGGAGTACCGGCCCGCACCCACCTTGACGTCCTCGTCCTCGTCCTCGCCTTCCCAGCGGTCCCCGCCGGCGGTGCCGCCGCCCCCCACCTTCCGCACCGGGTCTTCCACGGAGAACGTGTCAGCGTCTACGGAAGAGAGCGAGCCGCGTTAGTGCCCGATTCAGCTTGGGGCCAGCGCCGGCACAGCCCCTGTCCCTCGTAACTTCCCCTCACCCCAGGAGTCAGAGTCCCCCGCTGCTGCCGCCGCCATCTCGAACCGGGTGTGAGCGTGTGTGAGGGGAGAGCTAGCGAGGAGTTAGCGCGGCGGAGGTGAGTCACTGACTTTGCTCTCGTTGGCCGGCGCGGGGCAGGCTGGGACCGTGGCTGACTCTGCGCCGGGGCCCAGGCCCCGCCTCTTCTGGCGGCGGCGGCAGCGGCGACGCGCGCGCGGGCGGGAAGGGGGCGTGGAATGCGGCCGACAGCGCGGGAGTCGGCGGGAGAGTGAGACTGAGTGTTCCTTACCCCACAGCGTGGAGGTAGTGGTCCTGGAGGTAGTGGGGCGGGGAGAGAGGAAGCGCACAGGAGACGGCTGCCCCAGCGTGGGTCCCGGCGAGGAAACATACGTGCGAGGAAGTTAGAAGGGCGCCTTCCTTGGCGCTTGGTGCTCGCCTGTCGTTGCTACCCTTTCCCTGACAACTGCAGCCCCGCCCCGACCGGCCGGGTGCGCCCTCCCTGTCTTCACTGTGGCCACCGCCCGGAGCTGTTGGCGGATACCAAGGAGACCCCCAAGCTTTCCAAGCCGCGCCCGCCAGTGGGGGCGGCGGACCCGCGGCCCCGACCCCCGGAGGAGGCGTCGCGCGCTGGACGAGGGGAGATTGCTCTGGACGCCGGCGTGGACCGGGCGCCCGGGAAGGAGCAAGTGGACAGGGCCGCATTCTTGGCAGCCTTCTCAGCCAAGGTACTCGAATTCAGCTCCCGGCGCGTTTGCCTTGAGTTATTCACGAAGGGATCGAAGAGAGCCCCAGAACTCGAGGATTGTCCCTTCCTGTGAGCCCCTTGAGGCCAGCCAGTACATGATTCTTTCGCAGAATAATTTCGGAAGTCGGTCTGCGCTAGGCCTTGTCCTCTCTAGCCTTGTCCTCAAGGAGCGCACAATCAAATAGCAAAGATAGACATGTAAACAAAATTTCGACACAGTGTGATGACTGCAACAAAAAGAAGCATTATGAGGTTAAATGTAAAAGGGTAAATTTAACGGCGGAGGCGGGGGGCGGGAGGATGCATGAAAGGCTTCCTGGGGTAAGTTCTGCAGAACCTGGAGTTTGAAAGACCAAGTGAAATTTGCTCACTTGCATTTCCGGTGGAAAGAATGCCTGTGGTCCCTGACCTGACTGGCAACATTCGACATAAGCTGAATAAGTAAACTGATCATAATACAGGGTTTAAGATGGGCTAAACTGCACTCTGCCCTTTGGGCCACTGGGCTCCACTGCAGAGTATTAAGAGGAGCAGTTTCAGGTGTTTTTACTTTACTTTTGTTGTTAATTTATTTTCGAATATGTAATACACGTACTTGGTATAAAATCCAAGTTATAAAAGGGTATATACAATGATCAGCCATTCTGTTCTTTCTAGGAGCAACAGTTGTTATCTATTTCTTGTGTATCTTTTCAGGGAGCCTAAAAATACACATTTTATTTCATTTTTTAAGTTTATTTACTTAAGCAATCTCTACACCCCATGTGGGGCTTGAACTGACTACCTGGAGACCAAGAGTTGCTTACTTTTACAACTGAGCCAGCCAGACGCCCCTACAAATACATATTTTATAAACATGGTCTTTAAAGAGATTTTGTACAGCCCAGTTACTCTTAGTTTATTCCTCATCTACAGCCATATCTGGAGAGCTTGTTAGAAATACAGATTCTCAGACCCCATCCCAGACCTACTGAATCAAAATCTGCCTTTTTAACAAGGTCCTCAGATGACTCTCCATGTTAAAGTATGAGAGGCAATGATATACAGTCATCCTTTTATAAAGCTAAATTAGAGGGAGGCTAGCAGAAGGCAGGGAAAGGCTGGAATGCAAGGTCCCTAGGGTGCAATAATCTTTTATTCACAGTTGTATTTCCACCATTTGGCACAGTATCTAATACCATAAAGTAAATATTTTATGAATTAATTAAATGAGAACACAAGCCTAAAGTAAGGCATTGGTAGCAGAAAGAAAAGAACCAATCTGGGAAATATTTAAGGGTCAAAACAATTTATTGACTGTGATGGTTAATTTTATGTGTCAACTTGGCTTGGCCGTGATAACCAGTTTTTAGTTAAACACTAGTTGTTGCTGTGAATGTACTTGTTGTATGTGATTAACATTTAAATCAGTAAGCTTTGAGTAAAACAGATTAACCCCCAAAATGTGGATGGGTCTTATCCTAATCATTATCCAATCAGTTAAGGCCTTAAAAAAAAAAACAAAAAAAACAAAAAACACTGTAGAAAAAGGAATTCTGCCTCCAAACTGCCTTTGGACTCCAGCAGCAGCACTTGCCTGGGTTTCCAGCCTGCTGGCCTGCTCTGCAGATTTCAGAATTGCCAGCTCCTACAATCGTGTGAGCCAATCCCTTAAAATAAATCTCTTTATGTATATACACACATGCTGTTTGTTCTGTTTCTCTGGATAATCCCAACTAATAACAGTGACTGGTTGGATATGGAGGGGAAGTGGGAGAGAGCAGTAGAGGATAGTGCTTTTGGAGATTGAACGAGTGGTGGTGACACCAATCTCCAGGTACCGAAGTCAAAAAACCGAGATGTATCTCTGCTTTCTTCTTCTCACCTCCTAAATTCAGTCACCAAGTTCTTTGATTTACTTCCACTATTAATCTTGAATACATTTAATTACCCCCATATCTCTTTGCAACCACCTTCATCCAAACTTTCTCTAGACTCTTCTATGATGACTTCCCAGTCGGTTTTCCTTCTCCCACCTTTCCCTCCACAATACATTCACTACACACGAGGCAGTTTGCTTATTTAAAAATGTAAATCAGGGGCGCCTGGGTGGCGCAGTCGGTTAAGCGTCCGACTTCAGCCAGGTCACGATCTCGCGGTCCGCGTCGGGCTCTGGGCTGATGGCTCAGAGCCTGGAGCCTGTTTCCGATTCTGTGTTTCCCTCTCTCTCTGCCCCTCCCCCGTTCATGCTCTGTCTCTCTCTGTCCCAAAAATAAATAAACGTTGAAAAAAAAAATTTTTTTTTAAATGTAAATCAGATTGTGACACCCCTTTCTCCCAGTTGAAAAGCCTTTAGTGGCTTCTTGTTTTCATTTTTTTATTTTTTGTTCTTGTTCTTTTATTTTTATTTATTTATTTTTTTTAATTTTTTTTTAACGTTTATTTATTTTTGAGACAGAGCATGAATGGGGGGAGGGGCAGAGAGAGAAGGAGACACAGAATCGGAAGCAGCATCCAGGCTCTGAGCCATCAGCCCAGAGCCCGACGCGGGGTTCGAACTCGTGGAACGTGAGATCGTGACCTGAGCTGAAGTCGGCCGCTTAACCAACTGAGCCACCCAGGCGCCCCAGTTCTTGTTCTTTTAAATGTTAGAGCGCAAACGGTGTGGGGGGTGGTTGCAGGGAGGGGTAGAGAGAGGGAAGCAGGATCCAAGCTGGCTGTGCACTGACAGCACAGAAACCGATGCAGGGCTCAAACTCACTAGCCCAGCCGTGAGATCATGACCTGAGCTGAAGTCAGACGCTTAACCATCTGAGCCACCCAGGTGCCCCTGGCTTCTTGTTATTTTTAGAGTAAATTCCAATTCCTTACTATGGCATATAAGGCTCTACAAGTCTGACTCCTACCTCCTGTCAACCCCCTATGTCATTCTCTCTCATTAACTTCATTGCTTCTAGCCTTATAAGGCCACTAACCCTTTTCCTAGTTTTGGACTTTGTACTTGCTATTCTTTCTGCCTACAGTGTTCTTTCGACACCTCTTTGCATGGTTGGTTTTCTTCTTTCATATCAGAGTTCAAATGCTACCTTTGCAGAGCTCTTCCTGATCTCCTGCCTGCAAGAAGCCTCCCCCAGTTACTCTATCTCATTGCTCTGTTTTTGACATAGCATTTATCATAATCTTTAATGACCCTGTTTACATATTTAATGTCTGCAGCATGGGGACCTTGTCTGTTGTTTTTACTACTATATTCCTAGTGCCTGGCATATAGTAAATGGTCAATAAATGTTTTTGAAAATAACTGAATGGTGCCTCTTATCATAATAAAGAATAAGGATAAATTAACTTTTGGCCACATAGATCTTGACATTCTTGTGGGACATCCAAATAGAAATGTCTAGTACATGTTTGGAACTAGAGAGGTCTGGGTTGTGGAGAGGACTAGGAGTCATCTGATTATGGTAGTGGATGGAATCATGTGAAACTAGGGTATATAGAATGAGAAGAATCTTTGAAGAACATCAATATTTAAGGAGCAGCCAAAGAAAAAAAGGCATAGAAAGCATAGTAAGTTAAAAAAAAAAAAAAGTATCCTTCCACTTCTACCAGTTTTTTGTTGTTTTATTTATAAAACAAATGAAATACTGTGGAATATATTTGAAAATTCACTTTTGGAAGTCAGGGGACCTGGGTTTTATTCATTCAAATGATCAGATTATATTGAACTGAACACTGTACACTTTTTTTGGGGGGGGGGTGAGCTCACAGTGATTCCTCCTTTTCAGGAAATTGTTCTAGTACACAAGAATATGTGGGCTCCTAAAAGCCGTGTTTGCTCCCTTACCATAGCTAATTTGGGAAGGGCAGTCAAAAACAAATGTGAAGTTTAATGAAGCTTTACCTTCAGAGCCCCTCATTGCACAGACCCCTTACACTCTTCAAAAAAGCCCTCCAAATTGTGTATGCTTCAAACTACATAAAATCTGGAACTGCCCTTAGGTGGATGTAAATAACCCAGTGGAACTATCAATTCTCTTTGTAGCTAGTATCCACAGTTGGCCCTTCAATGAATAGTATTTAAGCCCTTATGCAGTCTCTTCCCCCTGAGTCTGGGCTAGCCCTATGATGCATTTTTGACCAGTAGAATAGGGCAGAAGTGACATGGGATGCTAAGCCATAACAAACCTTGCAGCTTCCACCTGCGCCTTTTAGAATGTTCACTCTGGTGGTAGCCAGCAGCCATTTAAGAAGCCTTACTACTCTAAGACCACCAAGCTGTTTCTGACTAACCTATAGAGAGGGTGTTTAGGGAGAGAGCCAGCCAGCCCCTGGCTGTTCCAGATATGCCAGCAAAAATGCCAGACATGGGAGTAAAGAAGCCGTCTTCGACATCCAGCCTAATTGAGCCTTCAGGTGATTCCATCCCAAGCTAACGTTTGAATGCAACTGCAAAAGACGGAAAGCAAGAGTTGCCCAGCTGAGTCCCATCAACCCACATTTGAGTTAGAGGTAGTCATAAGCCTCTTAACTTAAAAATTTTTTTTTAAGTTTATTTATTTTGAGAGCAAGAGTGAGGCGAACGAGCAGGGGAGGGGCAGAGAGAGGGAGAGAGAGAATCCCAAGCAGGCTCTGCACTGTGCAGAGCCCAATGTGGGGCTCAAACCTATGAACCTGTGAGATCATGACCTGAGCCGAAATCAAGAGTCAGGCACTTAACAGAGGCACCTAGGAACCCCAAGCCTTTTTACTTTTGAAGTGAATTGTTATGCAGCGTTAACAGAGTCTCTTTCCCAGGACTTTAGAATTTAGTGACTGATGACAACACCCTGAAGGGAAGACCACAACTCTTGATGAAGTGATGATTTTCCAGGCCACCTTACTTCCTCCTGCCTACCCTTGATGTCCAGTTGTCCAGCTCTTCTTTAAATGTTATAAGGTACCCCAGCATCTTTCCAGTACATTTCATTCTTGGCCTCAGCAAAAACTTTTAACAGGTACATCCTAGTAGTCTAATTACAGGTAAGAAATCTTTAGAGGCTAGGCTCTGCTATATTAAAGTCTGTGTTTGCCACATAGTAGGCACTTAGTAACTGTTGAATGCATGAATAAATTTTATGCAGAACTGGGTTTTTGTTACCAAGAAAAACCTGCCCATCAGGTCATTCATTGTTCCTCCCTCATGAAAAAAAGGTGGTCTGAAAAGAAAATTAATTTGGGTCCTTTTTCTTTTATTATATTACTAGTAAATCTATAGCATTATAGCAGTAACCTGAACTAGTAAATAGTAAATAAGTGGTTAAGAAGGTGCCAGATCCAATCAACTACCCCAAGGTAGAGTCTCAGCAAAGCAATATATATATATATCTGTAATAATGGTGGTGATTAGTCATTTGTCATTAGTGTAGTTATCTGTATTAACTTGCCTGGAGATGTTCTGAGACAATATATCTTAAAGACAAAAAAAAAAAAAAAGTTAACAGAAAGGTGAAGCATAGGGAAGGAAAAACCAAAGAACAAGATTTTGAGTCTCTAGAGAAAAGGCTAAGTCTCTGAGAAAAGTCTCTAGAGAAAAGGTAAGTATCTATTAGATATTTGGCCGATATCTAGTAGAGGGGTATCCTGTTGAATTGATATTAGACATTATAATTCATTTTCAATAGATTTTCTCTTTTGTTTCACCCTCACCAAGGAGGCATCTGATTGTAATCTAGTTTCATAGGGAGAAAACTTTTGCCAGTAAATGAAGGAAATTGAAATCTGGCTTAAAAACTAGTGTCTCATGAGTTTAATTGGTATGAACCAATTCCCCTGAATCTCATCAATTCTGGGGTGCACTGAATGAATCAATTTTCTGGACTTTTATTTTTTTTTATTTAAAAAAAAATTTTTTTTTTCAACGTTTATTTATTTTTGGGACAGAGAGAGACAGAGCATGAACGGGGGAGGGGCAGAGAGAGAGGGAGACACAGAGTCGGAAACAGGCTCCAGGCTCTGAGCCATCAGCCCAGAGCCCGACGCGGGGCTCGAACTCGCGGACCGCGAGATCGTGACCTGGCTGAAGTCGGACGCTTAACCGACTGCGCCACCCAGGCGCCCCTGGACTTTTAAATAGAAGTCCATACTTTGAAGTGTGAACTCATTCATTCATTTATTTATTCAGCAAATAATTATCAAGTGCCTACCCTGTACTCAGTATTGTTCTAGGTTCTGGGGATATTAACTTCAAGGTTTTAAACCACATGCAGTTGAAAATGGTTTGTGGAGATGCTATGGAAAAATACATGGGCTATATGTAGGCAGCATTGATAGATTTTTGAGGCAGAAATTGAGAATTCACAGTATTGTGCGTGTTGCTTTTTGAAATGAGGAAGCAGGGAAACAATTGTCTAGAATTATGTGCCAGGGATGCCTGGGTGGCCCAGTTGGTTAAGCGTCTTACTTAGGCTCAGGTCATGATCTCGCAGTTCACAAGTTGGAGCCCCGCATCAGGCTCGCTGTTGTCAGTGCAGAGCCTGCTTCAGATCCTCTGTCTCCTTCTCTCTCTGCCCTCCCCCCACCTGTGCTCCCTCTCAAAAATAAACATTAAAAAAAAAAAAAACCAGAATTATGTGCTGAGAATTTATTCAGTCCTTAAAATGAATCTGTGATTCACCATGTTAGTCCTCTAGAGGAGCCCTAAAATCACACAGAACAGTATTCTTATTTTACAGATGACCAGAGTAATTGATCAATGTTTGTTGAAAAAATTAATATTAAAATCTCTGCCTACAAGAACTTCATCATTAAGACCACAGGATAGGGGCGCCTGGGTGGCTCAGTTGGTTGACCTTCTGACTTCGGCTCAGGTCATGATCTCATGGTCCATGAGTTTGAGCCCCGCATCAGGCTCTGTGCTGACAGCTCAGAGCCTGGAGCCTGCTTCAGATTTTGTGTGTCTCTCTCTCTCTGACCCTCCCCTGTTCATGCTCTGTCTCTCTCTGTCTCAAAAATAAATAAACATTAAAAAAAAAAAAAAAAGACCACAGGATAGTAAATAACAGCAGAAATGGAGATGCCAATAGCTTCTTTTTAAGTGAACTGCCTTAAGCACTAGACTCAAAATCTCAGGTTAAGTGAAGTAAGGCTGAAGAGGAAGTTTTAATTGCAAACAGGACCAAGTTAAGACATTTATAAAGTACCAAAATAACTGAGTCATTACATATGTAAAAAGATTTGATTTATATTTGATACAAGAACTTTTTTCATTTAACCCCAACTGCTACCCAAAAAAGCCTACCCAAGAATTTTGTAAGACATGAATGACAGCATCTGTCTCCATTCAACTCCTATACATTTGCTCTTACTTTTATATGGTGCCATAAAATCCTACAGTTATCTTCCTATTCCTGTCCGTTAAATGGACAGTCCATACTCTCCCTAAGACTTTACCAACCTCCTGGCCTCAGATTGTCCATTAGGTTAGCACCGAATGTTTGTGGTCTTACGAGAAAGGGAAGACGTTGTATGGAGAATTAGGTTAACTTATTTAACTTTAATTTTTAAAGTGTATCTTTTTAAAAAAATCTTTTTGTTTTTACTGTTTATTTATACTTTGAAAGACATAGTGCGAGTTGGGGGAGGGCAGAGAGAGCGAGAGAAAGAATCTGAAGCAGGTTCCAGGCACTGAGCTGTCAGCACAGAGCCCAACGGGGGGCTCAAACTCACGAGCCGTGAGATCACGACCTGAGCCAAAATCAGATGCTCAACTGGACTGAGCCACCCAGGTGCCCCAATGTGTTTATGTATCTATTTTGAGAGTGAGCAAGAGCAGAGGAGGGGCAGAGAAAGAGAATCCCAAGCAGGCTCCACACTGTCAATGCAGACCCTGACACAGGGTTCAAACACACAATCGCAAGATCATGATCTGAGCCAAAATCAAGAGTTGGAGGCTTAACTGAGCCACCCAGGAGCCCGGAATTAGGCCGCCTTTTGTAACTCTTTTAACTGATCTCCCACGAACCCCCTCTCTTCCCTGTATGGTAAAGTGATCTTTTCAAGATAAATCCGATCATATACTTCCTTGCTTGATGTTATGTCCCCTCCACCTGCAATCAAGCCTGGCTTTACATTGTTTCAGTACATGTTCTACAGATCTCAACCTAATGCTTTTTCAGCCAACCCAAGCCTGGTTCCAGACTAGATTGTGGCATTCTCAAAGCCATTCTTCCCCTTCATGACTCTTTTCCCAACATTATCAGTCTTCACCGCTAGACTGTAAGCTTGAGGGCAATGTCAGGGTTGTTTTCTTCTGCCGTTCATAGAGCCTGGAATAGTGTCTAACACATAGTAAGGCAGCACTTTAAAATGACTGTTACTGTCATTAGGAAGGCTACTTATAGCTTTCAACAAATATTGCCATACACCAAGCATAACATTAAAGCTCATTATGATAGCCACCAAAAGTTCTAGTTCATTTGGTTCATCCATTACTAAGCAACTACTAACTTCGCAAACCATTTATGTAAGCCTGCTACCCCAACTACTTACCAGATTTCTCAAGGCATTCAGTACTGTCTTCATCATCCACTTTTTTTCTTAACACTCAGCATATTTTCATCAAACACATTCTTACAAGGTGACCTCTCCACAATCACTTCTGTGGTCTTCATGTGAATGCACCCTACTGCTCATGTTTTTCTTAAAAAACTAACATGTGGTTATTACAATGCCTTGATTTTCTGCTGTCCTTTTCAGCTTCAGACATCTCCCCAAACACTGTGCATGTATATCTCCTGCATATCTGCAAGAGAACTAGCTGCTTTACCATTTCTGTTCTGGTAGTTATTTGTATATTGCCTTACAGTTTATGATGTCTTGGTATCATTCATCTTTGTTAAGTCTGAAAAGTACATCTTGGTGCACCCTTTGCACAGATGAACATTGAGGCTTAGATACCTGCTTTTGGCTAGTAAGTTAATGAGTACCTATGGACTTGAAATCAGATCTTTTGATCCTGAAAGCTCCTTTTATTAACCAAACTCCCAAGTCAACTATTCACCTGAAGTCGTCATTTTAAGATTTTAAAGTAATCTCTACACCCAATGTGGGGCAGAACTCACAACCCTCAAATCAAGAGTTGCATGCTCTTCTAAGCCAGCCAGCTCATTTATTTCTAAAGGCCCTGTACTTCAGTGACTCTCAAACCTGTATGTGCATCAAACTCCTTTGGAGCTTAGGGAAAATACTTAAAAATCTCATCACAGCCTGGGGCTAGGGGAAATGAAGAGATGCTGGTCAAAGGGTAGACCTCCAGTTGTATGAGGATCTAATGTTTTGGGGACCTAGTGTACATCATAGTGACTACAGTTAACAGTACTGTAAATGTATACTTGAAAGTTGCTATCAGAGTAGATTTTAAATGTTCTCATCTCACCCTAACAAAAATGGTAATTAGGTGAAGGATGTTAACCTTATTGTGATGAACATCTCAAATATTTGTATCCAGTCCTCATACCATATACCTTAAACTTACACAATGTCAGTTTTGCTCAGTAAAGAAAAAGTCTCACCACAGAAATCGGGGTGGAACCAGAATGCTATTTTGTAGTTATGTTGGTTCATGTTATGTTGCCCACTACATCACGTAGAAATTCCTCATCTTAGGTTCACCATAATCTGGTTCTTTGCCATCATCTCTTTTTTCAAAACTAGCCCCTTTATTCACATTTTATTCCACTTCTGCACACAGTAGTTCCAGAAATTGTCATTCTGCCTTTCTGTAACCTATTCTGTGTTCCTTACAGGTACATCCTGAAGATATCAAAGGGGAAAGTAATGTGAAAAAATCACTAATTGTAACAAACAGGCAAAAAAGCACTATACAAATATAAGCTGTTAGATTGTTTCTAGTGGCTGATAAAATATCGTCAAAGAAAAGTGCTTCCATAAAAGTTTTATTTATCCCCACAACAACCCTGTGAGGTAGGGTGATCAGGGCATTTGAAGATGAGAAAACTAAGTCTACATTACTTGTTCACGGCTATACTGCATAGTAAATATGTAGAAATTAAACTGAGATTTTTAAATATCCATGACTTTTATATTGATTCACATGGAAAAAGGCAGAGAGAATATTAACTCCCCCCTACCTTAATGCCAAAAGGACAATGCCTTGAAAAATCCCATTTCAAAAGATGAAAGTAGTATTTCATTGCTTATTTCTACAAAGATTTATAAAATAAAAAAATAGTGAAATATTTTACAATTAATATATATAATGGTCTCATTCAGGGATGTCCTTCAGCTGTATATATGATCAACTATTCCAAGTGCTAGAAATGCAAACTCTTAAAAAGTAGGAGATAAGAATGATAATGAGCAGTAGCCTCAATCTTCTTTATTATTCCTCCATGTATCTTGAGTAAGTTCTGTGAAATCTGGTCCCGGTTTAAAAAAAAACTACCAGAGATGTCTGGTAAACTTTATTTTAGTTGCCTACTCTCAAACACCGTCACATTATTTAAAACAGTGATTTCCCAAAGCTGGCTATTAGAATCACCTGGAGGTCTTTAAAACACACACACACACACACACACACACACACACACACACACACAAACTCTCAGGCCCCACTCTAGATCCATCCAGACAGTTTTGCAGGGGGTTAGGCTTTTGGAATCTGTATTTCTTAAGCTCTTCAGAACGATTCTAATGGTCAGGTTTGGGAAACACTGATGTATTTTAAAATACTAATATCAAAACCATAAAGTAACTAAGTATAAACTTGCTGCTCTCTTCTCCCCTTTCTAAAAATTTCTCAAAACACATTATACCCCCAGAACTCTTGCCTGTGAGCAAGTAATTTCAATTCAAGATACAGAGAAACATTTTATAAAAATGTATCCTAGTGAGTGAGACTTGGATTCCCATAATAATTTAAGTGGCATTTGAATATAAGATACTGAGTTTTGTGGTTCTTATTCTGAAAATTTTAAATGTGTTTTATATAGGTTCCTAGCAGGCTTTCAACTTGGGAAGATATGAGAAGTAATGACATAATCGAGCATATCAGCACTGAAAAAATACTATACTCAAATATAGCTCATGAGAGGAATAAGAAAGTGAATGAATGACAACCTAAGGCCTTTTGGCCCATACATTTTTGTTCCCAGTCCACTCTTCCCCTATAAGGGGAAATAAAATAAACATTCTTTCCTAGTTGCTTGGCATAGTTATTCAGTGGGTAACTATTAACTAAGTTAATTTAGATACACAAGATTAAAAGAGATAACAAATAAATACCTAGGAAGACAAAGAGAAGTCAGTTCAGAAAACCTTAACTAGCTAATGATGTGGTATATAACACCATCGTGTTAGTACAATTAAATGAAGGCTTCAGTGTCCTTTACATTTCAGCTTTATGTGACTGACACAAGATGTGGAAGAGATCTGATCCTTATGAAGAATTCTGTGCTCGCTGTAAAGATTTGTAGGAATAATGACATGCTTTCTTCATTGATGAGATGAAGTCTCTCTTTTTCAGGCAAGTTGACTGAACAAAACAATGAAAACAAACTTCTTTAGAAGGCTGAATAAAAGTAATTATCTAGCTGAAAAAGTCATTGGCCAAAGATAACTTTTTTAAACCATTCTATGTTTAACACTTAAAAAAACAAACAAAAAAAGCCAACAACAACAACAACCAAACAAACCAGAAAAACCAGAGAAATATAAAAAAAACCAATGTACACATCCATTTTCACTGACAGGTACAAGAAAATAGTCATTTATAGAAGTTACAATGCTTTCAACAGCTCCCTCCCCCCCAATTTTGGGAAACAAGATAAAGCCATCGGGTAAATAAATATACATACTAGCTAATATAAAACAATTATGGTTTCAAATTGTTATCAACTCTTTAAGACTCAAGAAGAAATATGGTGATATAAATCTGATTAGGGCTACATATATTACACAGAATTAAAAAACACAACTGATTTAAACATCCTAACAATAATACAAATATTTAAAAGAATGTCTTAAAAGCCAGACATTTATCACTGGAAATATCACAATTATAATATGTACTTCAGATATGTTAATGTGTATATAGGTCACTTTTGCTGTGTCTTATCAGGTATGCAACTCTCCTGCATTTCCTACAGTCAGTTTTTAAGAGTTCATGTTTCCTGTGTGAATTGAAGGAGCTGGGCACATCTCAATTCACAAAATAAACACCTCCGCTTAACTAAATGGAAGTGTGTTTAAGATAACATTTACCAAAAGATAAAAGAAAATTAGGGGTAATGAGAGGATAAAACATGTTAAAGTAGAAGGAAGCTGGATAACTGTCTCTTTATAAGTTATTTTAAATTTTATATTAACAAATTTAAAATGACCCAAATTAAGTAATGAAGAAAAATAAATTGGTCTCGAAAAATTTTCTCAGGTCATATAAAATTTCCCTTTATTCCTTTACAGAATCTTGTTATGCTAGATTCCT
Organism: Prionailurus bengalensis; assembly: GCF_016509475.1. Classification (NCBI taxonomy): domain Eukaryota; kingdom Metazoa; phylum Chordata; class Mammalia; order Carnivora; family Felidae; genus Prionailurus; species Prionailurus bengalensis. The sequence goes on from NC_057355.1 coordinate 59,295,786, forward strand.
TTGTCAGTTGACTTAAAGAACTCTCCTAGCATGGGACTGAAAACAGTTTACCATTAGTAAGAGAACTAAAAGTTGGTGTTTATTTAAAGTGCCCAGAGGCACAACAGTACAGGTGCTTACATTTCCCTTTAAATCATGGGAAAGCCCTTTGAGACTGTGTTTGCTTAATCAGAAAAGCTTTCAGCAATTATAATGCACGCTGAAAGCTTAGATCTTCTTGCACAGGTTTAGGGTTTTACTGTTTGAGCATAAAAAGGGGAGCAAGGAGAAATGTAACTAGGTTCACAATTTTGAGCAAGAGCGTATGTAAAGGTAACGTATGTACATTTTATTTCAAGAAAGACAGAAGACAAACAGCATAAAGATGCCCAGATGCCCTAAAGATAAATACATTTCAAAGATTCTCATTAAAATGAATCTGGAGTATTTTTCCTGCAAGCAAAATACCTTTCTTTAAATTAAAACAAAAACAAACCAAAACAAATTAAAAAAAAAAAAAAAAACAGTATTCTGAATTGCAAATGCGTTTGCTTTTTTTTTTTTTTTGCAGAAAATCTGCCATGATTATTTTTTTTTTAATGAATAAGGATTTTCCACAAAACAGGCTTGCTCTACATGCTAGATTTTTTAAACAGTTCAGTGACACAATATGCTAACTACATACACAACAGATAATATAGTAAGAAAACACTCAACCTGATGAAAAGTTAAAATCTTCATTAATACACTGAAAATTGACATAACTCATGCCTTTAAAATCAAAAATACAAAAATTAAATGTTTTCCTAAAAAGATTTCCTTATTTTAAGGATTCATTTGAAAATGAAGCTGCATGTAATTTGTACAATAAGTTGTACAAGTAAACAGGTAATATACATAAAAAATTAAGTGACATACTCCTCAATTATCAGTTGTCCACCTTTAATTTCCAATACTGTACTTTCTTAACAAGCATACAAAATATCAAACTTCTCTTTAGAAAAAGTGCCGTTCTTTGACATCCTTTACACAAAAACAGTCTGAGCCTGTGGCATGTTAATGCAGTCGAGAGGCAAAGCATACTAACTTTTACAAATTCTACCTTCCATAAAAAGCCTCCCGAAAAGGAGATTACACGCCACTATAAAAATATCAACCTCTTGTGGTAGCTGCATTAGAGAACCAAGGCTTGAAGACTATTTTCATATAGCATAGAAAACCACTATGAGAGCATATTAACTGCATTGGTGGCTTGGGAGTTTACTGTGCCACAGGATTATGCATAGCTACTGTAAGGTACCAAGACTGTTACACAGAGTTTTAAATTGATTGTAACCAAGAGCATAACAGAGGTACTACCAGCCCATGCAAAATAACTAAAAATACTGAGTCACTGTGCTGAATACTTCATTCCTGGAGAAAACCAAAGGCAGCAGTAACCAAATCAAGCCCAACAGGTGACCAAACTCATTCTCCTCAAAGATTGGTGAGCACAGTGAAGTCTGAGGTATACCTTTATCCGTTAAATCCGTGTGCCATTGCAAGATATTACCATTTGGGGAACACATGCCATCACAATGGTTTAAATCTTTTGAATATTAGTCATTCATATATTCTTATCTACCCAGTCCTTTGATTTTTTTTAAAAGATTTCACCTACAGAATATTACAGAAACAAAATATAAATGCATGTCTTTCTAAATGAAACTTACATGGACTAAAAGTAGAGAATATTTTTAAACAAATATACAATATGCAGGCAGACAAAGCAGGAAAACGGCCATTCAAATGTATAATAAAAAACTAAAAACTGACTATTTCCAGAAAACTAGGAAGCGCCTCAACTAAAAGGAATGCATAATGAAAATCTAATCTAATACAGGTCAAAAATGTAAAAAGGTTATAAACCTTAACAGGAAAAATAAAACAACTTTTACTGGCCATTCCTGTTGAAATGAGAATCTTAAAGTAACAGAAAAGTGGCTACAAACCCACTTAGAGCACCAAACAGAGAGAAAATAAAAGTCCATTTTCATCTCTGTTATTATCATAAAATCCTGTGTGACTACAGGTCAAACTGCTGGTGGCAGAAACAGAATTCTTTATAAACTGCAGATGTCCTGTACATAAAAAAATTTCACCGGAGTTGCACTAGTTCTAAAGACTCTTCTGTTTTAGCCTACCTACTGTATGTATTCAATCTGAGATAAAGTCTCTTTCTGTAACCCTTGATTATTATTGGGCACCAAAGATAAGAAAAGCAAGACGGGGTACAAAAATGCAAAATTTCAACAGTAATGGCAATGTTTTTGTCTTAGTCCAAAAGGGTCCTGCATTCTCTCCCCCTTCAGTGATTTGACAAGTCTTTGTACTTAATCTGGGGGCAGCAAATCATGCAAGCGAAATCTGTCTCTGATGTGAGGTCGAACATCTTCATTCTGTGTGGAGAAAAAGACATTTTAAAAGCCATGTAAAAATATGATTCAGTAACACTGTGAACATTCTTCCTTTGCAGAGAAAATATATCACTATTTATTTCACTTTGTTTGCCAAATATAAAGATACTACACACAAGCAGTTAACTGAGAATTAAATTTAGATTAAAAGAACTGTCATTAAATTTTTAATTCTGTAAAGAACAATTATGCACTAAGAGGCAAAACCAAAAGACAGGTAAAAGTGTTAAGCCACTGAATTCTACTTTATTTATTAGGAAAAAATAACACCAGAATAAAGTTTCAGTAGCACAAGCATTAATTCTAGACCTGAACTATGAAAGCAAAGTGAAATCAATTTAATACTGTTAGTGACCTCATAAGAAGCAGCCCAGTGAAAATAAAAACATTCAACCTGCAAATTATTAAATACTGAGAAGCATGATTTTGATATAGTTTACAAGGTTAGAAAATGCTTGTAATCCTTTTCAATTTTTTTTGCCCTAATCTCATACCAAGTTGACTTTAAAAGTCAGTGCACATAAAGTAATTAAAAAGATTTACTTCAATAGAGTTGAGACAACAAGTGCAAAACACAACAAGATAAATAAGATACTTACCAGTTCTACAAGCTTCTCCAGAAATGGAATCAATTTTAGGAGTTCATTGTCATTTTTATCCATAAACCAGCTTTCTATAGGGATTCCATTAGATAGCTAAAATAATAAATAATTAAATCCTTTTTATTACATTTTGCATACTTTATAAAAACTTAAAAGAAATAACAGATACTTAAGTACACAGTGATCTGCAGAAGTTACTGTGAAAAGGAATGCCATCAGTTTATGGTTGTTACATTCTGATGATTCAATAGTGCAAGAAACAGATGTTAAGGGATACATCAAAGCCCAATTGGTTTTTCAGCTTAATGTCTTCTTAATATATATGAAACTAAACAAGAAAGATCCATTGAAACAAGTTTTGCAATTACGTAATTAAAAATATTACTTTATGGATTAAAAAAATAGTTACTATTAGTCTATGCTAGGCACTGTGAGGGGGTGTTGCCAATGTAAACACTATGAGAAAGCCTATATACTTTTACACAGGGACTGTGTGACATTGATTGTTCTATTTCCAACAAATAGCAGGATAACCTGAAACGGCAGGAACGTAACAAATTGATGCAATGGTATTTCACTGAAGAGAAGTTTAAAAACGAGAATGCAAACCACATTTTATAGTAAATAATCTCTAGGTTATCTTTAATATTAATGCAGAATACTATATTTAAGATGGTAGATAAATGAAATTATTTTATCCAGGAACCAATATGAAATTCTTAAATATATTTCAAAATGTGACCAATGACCTAAATTGAACACATTTCAATACCATATGCAGTTTTCCCCATTTTTCTTTTTTCATCTTTTTACTGTTTACTTTTCACTTGTTCTTTCTACACCCAACCCAATTTCCACCATTCCTACTCTGCACTGATTTACTGTAAAGGAAATCTCAGACCTATCACACGAACACATTCATAATGTAATACATATCTTGCTGGGTGTCTGGGTGGCTCGGTTGAGCTTCCGACTCTTGATTTCGGCTCAGGTCATAATCTCAAAGTTTGTTAGTTCAAGCCCCTCATCGGGCTCTGCACTAACAGCGTGGATCCTGCTTGGGAGTCTCTCACTCTGCCCCTCCCTAGCTTTCACACAGACATTTGCTCTCAAAAGTAATAAATAAACATTTAAAAAAAAAAAAAAAAAAGAAAAATAAGGAGCGCCTGCGTGGCTCAGTCAGCTAAACTTCCAACTTTGGCTCAGGTCATGATTTCATGGTTCATGAGTACGATCCCCATATCAGGCTTGGTGCTGACATACTGATTTAACAACTGATAAGAATGCTATTAACTGATGTACAGCTTATAATCTCTTCTTATCCAGAATTATTACTCAGATTTTTATCTATGTTTTCATTTATTTAAAAGAAAAATGTCCACAAGAAATATAGCAATTTGGCATTTCTAATTCTAAAAGATAACACTAAAAAGGGAAATTCCACCAGTGAAAATTCTGTTCTCCTATTACATTCTGTTTGGCAGCATTTGTTCTCATTGTATTTTTTTTTTCCAATCTCATTTTGTTTAGCAACCCTCTCTTCATACCTGATATGCAAAGGCTTGTGGTGAGTTGTCAATTATTATAGTCTTTGAAAGATCTCTTCCAAGGATATTTAAGTCCTTTATATAATTTCCTTGTACACAAACACAATGTTCACGGAAAAGCCGATGCCTAAACATAAAAATAAAAAGAAATTAACTTAAAAAAACCCCAAAAAGTATAACACATACTGAAACATACACACATACCACAGGCTTTACAGTTTTAGCCTTATTTTCTCTCACAAAGGAAATTCAAATACAAATGTGGGCCTAAGCTTTGGGCTACAGTTTTACTTTAAAAAATGTTAGCAATTATTGAAACCTTACAACCAAATATTACCATGCCTTTAAGAACTTTGGCTTATCCCAAAATGTTATATTAAATTATAAAGAGGGATTAAAAACTCTGTAAATTGTTTTTGTAATTTATTTACCCAGGAAAGCTCAGTTCAGATGCAGCATCTGGTTGTGTCATCGAGGTCCTGCTTTTTAACCAATTTTCCAGATGGTTGACTGAGGCACAAGGAGGTCAAGTGACTTGCCCAAGGTCACACAGTAAGTCAGTGGTTAGCCCCGCATTGGAACCCAGGATCCTCCTGGCTCCCAGTCCTTTGCTCTAACCAGAAGACCACACAGCCTCCCTATCCCTGTACATGCCAGAATAGAAAATATAAGAAGGAATGTTTCTGTGTTGGCATTTTCAAAAATGTTTTTAGTTTCCCTTATAGTTTTTGAGAAAAGCTGTGGAGGCCAAAACGAATGTTTATTCCATCACTTCATACTTTTCCCAAACACCCATCTTCCTTTTAATTTCGTGTGAGTGTGTATATGAATATTTGAAAAACAAGGATTGAATGAAATGATGAATTCAGATTTAAGTATTACAAATGTAAACTGATGTTTCACCAATGATAGATACTTAACTGAAAAATGGTGTACCACTAAAAGCGATTGAAGGTCTTATAATACTTATATACTGTCATAATTACATAATCTCATTTAGCACTCAAAATGTTAGTCTTGGAATATTACTAATAGTTAATACTGGCACCCTGAAATACTCCATTTGCATACATTAGTAATTTGATAGTTTGGCTTCCTTGTGTCTTAATCCCACTAAACAATTTTTCAGCAGCTAGGGCCTACTTACATATACCTATATTTTTAATTATGGAATTTCAAGAAAAGGGCATTTTCCACCAACAAAATTGGCCATAGCTCTAACAACAACAAAACTCAACCTTAAAAACATCAGTCCCGGTGATGATGACAGAGTTTTCCAACCAGAAGAAATGCAGTAGAAACAGTTCTCTCCCCCACTTTCTATAAAGAATACTTTAAATGATCATCTACCACTGTATGGTTTAAAGACTGTTCTACTTTGAAAAGGTAAGACCAGACAAAAGAATTTGAGTCCTGGATGGGCCTATAAAAGATTCCATTTTTATCTGTAAAAACATTTACATTTGAGGAAACTAGACAGGCAGGTGCAGCAGGTACACGCAAGTCACTACTGATGTTTCTTTGCCAATAGCAGCAAACTCACCCAAGACAGGAGACAAATGAACATGTATGTGGATATAAATGATTACTGTAAATAAATTACACTAAAATCCCTCCAGTTATTCAGGAGCCTGAGAGTCAATAGCAGGCATTTGCAGTTTTAGAAAGGACTAACTACTCTTGCCGGTCATCAGATTGGCATTTGGAATCATGAGACTCAGATCACAGGAATTTGAGTCTACCTTATCTTCAACATAGCACTCTAATGCAATACACTGTTCAAAAAGCTCCTCCTGTTTTAAATTATTCAAATACTAGATACAAAAACTAGATAAAACAAATTTAAACTCTCAATGTGTAGGTTTATAAATGTAGTTTAAATGAAGGGTGTTAATTTGTAACATTATAATTCCATGACTATGATTTGTTCCCTAGTAAAATGAAAGAAAGCTCTAAAAGAGAACAGAAATCTTTAGAATGAAGTCATCAAAACAGAATCATTTGTGTACTTTTGTTAAAGTTATATAAAACAAGCATGCATTATACCTTTATGAGGAGAAAAAAAAATTTCATTTGTGTGTCTAATGCTTGCTTATATTGGAAGCTAAAATGGGAAGTGACAACAAGGACAAATTTTGCTCCTTTAGATTAAAAAAACCAAAAAACATAGTTCTATTTACAAGAAAGCAAATCCCCTAAACGTGGACATCAGAAAAAGTCTTTTAACATAGTTGTAACCACTCTATAACAAAGGTACTATTAACAGTAGAAATTAGGACTTTCCACTAAAAAAATATGGGAAAAAGTATTCAAGAAAATGAATTCCTGGCTATTAAAGCTTTTATGAACCTTTTCTGGCATCTCTCTCAGCATTCTCGGTTAAAAAAAAACAACAACATAGATTAACTCTGTCATCTTAGAGGATGCAGCAAGACTGCTGGCAGTCTTAGTATTTCATTTCTGTTGACAGAAATAATGGAACTGATTTTTAAACTGTTTTAAGATTACCCGAGGCACTCCCACCTAACCAGGAACACACTGCATCTGCTGGCTCAGGACACACACAAGGAAGTGAGTCCAGATCGGGTAACTTGAGTGACTAAACCAACTGCAATTTCCAATTAGATTCATGTAATGTTTTCTTTCCATGGAAGAGAAATTTGCTCTTGAAAAAAGCAAAAGAGTTTAATTTATCCTTTCTGTTAAAATTAACCTTTATTTTCTATGCCATTAAAAAGGTGACATAACATGCATTAGCTCAGAGACATAAGGAAGTGAAAACATCATGCACACAGTGAAAAATTCCACATACCCCCAATCTCCCCCCAGTCCCCAAAGAAGTGAGGATACAGATGTAACAGTGAATAAATACATTTGATCTTTGTATCCTTTAAAGAACGTCTGTCTGAAATTAATATCATTAGGAACTCTTAAAGAGTTTGGGGGCTTTAAAAAGTTCGTTTTCACCATTCAACACAACAAATCTCTATATATGCGGCCAACTGAAAATGGCCATGAAAATTAAATAGAATCATAGTAATTTCATAGATCAGTGTGACAGACATTTCTACTATTTCTTAATTAAATTTACCTGACCAGTTGCTTTTTAGGGTCTAGTATGTTCAGTAACTTGTCTGCATACACCTTCTTAGAAGCAGTAAAAAGAATGATCTACAAATTCAGGGGAAAAGAAGTAATCATTATACATGATCTAAATATGGGTACTATATTGAATAAAATAAAAATACTTATGTAATTAGCTTAAGCATGTTTACCTCATACATCTGAGACATTCGCTCCAGGAATTCCCTGAAGAATGGTCTTAATCTCACGTAAACCTAAAGAAATAACAAAAATAAGCTTCAGTAAATAAACCTATAAAATAGAAACAACTTATTTATAAGATATGTTGTGTTCTAACTTTGGATATAATTTAAAAGTTCATATTTTAAAGTAATAGAAAAGTATACTAAGTACCACTCAGCCAAATATATTTCACATACCAAATACCACTTAAAACAATCTTTTGGTAGGGTAACAATAATTATTGGTGATGTCACTTCTTAATAGTTAAATTGCAGCATACAATATGATAGTACTTTGTGGAATATAATTTTAATAAACATTTCAACTAAAAATGAAAGGTCTCCCTTTGAGATTTTGATCCACCAATCTGCTCCATCTTCCAGCCAGGTAGCATCCATCCAATTATTAGGCAGGCTGTGTGTCCACCTCTAGCTGACCTGTCTCAATGACCTTCCTCTATACTCAGAATTTCTTCTCAACAATCACCTGCTAAGAATACCTTTATTTTAAATCTCTATTAGGTAAATAATGTTCAAGAAAGAGATGTCTGGATTGGTGGGTTTTACATAACTGGAATTTTTCAGAATTCAATCTTGTTCTACATTTACTGATTCAGATGTGGCATCTAAATTAGCACTACTGGGTTACTTGAGATTGAAAATATAATAAGGCACACCAGTTATCAAAACCGACTGGCAATATCAGGAAAAACTACAGTACCCAAAGAACTGCCTTATATACGTTATTTCCTTATTTCTGTGTCTATCTTCTTGCCTACATTTAATGTAGCTCTTACTCCAATTTTCAAAAAGCACAGAATTATAAGCCATGAGCAACTACTAAAACTGACATACAAAAGATTTTAAATTGTTTTCATTTTGTGACAAAACTTTATAAAAAGAAAACTTTATACTCAAAGGTGATTATTACCTCCAAACACCACGAACAACAAATATATATAGAACACCTATGCACCAGATTCACTGGATTAAGATTAAAAACAAACAACAACAAAACAAAACACTAGTGGCAAAAAACTCAAAATCTAGGCTTCATGAAATTTAATTCTGTCATAAACACACATCCACACAAAAATGCCCTCATGATAAAAATCCAGTTCTGGGAATGTTTCAGGGCAGAAAAAGGAAATCATGCAAAGGATTCTAGGAGGTAGCGACCATGTACTACCCATCTTTATAGTTTCCAAAGCCCAAAAGGCGTAAGACAATACTAAATATATAGTAAGTGCTTGAGAAAAAAAAATACATTGAGTAATGAAATCACTCAGAGCCAAGCAATATAAACAAAACAAAGAAAAGCAAGCATATATGACTATATAAGGAAAACTGATCACTTGTAGAAGACAAATTGTGAGTGATAATAATATCATTCTACCCCTACCTCCGGGCTAGAATGATAAAGCTTACTTCTTTTTAATCCTATTAGGCATTTTATCTCAATTTCTTGGCTAATCAAAACCAAAGTAAGCCATATACCCCTACCACTAAGTCAAATAAAAATAAATCCTCAGTGTCCAATCACGATCATTTAGAATGAGGCCCAAGAAATTTAACTAGAGCTGCTCTTCTAATTAATTTTGACATTTTCATCTTAAAAACATTTGGTATACCCTGTAACCAACCCATGTAACTGATGGATTGCCTTAAATAGGAATATCATTTTTTATTAACTATGGGTCTTTTCAAAATAGATTTGTGATGATTAAGAAAACAATCAATTTAGTCAATACTTCTTTTCCGATTACCTCATCTCAAGGAGGATGATAAACTATGAACCATCAGAGCCTTTTGTTTGTTGCTAAGAAAGTTTACCGTTTACATACATTTAATTAAACAATATGTTATTTTTGCATTTATGTAAATGATTTCATTTGGTCTCAATATCCTTGTTATCACTTGCTCCACACTATAAGCTAAGGAAGGCCTCTGTAATTTGGGATTTGCTTCCTCTGAACCCTAACACACTTCCATTTCAGAGGAATACTTCTATGTAAACGGTATTATCCAAGCATAGTAAGTGGAACACTATACAAAGGTGACATTTCCAACTTCTTATACATGACTTCCATATTAAATCAAAACTGTAACTTCATTATACATTGTACTTACTACTTTGACCATTCTTAATATAAAAATACATCTTAAAACGACATTACTTTCAAAATGTACTTGTTTACAGAGGATGAAAAAAAGGTAGTACTGAAGATGGGGGAATATATTGCTAAATTATTTCCTTACCATGAGAATAGAATAATTGTTGGCTGTAAAAGTTCCTATCCCCAAAACAGATTCACTATTTGAACAGGAAGGTCATTCAGGATTAAAATATATACACAGAAATTAATGTGGTTGGTGGGAAAGAGAATATAGAAAGGTACAAAATAACAGTGAGCAGAGGTGGAGGTTTTGCTATGTGCTACAAAGGTAAAATCTCAGAAAGAAAAATAGAAATGGAGACACAAGGCCAGCATGGTCTAAGCCATTTGGATGGATATATTAAAGCATAAATATATAAAAGTCAAACACTAAGTACTGTCTAGTAGGAAACAGAACAATTGTTAAGGTATATATAATACAAAGAGACTATGATCACTTATTATGTTAGGTCACAGAGATATAGAAATGTACAAATGCACAGAGGCATGCCTCCAAAATGCTTCAAAATCTATTCCACAGATGCTCATAATTATATTTTTCTTCTCCTTTCTCATAACAAAGATTCTTGTCCTGAGCTGCCTATTTCCCTTTTTCCACATTCTTTCCCTACTTAGTATTTCACCAACAACCATCCTTCTTCAAACCTGTAACTTTTCAAAATCATGTAGTCTCCCAAATGTAAGATTAGGCTAAAAGTTTCACTTCAGTCTGGTATACATATGTCCCTCCAAATATACAGCAATTATTCTATCTACCCTACAAACAGTTTTAATCGATCACTAAACAATATGCATTTTTAAAAAGTCAAAACTTGGGGCGCCTGGGTGGCGCAGTCGGTTAAGCGTCCGACTTCAGCCAGGTCACGATCTCGCGGTCCGCGAGTTCGAGCCCCGCGTCGGGCTCTGGGCTGATGGCTCAGAGCCTGGAGCCTGTTTCCGATTCTGTGTCTCCCTCTCTCTCTGCCCCTCCCCCGTTCATGCTCTGTCTCTCTCTGTCCCAAAAATAAATAAACGTTGAAAAAAAAAAAAAGTCAAAACTTTAAAAATAATGCAGAATGCTATAAAGAAACAATTACTGTATAAAAATACCATACCCAAAGATATGTCTTAAAGAGCACTGACTACCCAAAGATAGGGATTTATGAATATGTTCATTATATAAAACTTTAAAAATAAAATCTACCAGAAATACCTGCAAAACTGTGATAATGGAACTAATCTTATATGATCTTGTAGATTGATTTTACTAAAGTTTAAATTTTATGTAGAAAAAGTAATGTGTATAACAGAAAATATTACATTACATCAAGATTCCTTGAGATGAACAAATACCTGATGGCCTGTACTTTCTTTAGTGTTAAGACAATGAGAATGTCCTGTAATTGTGTATGTAGATAATCCTACCAGGCCATAATGGTTAATAAAACTGAATTTAATAAAAGCAGTCACCAAAATAGCAATCTAGTTATAAAATGATTATAAATATTTTGTGGTAGCCTGTCTAAATTCAAATTCATGACTAAATATTCAATGTCAAGCTATATATACTGAATAATCTCTATTTGTTTACCAAACCTTATCTAATTTCATAGGTAATTTCACTTTTTAAAGAAATTTCATATATAACTTTAACAACATGAATGAAGCAGCAGAAGCAGGAGAAGAAAAAGGAGGAGAACAAGGTGGAGGAGGAGGAGATGGAAGAGGAGGTGGAAGAGGAGGAGGAGGAGGAGGAGGAGGAGGAAGAGAAAATCCCCAAAGCAGCTTCACTTTGTGGGCAACTGAATAAGGAAGAAACAAAAACAAAAAACTCTTACATGTAAATTTTTTTTTTTAACTTTTTTTAAATTTTTTTTTTAAATTATTATTTTTTTTTTTACGTTTGTTTTTGAGACAGAGAGAGACAGAGCATGAACGGGGGAGGGGCAGAGAGAGAGGGAGACACAGAACCGGAAGCAGGCTCCAGACTCTGAGCCATCAGCCCAGAGCCCGACGCGGGGCTCAAACTCACGGTCTGTGAGATCTTGACCTGAGCCGAAGTCGGACGCTTAACCGACTGAGCCACCCAGGCGCCCCTTACATGTAAATTTTTTTAAGAAAAAGTACTTCTAAATAGTTTTCAGCACAGATAATATAACCTTAACATATTCAAAAAGAAACATCTTTTAATAGTTATTCCATGATATCTTTTGAATTTATTGCTATACTGATACAGGTTTATTTTTATTAAAAAAAATTTTTTAAGTAATCTCTATGCCCATCATGGAGCTCAAACTCATGACCCCAAGATCAAGAGTCACATGCTCTACTGACTGAGGCAGCCAGGAGCCACATATTGATATAGGTTCAAAAAAACCCCCACAAAAAACAGTCAATTCTGTGGGACTCCTCCACTTACGAGTATGGCACCCTTTAAATAAAAAGATGATTGGTAAATGCTATTTGCTTAATCAGCAGTAAGACTTGTTTTTTTTTTTAATTTTGAGAGGCAGAGAGAGAGAGAGTGCCCATGTGCACGTGGGGGAGGGGCAGAAAGAGAGGGAGGGAGAGAGAATCCTAAGCAGGCACTGCACTACCAGCACAGAGCCTGATGCGGGGCTCAAATTCACTAACCATGAGATCATGGCCTGAGCCAAAATCAGACGCTTAATTGACTGAGCCACACAGGCGCCCAAGTAAGACTTTAAGGCAGTAGAAAACCAATAATCCTGGGGAATGTGAAGAATGAGATGCTACATATAACTGAAAAATCTTACCATGAGTAGATAGATACCACAGGTATAACAAGTGACTGTCAATTTGTTAACCCTTCTGTGCACCTCAGTCTCCTCATACATAAAATGAGTAAAATAAGAGTACCTACCTCATAGGGTTGTTGTGAAGATTAAGTTAATACATGTAAAGCACCTAGAACAGTGCCTGGCACACGGAGAATGCCAACGACTATTACTTATCCACCTTATTATTAATCAGTCATAAGGAGAATAGCTGGAATGAGTATGATTCTATGGGACAGAAGTGGGCAACCTAACTGAAAAAGAAAGCCCTACAGCTGCAATCTACACTTTTAGAAGACAGAAAATAATCAGGAGTTCCATCAGTTGATAGCTTCGCTATTTAACTTAGTTAACACTTTCTTAGCATCAATACTAGAGCACAGAGACAAAACCCAAATCCTCTTCATAGAAAGAAGGTTGCTCAGATAGGCCCTGCAGAGACCTCAACCTTATAACCCCTGGGTGACATTACAGTCATCCTTTGCTTAACACAATTCCAACAAGAGGTAGATGGCTGCTGGGGATAGTATTTGTAGGCAGATCAATCTGAAAATGAATAGGTAAATACTAAAACATCAAAATAAAAAATAATAAAATCAAAAATCCCCACACTAAAAACTTCTGGAAAACATTACACTAAGTAGAAATAAATTTGAAAAGGAATTTTCCTGTAGAGTCTACATGGGATAAAATGAAACTTAAGGTATCCATATACATAAGTTAGCAATGAAGCATAATTTTCAAATAAAAATTGGCATATGTATATATGTTTTATATATATAAACTATTGCTGATTTTATTTAAAGTTTAATCATTTTAAAAGCAAAAAAAGGTCACTTTAGTAAAACAAAAAATGCTGCCTTTAATAACAAGCTCTAAACTGACTAAATGATTTAATATGCTTAGTAATTAACTGTCACGTCTCCTAAATTTGCAGCACATTTTCAGCTGTTGAACAAGAATTTTCCATGCTTTTTTAAGGAACTGCCTCTAATTTTAAGATACATTTACAAAGAATACAAAGAGGTCCCCATGAAATATACTTTATCATCTTTGAGAGGCAGCTAACTATAGGTTTCAGTTTTTTCTTTTTTTAACCTAAAAAAATCAATAATGAATAATTACAATGAAAAAAAAAATAGACCAATGACTAGTTATACTTACTAATAAGGATAGGAAAGTTACCTTAAAATTACTTTTAATATTAACCTACAATTAGTTATCACAGTATAGTTCCCTACCAGCTAAAATATTACCTTAATCCTCAATACTAAGTGTCCATGAACCCCAAATGTTCTTTTTAAGGTATATTATAAACACTCCTTTTGTACAACAAAAATTATGCTTTATGAAGGTCAAAACAAAATGCCTCTTGGTTAATGTCAATTTAAGTCAGAGCTTGAGGGGAAGAAAAACTTGATTAGGTATTTACTACAAAACTCTTCCTTTACACGATTATTTCTCCATAAAGCAAAAATAACGCTGACTTTTCTAAGAAAGACTATACAGAAGGGATAGAAGCCACTGACTCTCTACTTTTCTTGTTCTGTGGGATAAAATATTTAAGATCCTTATGAAAATTATCCTAGGCTGTAAGGTTCCCAAGAAAAAAAACAAACTATAGTGATGGGGAAAAGTCTAAGCTTTGCTAAATGTGGGGTTTCCCACCCACCTCTCCCCCCAACTTTTCCCATAAAAGCAACCTCTACTAATAAAACAAAGCATCCTTTATCAAGTAGCTCCCTACAGATCCTATCTCTCCTTGAGTGCTTACCACAATCTGATTTCTGGACAGCTGACCCAAAGTTTGATGATTTTACTGATCTTCAGAAAGCCACTGACTGGCTAAAGTCTTATTGGTGAACAGAGTAAAAAATCAGATGCCCCTGCCATACTTTACAGAATGAGGAGTTGGACAGCACAGTTACGTTTGGCTGCACTGTGGTGAAACATATGAGGCATCTTCTTTTTGTCTTCAATTAGCCACGTTTGGGCTGAGTAGCTCTATTACATCTTCAAAAAACTGAGCTCCAGTTCTTGATGGAGATAGAGGAAGGTCATTGAGGAGGTGGTTCAGCTCAAGAGCTAAGTGAAAAATCTGTCTTTTGATTCAGTCCTGCTTGTGGATAGAAGTCATCTTCTGGATGGAAGAGGGAGTGAGATGACCTAGAGTCTTGAATTGGTGGATCTGCAGGAACAGAAACTAAATACAGTGGAGACCTCTTAACTGAGTAACACCACGAGATGGATTTCCTGACAATGTGTCAATATAAGCTAAATATAAAAATTAAATATGTGGATTGGAACTGATCATGCACTTGTTTTTCCAGGTATCAAATGCATCTGTACAATTCTAAGAATAAATAATGTTTTCCCAATAACTAACTGTAAAACACTTCATGGAAAAACAACCAATTTAAAGGAGGAAAAAAAGACCCAAACAAAAATCCATACACTTTGCCTCTTTGAGTGCCATACCCTCACTTTAAAAACTCACTTTAAAGAATGACTTTTTCTCTCCATCTACACAAACTAAATCTCTCTACCCAAACAGTATTAGTAACATGTATCAAATTTTGAGTTGAATCTTTTAGTTTTTTTGAATCTCCCAGAGAAATGGAATTCAAATACACTCAAAATACTAAATTGAGGCTTGAATGATCTACCTGCTAAAAAATTCTGAGACTTGCATTAAGTAAGTTGAGTCCTACTTATCAATCAAAAGGAAGGTATATACCATGGAGTCAGGCAGTCTTTAAATGTGAATAGTGGTCACCTTAAATTTCCCTCAAACTTTCATCTGAAAAAAAACTAAGAAAGCCCACAACCAGATTATGGTGGATCTAGTTTTAAATTTCTCTATATATTAACAAGAATTTTGATGAACATTTGATTACTTACTTCCACTTAGAATTTGAGTATGTAAATTTACTGTATATACTCTCACAATTATTAGACCAAGGGTCAGCAAACTATGGCTTATGGGCCAAATACATCACTTATTTTTGTAAATAAAGTTTTACTGGGACAAAGCCATGTTTATTTGATTACATTCTTACTGTCTATGACTAGTTTCATGCTACAATGGCAAAAAAAAAATATTTGGAACAAAGACTACAGAACCTAAAATATTAAAAACTGGCCCTGTACAGGAAAAAGTTTGCCAACCCCTGATATAGACGATTATTAAAACATATGTAAAACAATTTACACTTTAAACTGTTTTGAAAGAAAGAAAAAAAAAAGTAGATTTAAAATTAGATACAGGCCAACCATAACAAACTTACCACAAAAAGAAACCAAAAGCAAAGTAAGTCCCAAGAGGACACTTTATCTGGTGTTGATTCAGGTGAAGAATTTGATCCTATCTTAACATTACAATTTTATTTTTTAAGAATTTATACATAAATGCTATGGAACTGACATATTCAACAGTATACAGATAAATGCCATGGAACTGTTCATTTAAAAATGGTTTATGTTGTGAATTTCACTTCAATAAATTATTTTTTAAGAGTATATACAGTATTTTACAGGTTTCTAACCTTTAAGTGGGCCACATTATATTGCAGTGGTTAAATATGTAAGTTACATCTTACCTAATAATGTGGTTTCTCCAAAATCTCTTAGATCATCTCAGACCCTTGTGTATATTTCTTCTTTGCCAGTAGATGGAGACAACACCACTGAAAGTTTAAAAGACATCATTCCCTGTTTAAAGGGAGCTTGCTGGTCTGAAAACTGGGGGAACCCTAACCCAAGATTTCTTCAAAGTTATTTTTTAAAAAGCAGACAGAATGGCTATGCCAAAACCAGAAATCCAAAGGAATGTACCCAATATTAACTACGGACATCCTCAAAAATTTACTAAAGGGGGACTAAACTCTGTTTATGATGTAGTAACTAATAAATAATATTAAAATGCAATCATCCCTATAACTTGGAAGATTCAAACTTCCTGCTCACTGCTCCTAATTTAAGCTAGATCATTTATTTTTCAGTTTCAGAAAATTTAACTCAGAATATGAAAGAAAAAGAGTTCTTTGAATTACATAAAGGTAGATGCAGTACATATACAGTTTTTCTAAGTATTAGTCATATGCACTGCTAGAAGCCTTTTATTCAAAATAAGACAACTATCCAGATCCACATAAAAATAATAAGAACTTTATTAAAAAGAAGAGAATTAAAGCAGAAATGGTGAAAGCAGCAAGAAAAAAATTCAACCTTATGGTCACAATGAAAAGAAATGCTCATGAAAGGAAAGAATCAAACTCCTCCAATTTCCAAGTTTATTTCACTATTAAAAATGACATACAGACCAAAACTATCTGCAAGAAATAAATTTCAAACCAGAAAGCTTAAGAAGTGATCCCAAAATAATTATTTAATATTTTTCAAATGACAACTTTCCTTTCCAAATTCAAAGCCTGAATGGAATTTTGAACAAAAAAAACAAGGTAATCAAGCTAAAAGGACAAACCTACTAAGATACTGCTATACTATTTATATTTACCAGAAGACTCCTGTCCTTAACATGAACTAAACAAGAACAACCTATTTGGCAGAAAATGTCTTATTAAGAAAAAAGATTACCTTAAACCAAATAATAACCAGTTAAAAACGAATACAAAAATCTTAAAATCCCTTAGATTTATGTATAGTTTGCTCACTCTCTGATCAAAAATCAAAACTAAAATCAGGTTCCATAGAAGGGAAATGAATATAGTACTCAGATATTAGCATGCCTACAATGACTAACTAGGTTAAACTAGAACTGACATAACTGCTAAAGTAAATCCTCTTATGACTCATTACAAGATGAAGTCGGTAAAGTAAATCCTGAACCACAAACTTCTATTTAATTATGAAATTTTATGATTCCCAAAAGAGAGTAACTATCATGTGCTAAGAAAACTATACCCACATTCTAACTGCCTATTAAGAGCACATAAACAACCATAAACACCTTTTCATCATCCACATGGCAAATGTTCTGTGGCTTTATTTAATCCTTGGGTTGGCTTCCTCTTGACAAAGAACAAACTTTTTGACCTTTCCCAATCCTTCAACAACTAGTATGGATGAAGGTAACGCTAATTAAATAACAGCCGCCACCACAGAAAGGCACTTTGCAATTTTCAAAGTGTATTCATATATGTTAATTAATTCAAATTTTATGACAGGAAAATCTCAAACGTAAAGTAAAAGCTATGGCCAACAACATAATTCACAATGAAAGATAAATGATATTTGTATTTTGCACAGTTACCTGTCCATCAACACAGATGAGGGAGAAATGCTTTTACGCAGATTTTTAAAGCAGTAACTGGAAATGTCCTAGAATTCTGTGATTGATATAAAGCAGATATACCAAACTGCAATCTACAGACCATATTACTACAAAAGGAAATAAAAATGACCAACAAGGAATGAGTTTTCTTTATACTAACTAGATTTTGGGGGAAAACACACACAAAAACAAAATACCAGGTGTTAACCTGGCAAGTTCTTCTTGGGGATCTATGATGTCAGTGCTTCTGCCTCCACCTGCTGGCAAACAGATTATGAAACTAGCAGAGATCACTGGGTTAAGAAAAGGTTCACGTTTTGGGTAACATTTAATGTTTTATGTAATTATTTAGCATGATGCTACTTTGTGTTAATAAATCAGTAATATATTGATGAAACTCATTAGGAAAAAAACACATTAAATTTTACACACACAAAATTACAAAAGATTTCTTGGTTCAGAACATTATCTAACAGGCCAAAAAAGAAGTTAAAAATTTTTTTTTAATTACCTGATAAATGACATCTTGGAAAAGGACTGGAAAAGTAAGTGCTGCATCTTCTAGCTCATTTAGACTACAGTGTACTAGTGTTTCATCCTTAAAATAAAAAACACATACTGAATAAACCAAGATACTAAAAGAAATTTCAAATGATAATTTTATGTACCCATGATCACCAAAAACATTTATTAAAGTACTCATTCATACATGGGATTTTATATTTATCATATTGCTGTGTGTGGCACAGCAATTTGGGATAGAATTTTCTAAGCCACTGGTTCTCACGTATGGTCCCTTGACCAGCAAGAAGTATCACCACCTTCTGGGTTAGAAAGGCAAATAACTAGTCAGAAATGCAAATTCTCCAGCTCCACTTATGATAATTCAAAAACTTCAGAAGGGGGTGAAGGAGAGAGGAGCTCAGCAATCCATATTTTAATAAACCCTTTATGTGACTTCAATGAATGCTCAAGTTTGAGAACCACTGCTCTGAGTTCTGCACTTGCCAACTTTCTGATAAGTATAATCCATACTCCTTTTATTTAACAAATAACAAATGAAAGTTTAGAATCTAATTATTTTTAAAATTACATATATTCTATTCACATAGCTCCTTATCCTTAAATCTTTTCTAAAGACTTTTATTTTATAAAATGGATGTCTTAGTATCTGTTGAATATGTTTCAGACATAAACATGATTTAACTAAATTAGCAGTCAATGAAGACTTGTCATCTTTGATCACCAAACTGTTTTCTCATTAGGAGGATAAGAAGGTGAGGATCATTCAATCTAAGATATGTGCAAATATTCATATTTCTTAAATAATGAATACAAATAGGAGGTCTATTTGTAGTTAAATGACAAAATGCTTTCTTTCAAAAAGCTGCCAGTGACTACCCCCAAAATTTTTCAATGCATTTAAAATGAATTAAAATGAAACACAAATGTTCATACCTTGTGATTCCACATCTTATTAGCTGGAGTGTTTCTTTTAACCTAAAGTTAACTCTGGGGAGGCAAAGAGCAAAAAATACTCTAGATATGCCTCATTTTCTTTTAATAGCATATCAGACTACACATTTCAAGGTACTGTCTTATCATCTTAAAAAAAAAAAACCGGTATCCTCCTTCCTACAATTGAATAACTAATTCTACTACTTCATTTACACAGTATCTAAATTTTGATCATTCTTCATTTACTTCTATAAAATTATTCATTTATGCTCAGCCAATTCCTAGCTTTCCTTCTCTATTTACCTTTAAACTGGATTAAAAATTACATGGTCAAACTTGCTATGATGACCATATCAACTCCTAACACAAAAATCTAGCAAAATCTTTTTCAGTTTTTCCACTAACTTGCACATCACATCTAAACTACTCATAATCAGTTTCAAAATTTTTCTCTTTATACTTATCCTCTAATAAATACCTTAATACTTAGGATCTCTGAATACCTTTCTTATACCTCTTTGGCTAGGCAAAGGCTAAGGTGGTGAACTCTCAAAAAAGAACTATACATCCTAGTTAAGATTTAAAATAATGATCTTTTCCTCAAGAAAAAATTTTATGAGAAGTAAACCACATCTCCAATTATAGGATACCAGTAACAAAGGCTAAATAATAAATTGTTTCCAGTATTATGTAAGAGGTAGATGTTCATTTTTCAAAGCTCTTTTGGTATCCTAAAACATAAATTTTTAACATACCAAGAAAACATTTCAAAGGTTTTATTAGCATTCAGAGCTCATGCTTTGGGGAGTCTATTAATAAAGTTATTGATATTAGACAATACACAAAAATAAGAACGGGAAAAGAACTATAATCTTGCATAAAGTTAACTCATTGGGACACAGATAATATTTGGTCCTTCAGGGAAACATAATCCTAATCCTAACCACGACCCCCTTCCCCCCCCCCCCCCCCCCCCCGCCAAAAAAGGTGAAATCTAAGCATGAAATCAAATTATAATTTATTGGGAAATTTTTCAAAAAAGATCACAAGGGTTCCAGAAATATGGGGGAAAGAACCAATTTAAATACAAAAATGAAAGCCTAACTTATTTTCAAAGAGTACCTGATACCAACCAAATGTGGATCCTGGCATTATACTATACTTCAAATAAAAACATTTCAGAACATCTTGGACATGTTTAGTAAATGTGTAAGCCTATTCATTCAATTGTATCCTTTTAGTTATTTTCAGCTAGTATTTTAAAAAATAAATTTAACTTACTTGCCCTACCTCTATAGATAATATACTTACCAGGTCTAAAACTAGGGAGAATTCTGGTGTGCTTCTTGTTTTCAATGGAAGAGCAGGTTTCCTATTTAGTTGTTCTTCTGTCAGTGGTGGAACATGTTTGATGAAATAATACCTATAGATCAAATTTTTTTTAAAATCTCAACATTTCTATTTTTTATAAATATTAAACATATTACTAAATTCAGCTCATATTTAAATCTTTTTAAAATAAATCTTCAATTAAATAATATCCATTTAACCTAGTAAACCAAACCTATGAAACATAAATAAAACTGAAAATATATAAATTAGTACTTCAGTAACCCAGTAAAATTATTAATACCTAAGGGTCACATGTTCTTTGCAATATACCATTGAGCCACCCTTCCACACACATACTTTCATTCTGCTCCAAGAGCGAAAGGAAAATAAAAGACAAAAAAAAAAACCACAAAAAACTCACGGGTCAAATACTTCCCAGTCTTCTTCATAGGTGGCCTCTGCATGAGCTGACGAATAACCACTATCTGGAGTTACTGGTGCTATTTAATAAAAGGAAAAACAATATGTTAGTTTTAACTCACTATGAGTATACATTTTTACTGATTTTATATAAGATTTTCCTGACCCCTTGTGTATTTTAGGTTAAAGATATGACAGAAATAACTTGTAAACAGTATTTCAAAGCAAATTTCTTAACACATATTTCTTAAAACAAATTTCTTAACTCCAGAAGCAAAGGAAAAAACTGCCATTACAGATAAAATGGCAAGCTAGATCATGGCTAGTAGAATTAAAATCCCTAATAGCAAAGAAAAAATTTACTACTTATTGCTAGAAAAATATACTCCACCAAACTTCAATTTCTAACTGAATGGCGTCTATATGTGTAACCATAAAAACTTCATGCTGCCTCTTGCAGCAGTAACATTTTTCAAAGTACCTTGTACATACATAGGAAGTCAATATATATGTGTGCTGACAATAGACCCAAAGGTAGTTTTTAACCTGAGATCTATGAACATTCTTTAAGAGGTTCATGAACCCCCCGCCTTGTGCACTTATGTTGTATGTACATTTTCCCAGGAACCTCAAGGCTATCTAAAATCTTTTAAAAGTTAAGAAATGCTGTTCTATTTAGAAACCACTGCTTCAGAGGAGGCTTTATTTTACTTCTAATTTACAAGCAACCTAAAAATAATCATGAAGCAATTCTATATGCCATGACACATGGTCCAGTATATGTTTAAGCTAAAATTCTATCAACTGACAGAGCTTTAGAAATTATGCTGGAAGGGGCACCTAGCTTGCTAAGTCAGAAGAATGTAGGACTCTTGATCTCAGGGTCTTGAGCTTGAGATCCACAATGGGTGTAGAGATTACTTAAATAAATAAAAAACCTTGCTGGGAATTTTCTAAGACAATAATTACAACTTAAATTCAAGAAGACAAAAGATAATATTATTAGTCAGAGGTAATGTTTCAGACAAAAGCTTAAGTTGGATGCTACAGACTGAATGTTTGTGTCCTCCCAAAATGGTATTTGGAGGTGAAGACTTTAGGATGTCATGAAGTCATTAGGGGGGAGCCCTCATGAATAGGATCAGTGCCCTTATAAAAGAGACTCCAGGGACACCTAGGTGGCTCAGTTGGTTAAGCGTCCAATTTGGACTCAGGTCATGATCTCGTGGTTTGTGAATTCAACCTCCACATCAAACTCTCTGCTGTCAGTGCGGAGCCCCTTTGGATCCTTTGTCTCTCTCTCTCTCTCTCTCTCTCTCTCTCTCTCACTCTCTCAAAAACAAACAATGGGGCGCCTGGATGGCTCAGTCGGTTAAGCGTCCAACTTTGGCTCAGGTCATGATCTTATGGTTCATGAGTTCAAGCCCCGCATCAGGCTCTGTGCAGATAGCTCAAAGCCTGGAGCCTACTTGGAATTCAGTGTCTCCCACTCTTTCTGCCCCTCTCCCACTCATTCTCTTTCCCTCTCTCTCTCTCTCTCTCAAAAATAAACATTAAAAATTTCTTTAAATTATAAAAAAAAAATAAACAAACATTACAGAAAAAACAAAAAGAAAAAACAGAGACTCCAGAGAACTCACATAGCTTCTGCCATGTGAGGATGCATGAGAAGACAGTTGTCTATGAACCTGAAAGCAGGCCCTTAACCAGGTCCTGAGTTTGCTGGCACTTTGATCTTGGATTTCCAAGCCTCCTAAACTGTGAGAAATAAATTTCTGCTGTGTATACACCACCTAGTCTATGGTAGTTTGTTACAGTAGCCCAAAAGGACTAAAATAGTGGAACACGGTAAAAACTGCTGTAATCTGTCTATAGGAATGGAATATTGGTGGATAATAGTCCTTCAGGACAAAAAGAAATCATTTTTGCTATTATGATATATTAATTTCTTATGTATGAATTACCTTGTAACATAGTATGTTCAGTGAATGACAGATGTAAATAATACTTTTGTCCATCTGTAATAACTTTATGCCAATGACAGTTCATTAGCACAAGGGTTAATAGAAAAATACAACTTCTAACCACTTCTGTTTCAAATTCCTATTAACCTCAGAAAAAGGGAGAAAGGAAGTAATATTTGAGAGCCTTCATGCTAAGCATTTTTCTTCTTTCATCCCATTTAGCCTTTAAAACCATGAATTATTACCCTTTTAAAGCTAAGAAAACTGACTCAAGTGAGCTTAAATTGTCTAAAGTCACCAAGCTAAGTAAATGGTAGAGCCAGCCTCTTTCTGTCTTGTTCTCTTTGGCTTAGTTCTTAAGGAAAACTAACAATCTTTATCACTCATACTCATCTTTTAAGATCAGCAAAAATTTTACTTCTCTCCTGTCATGATACTCCCAGAGTAAATATAATATGCCACCTCATCATTTTGCTCATTTATTTGTAACAGCACTCACCATACTGTACAGTAATTTTTGTGTATACCTGGCTCATCAATTAGATCATTCACTCTTCAGGGTCAAGAAGCATTATCTTATTCATCTTCATAAACAATGCCCATCACAAAAAATAAATGTTCAATAAATGTTAGGGAACTAAATGAATGAATGAATGAGACAACAGGACTAAATTTTCCTTTTCCCCTCTAGAAATCACTATGGTTATAGAAATCCCTTCTCCATTTTCATAGTTGTCAGGGAAAAAAAAAAAATACAGCAGCACAAAAATATAGAACAAACAACAAACACGAGGCCCAAAGCCCTGGACTTAGTCTACTTTACAATTCACTAGCTTAAACACTGGCAAAGTAATGAGCATAAAATGACAGGTCAAGAGTAGGTTCATTTGCAAGTCCTAACTATGTGCACCATATTGATTTGCTTGTCAGATTCAATATTATTCTTAAATTACAACATTATAATTTAACATTATAGATATTAACATTACAGAGCCCAATCTTTTATTCAACCAAGTTAAAATAAATCTTTCCTATTTTATGTCACTTTTCATATTGGTATGACTGGGTTGCACTATATAGAAATTTCATAATTGTATGCATTTTTTCTTTAAATGTTTTCAGCTGTTTGGATTGTAGTTTTTCAAGTTTCTCCTTTATATTCAAGGGAAGAACATTATTCTACTTCCTTACACCAAACTACATTTCTGAACCAATACATATGTGCAAATGCCGGGCATTGTAAGAAATAAACAAATCTAAGAGTGCCTGGGTGGCTGTTGGTTAAGGGTCTGACTCCTTGATTTCAGCTCAGGTCACAATCTCATGGTTTGTAAGACTGAGCCACACAACAGGCTCTGTGCAACTTGCTTGGGATTCCCTCTCTCCCTCTTTCACTGCCCCTCCCCTGCTCATGCTTTCTCTCTCTCTATAAACATAAAAAAAATTTTTTTTTAATCTAAAATAAAAGCCTAAGATCTTGTCCCTCTGAGAAACGATGACCGTCCTCAATTTTATTTGTTTTTAAGTATGATGGAACAGTTTCATCTTTTAGCTTTATGCATCTATATACCACAACCCTCAGACGTAATAAATTCTGATCTCATGTGTTCTACATTTCCATTACAAGTGGCTCAGGGACCAAACAATTACATTAGGCTTTTATAAAGATCCAGAATTAGGCTGCAGTTTGAATACAGGGCAAGATCTAGGAACAGAAGCTTCTTGGCGGGCGGCGGATGTCATCTATATATGCAACAAATCCGAAGGTGTAAGGCTGCCGTTAGGTAGGGACTTCAGACTTAAAGGTCTGAGATTGGGTGCAATTACAATAAATATACTCATAAACATGAGCATCTATTTCACTATTTGTGTTCAATTTCTCTAACTAGTAAGATCAGTACAAATAATTAAACTGTAAAATGATTCTCAATCAACACAACCTTCTAAAAACTTTCAATTTCAAAATGACTGTATATCTGGGAGAAAGTTTTATTTTCGATTTTAATTGTCTTATGTTCAGGGAAGAAAAACATATGCATTTGACATTAAATAAACATAAATAAATACCATATTTTTCTAAATTCATGAAGATGCATAAGCAAAGGAATTTTCTTCACCTGTAAGGGGTGGGATATCACGATTAACTGTTTCTTCTGCTTCTTCTAAACCATTATTTATCGATGGTCTCACTTGAACTGCTTGATTTGAGTAAGCTGCTCCATTAGTTGATGTCGTAGTACTGGTAGTGATCTCATCCACCTGTTCCATATCAAGTTGTTTTACTATCTCTTCAGCTTCCACAGCCTGTCCTGGGGAATCAGATCCTGATGTTCCTATAATTAAGATTCAGTGTACTCACAACCATCATTTAAAAAATCAAAAGGGAGTGGCAGGATAGGATAGATGATTTTAAGGGTACAAACTTATATAGCAAGCAAACATAAGCCCTAGAGACCTAAGGCACAATAGAGTGCAGACAACAATATTGTATTATAATCATCAAACTTGCTGACACTAGAATTATTCCAACCACTAAAAAGAAAGGATAATTACGTAATGGGATAGAGGTGCTAATTATTGCTACATGGCAATCATATTAAAATATATAAATGTATCAAATCAACATGTTATACCCTTAAATTTACATAATGTTGTATATCAAATATATTTTAATAAAGGGTTTTTTTTTAATGCTTATTTATTTGTTTTGAGAGAGAGTGTGAGCGAGTAGGGGAGGGGCAGAGAGAGAGGGAGAAAAAGAATCCCAAGCAGACTCTGCACTGTCAGCACAGAGCCCCACACGGGGCCTGATCCCACAAACTGAAATCATGACATGAGCCAAAATCAAGAGCTGGTTGACTGACTCAACCACCCAGGTGCCCCTCAAATACATTTTAATAAAACTAAAATTAAATATTGAAAAATAAAACTCATAAATATTTAGAAAAACTAAATGCAACAGACATAGAGCTGATGATCACTGTTTAGTGAGTCTCTTCTAGATATTTCAAATAATGAGGAATAAAGACTATTACAAGCTACAGTGCTATTGGTGAACAAAATTTTTCTTAAGAGTGTTCAGTTTAGGGGCGCCTGGGTGGCGCAGTCGGTTAAGCATCCGACTTCAGCCAGGTCACGATCTCGCGGTCCGTGAGTTCGAGCCCCGCGTCAGGCTCTGGGCTGATGGCTCAGAGCCTGGAGCCTGTTTCCGATTCTGTGTCTCCCTCTCTCTCTGCCCCTCCCCCGTTCATGCTCTGTCTCTCTCTGTCCCAAAAATAAATAAACGTTGAAAAAAAAATTAAAAAAAAAAAAAGTGTTCAGTTTAGAAACATCCAGCTATATAGACAGTCATAATTTAGAACTTTAAAAAATTTTTATTGAGACATAATGGACATACAACATTGTGTAAGTTTTAGGTGTATGTGCTAATTTAACACATCTATATATTGCATTATGGTTACCAACCTAGTATTAACTAATACCTCTATCCTGCCACATCGTTATCATTTTTTGTGGTGAGAAAATCTAAGATCTAGTCTCTATGCAGCTTCAAAGTATACAACACAGTATTGTTGATCACAGAACTTCTTTTCAATAAAGCAAATATCATTTATTAAGTGTCTACTATGAGCTAGGCATTGTGTGTGTGTGTGTGTGTGTGTGTGTGTGTGTGTGTGTATTTTTCATTATCCTCAAATTAGTCCAGTACTAAGTAAACATACTAGCCACTGTGGACAGAGGTAGTTATCCAAGAATGAGCTGTTACCCTAACCATCAGAACATTTTTATTCAGAGACACAACAACAATTTCCTAACACGATTCCATCTCAGTAACAAAGACTGAAGTTAGTTTCCTAATCATACTCAGCCACAACCTAAATGACCCTGCTACCCAATTCTTCTTCCACAATGAGATGACCCCAACTCTATTTCTTTATGGAATCCTCCAAATGTCATTTTCAAAAACAAAATCAACCTCCCATACTCTCAATTTTCTCAGACAACATTCCTTCTCCCTCAAAGCTTTAAATGTGACTTATTTCCAAAAAATCTCTTCCTGATACTTTTCCCCTCAAAGCTCTTTATTCTTCCATACTCATACTAAATGAATCAGAATTCATTTATTCCATTGCTGCCACCAAATCACTGGTGTTCCATTAACGTGCAAAAATCCCTCCTCCTTTGAGACTGATGGCACCTAGCTTTGTAGTTTATCCCCACTGCTGTCCTCTACCAACTGTTGCCAGCATCCTCTCTCAACCAGACGAATTTAACACCTAGCCACCAGTTTAAAGCTCTATGAAACACCTGCTGGTTGTTACTACAGGGGATGTCAATGACTCATCCCTAGACTAATCAAAGGTCTTGCGCTCTTAAGCTCCATCTTCATACACGCTGCTCTCTTTAGCAAGTACCATGACCATAACCTGGACATTCACAGTAAGAAACTGTTCATCTCTGAAAACTAAAGTTCAAATGTATCGGTCCACTATCACAACTTCCTAACCTTTTAATTACCTATTTCATATTCCCATTACATGTGACCTTCATGTTTGATAAAGGCCAGTCTCATTCCAAACAATCCCTTAACAGCCCCTTCCCCACCCTTCTCATCTAGTCAGACTGCATGGTATATCACTTAATACACTCACAAGCCAGCAGCTTCAGTATTCTTGCTCCCTTGTCTTTCAAATGTCACCCATCATAGAAATCTCTCTTGAATCAATGTAACTTACAGGCTTACTGGATTATGCATGTATTTAATTATACCCAACAACAAACATTCTAAACCTTCACTGTTCTCTTCAGTCCCCGCCACCAGGAATCTCAGTACATGGCACCATCTCCTCCTTCAACGAAAAAGTAACTTACCAAAAACCAACTTCTTCTGCCCATTTATTTCCGCACACACCTTCACAGCTTCTCTCCTTTAGCACTAGAGAAAAATATCTCTTTTTCCTCTCTTCTCCATTCTAATCCTTCTACTATCTGTTCCCATAATCTCATCGTTGTCAGCAGACTCCAGAAACTTTCTTCATTAGTTATTTTCCCTCTATTTTCAACCTCTTCCTGTTAAACTCCTCCCTGAGGCTTAAAAACATGCTGGTCTCTCACAAAGAGAAACCACTGGAGACTTGGTAACCTCTCTAATTTTATAGTCAAGTAGTTCACAACAGTAACCTACATTTGCTGCTTCCTTTCTTACTCCCATTTTACTCTTTTAACCCAAATGTGTTAGGCTTCCAACTCCAGCCACTCTCCTGAAACTGTTCTGGCAAAAGAAACCAATAACTTGGGGTGCCTGGGTGGCTCAGTTGGTTAAGCATCCAACTTCGGCTCAGGTCATGATCTTGTGGTCCATGAGTTTGAGCCCTGTGTCAGGCTCTGTGCTGACAGTTCAGAGCCTGGAGCCTGCTTCAGAGTCTGTGTCTCCCCTCTTTCAGTCCTCCCCCACTAACACTCTTGCTCTCAAAAAACAAACAAACAAACAAACAAACAAACAAACAAACATACATTAAAAAAAAAAAAAGACAGAAAGAAACCAGTAACTTTGTAATTGCCAGGCTCAGCAGTCTCTTTTCAATACTCATTTCCTTTCCTTCAATCTTTATAATTGTTTGACCTGGGTTTTGATATTCTCTTTTCCTTTGGCTTCTATGACACAAAATCTCCTGGCTTCTTCCATGTCTTTGTTGCTTTCTTTTACTTTGTCCAGTCCTTAAATATATTCCAAGATCTTAGTTTGCTGAACATTTACTCCATTAGTTTCAAATGATACCTATAAGCTGGTAATATAATAGTCTACTGCTTAAACCCAGGTTTCTAAGCTCCACACAAGAAGGACAAATGGCTACCAGATATTTTTATTTGGTTGTTTCATAGCACCTCAAACTCAGTATGGCCCACCTATCTCCTAGAACCTAACCTCTCTTGAAAAAATAACCTTGTGTCATCTTAATCTCTGGTCTCTTTTACCTCCAATCTGTGCTCAAAATTTGTCTACTCTATATCTCTGATCCTTCTTCTTTTCTCTAATATCATAGTTAAGGCTACATGAAGTCTCATGTGGACTACAAGTCTACTAATTGTTTTCCCCCAACACAACCTTTTTAGAATGCAGCTGACACATTGTGATTTTTAGAAAACAAAAATCTGTTCATATTACTCACCAGTTTAAAACCTTTCAGTCATCCCCCACCAAGGATAAAATTCAAATATCTTACCATGTTACTTTTGATTTGCCATCTTTGTAACTATCTTAACCATCCTGTGCACTCCTCAAATCCAATGGTCTATCTGTAACTAACTAATTTCAGTTTCTCAAACACACTATGCCTTTGCTCACGCTGCTCATTCTACCTGGAATACCCTTTTTACCACCTTTCAAGATTCAGCTTTTCTATAAAGACTATTGTGAGATGTCAGAATACAGAACCATTCCATCCTATGAATACCATACTACCCCATACCTCTATCAGTGCACTTACAAAAATTTATTATACCTATCTATAGATCTCTCTCCCTCTTGTAAAAAATTAAGCTCCTTGAGCACAGGGACCATGGATGTGTTAAATATCCTTGAATCTCTAGCAATTAATACAATGGCCAGGACACAGCAGATACTCAAATGAATGACATGAAATCTTCAAATCGCCCCTGCCCCATATTTAAGTATAATTATCCTCTCTCACAGACAAAGAGGCTCAAGAATTTAAAGAACTAGACCAAGGTAACACAGCTAAAGAGGCAGAGCCAGGAGGAGGAGGAGGAGGAGGAGGAGGAGGAGGAGGAGGAGGAGGAGGAGGATTTGTTGTTGTTGAGAGCAAGGGGCAGAGAGAAGAGAGGGGGAGGGAGAAGGAGAGAGAGAGAGAGGTGGGGCTCATGTTTACTGGCTCAAGCTCACCCAAAGTGGAACATGTGCTCACCCAAGCAGGGCCCAAGCTCATGAACTGTGAGATCATGACCTGAACCGAAGTGAGATGCTTAATGACTGAGCCACCCAGGCACCCGGCAGAGCTGAAATTTTAAGACAAGTTTCTCTAATTCCAAAGCCCATTCTTTTCCCACTACACCAGCTATTTCCAAAGTTGGTCTATGGGGCACTAGTTTTACAAGATGTTAACAGATGTTCCACAAAAAAGGGTTCACTGGATCATACATGTCTAGGAAATATGGAGTTAAACAAAGTTAAAGGTAGTTTTTTGTTTTATTTCTACTATAGGACTTCACAGTCCTTTTAAATGTGCTAACATACATTATTTTCATCCCCCAGAGCATCTAGATTTTATAGTGCACTATTCTGCCTTTTAAAAATAATATTAGGGGCCCCTGGGTGGCGCAGTCGGTTAAGCGTCCGACTTCAGCCAGGTCACGATCTCGCGTTCCGTGAGTTCGAGCCCCGCGTCGGGCTCTGGGCTGATGGCCCGGAGCCTGGAGCCTGTTTCCGATTCTGTGTCTCCCTCTCTCTCTGCCCCTCCCCCGTTCATGCTCTGTCTCTCTCTGTCCCAAAAAATAAATAAACGTTGAAAAAAAATTAAAAAAAAAAAATAAATAAATAATATTATCATCCAGGAACATATTCAAATTAGAATTTAAATAATCAGGCAACAAGCACTTAATGGCTATCTTCCATGTGCCCCATACTATCAAACAACATGGTGGATGCAAAAATAAAGACAAGATCTCCTGCCCTCACATAAAGACTAAATTATCATTTATAAAATTAACAATTATTCATAAAAAAAAAGAACACTAGCTATCTTTTTTTAAAATATGCCAGGGGCACCTAGATGGCTCAGTCAGTTAGGCGTCCAACTTTGGCTCAGGTCATGATCTCATGGTTTGTGAGTTTGAGCCCTGTTGTTAGGTTCTGTGCTGACAGCTCAGAGCCTGGAGCCTGCTTCAGATTCTGTGTCTCCCTCTCTCTGCCCCTCTCACACTCTGTCTCTCTCAAAAATAAATAAACATTAAAAAATTTTTTAAGAAAAACAAAAAACAAAAATAAAATGCTGGGGCTGGGAGGGGGCGGGGGGGCACCTGGGTGGCTCAGTTGATTAAGTATCTGACTCTTGATCTCAGGGTTGTGAGTTCAAGCCTCTCACACTGTGCTCAGTGCTGGGTGTGGAACCTAAAAAAAAATGCTGGGCAACAATCCAAATTTCTTTTGCAAAGGCATTTCATCTGAATTAGAGTAGTTTTACTAAATATCCAAATTAATGACCCCTATGGGGAAAAATCAAGCAAACTAAAAATAAAAATAAAATGTGTTACAAAAAATGACCTACTTTCAGCTCACTTAAATATTCAACAAATTCTACTTTACTGATCTAGAATATTGAAAATGTTTCTGGATTCTCTCCTATACATAGTAAGTATCATAAAAATCATTTTCCTTCCAGCTCAGAGTTTATCATCTAGCTTTTCGGAGAGTGAAAGTGGAGTTCATGCACTTCAACAGAGTTAAACATAACCTAAATGTATTTCAGTCCGTTAAAAAAAACACAGTCTTTTAGGAGCTGTGTATTTTTAATGAGGCTGAAAACAAACTAAGATGCTCACAAAATACTCCAGTAAAATCAAACAGATCTCTTGAAAAACCAGGAAAACTAATTTTTAAACCCAGATTATGGTTTATGGGTAATAGTTTATACTTACCATTTTTATTTGCTGGTGAAAAAAAGTTGAAGACAGGAGAAAATATGGTCCCCAACAATGTAGTCCTTGGAGGACTGCCAGAGGAAGGATTATCTTCTAATTTTCCATTTTGTTTTACATGTTGATTTGTCACTTCATAACTACCAGCTTCTAAGGCAAAAAAAAAAAAAAAAAAAAAGTTGCAATCTAGAAAACATGACTTTGAGAAATGTGTTTTAAACAATTCATTATGAAAATATTTTTTCCCTTAAAATACTTCATAAAAACTGATGAACACTAATGTTAAGAAAGCTTTACTTAAAAAAATCCTGAGGTAAATCAAATGATCTTTATAACAAATTTATTATTTATAATGTTTTATAACTGCTACAAAACACATTTACATCTAGAAGTATATATATAGACTGAAGTTTCTAGTATGTAGACTATAGGTTTCCACAGTGTAACAGAAAATGAAATAAACTCTTTGTAAGTAAAGCAAGTTACAACAAAATGAAATAAACTCTTTGTAAGTAAAGCAAGTTACAACATCAAAAACACAAATACAAGACTGTGTCTTTATTTACATTTTGGGATGTTGCCTACTTCATAAAACCGACCCTCCAGTCTCTTACTAATGAATAACAGCTAAATAAATAGCGGCAACATATATATACTGAAGCAGAAGACTATGTATAGTATATAGCAAAAATTACTTATGTACATAGCGAGGCACCATTTCAGAGTGGTTAAGAAAAACAGGTTTTTTGTCTTTTGTTTTTTTAGATTCTTAATAAAAATTTTTCATGGGTTTTGGAAAATAAACAATAAAAATAAATTCACACAAATGTGTTTTGATTAATCATCCTTGACCTTTCACAACTTTACTTGGTATCTACCCACATTTCTTTCTTTCTTTGCTGCTATAGCTCTTTTCTTTTTCCCTAATAGTTCAAAATTTAGAGATACAATATTGAATTGAGAGGAAAGAGGGAAGGTATTCTTGCTGTTGTGTTTAGAACGCAGCACCCCATGCTCTAAAGTGGTGGTCTTTATACCTTCCTCTGCTTGTCCTTCTTGTTTTTCTCCTTCTTTTGGACTTGGGGAGCTTGTCAGCAATACTATAACAGACTGACCTAGAACAAGATTTATCAACAGCAGCACTACTGACTTGGGGCTGGACAATTCTTTATTATGGGAGGATGCCCTGTGCATTGTAGGATGTTTAGCAGCATCCCTAACCTCCACCTGCTAGATGCAAGGAGCAATCCCACCATAGGTTGTGACAACCAAAAAGGTCTCTAGACATTAACAAACATCCCCTAGGGACAAAACAACCCCTCATTAAGAATCACTGCCCCTGAGTGATCCAAGACCCCTCTGAGCTGAAGTTCCATGATCCAGAAACAAATTCTTTGTACTTATTTCAGTAAATTAAGTCACAATTATTACTGCTTTAAGAAATGAATTTATTAGAGGTCAAAAATGTTGTTCTGTATGCATTTTCATGATAAATAGTATAAAGCCAGTTGTTCTGCCTTTGTCACTTTAATTCATCAAAGTATATTTATATGAGGTAATTTTTATTTCATTTCATGCTAATACTTAATACAAAGGAGATTACAAAATAAGGCAAAAATTACACACATTCAATTTTTAAAAAAAGAAAAGAAACACGTCAGGTGAAATTTCTGCTTAGACCTAATAGAAGAATATCTAAATATTAACAAACCTCCATTTACTTGACTTTTCCGTCTTACTCGAGATATCTGTTTGTTAGGCTTTTCTCCTGCTCTTGGTGTTGATGTGATCAAATTATTATCTATATCACGTTCAATCCTACTCCGTTTTGAAGGATTTTCTCTCTCTTCCTTAAGATATGAGGAAAAAAACATGCATTGAGCATAGGCATTCTGCCTTACAGGTTACACTTATAAAATATGGTATGTACCCCCCTGTTCACTGCAGCTTAATTTACAATAGCCAACAGAAACAACTTAAGAGTCCATCTATTGATGAATGGATAAAGAATACATGGTGTGTGTATGTATATATACATATATAAATATCAAATTATGTTGTACACTGAAACTAATGTTGTATATCAATTATACCTCAATCTTTTTTTTTTTATTTTAACATTTTATTTATTTTTGAGACAGTGAGAGACAGAGCATGAACAGGTGAGGGTCAGAGAGAGGGAGACACAGAATCTGAAACAGGCTCCAGGCTCTGAGCTGTCAGCACAGAGTCTGACGCGGGGCTTGAACTCACGGACCAAGAGATCATGACCTGAGCCGAAGTCAGCCGCTTAACCGACTGAGCCACCCAGGCGCCCCTCAATCTTTAAAAAAGGTACAATATGTGTAATATATTTTCCTGTTTTCACATGCAGGAGAAACAAAATAAATTATATAATATCCAAAAGTGGTAAAAAACAAAGTAAAAATTTGACAATGTTGTAGGGGTGCTTATTATTAATGCACTTAAAATACACAAATAAAATTACAGCATTCTCAATTCAGATCCTTTCCCCAATGTCCATTATACTGTCTGTGCTATTGAAACACTCAAATTGTAAGATGTGCTCTGAATTTTCAGCAATACTCCCCTACTCTTAGATTTGTCCAAAAGAACAGTGGTTGTTTCCATGAGCACTCAGGGTAAGAAACAGAACCCCACTGGAATTTGTTGGCATATCACATATTACCAAAATAACAAGGCTTGCCAATGCCACACCCAATGCCAACCTCAATTCTTTAAATGCCCAAATTAACACTAAGGAGTTTACTCCTTAATGAAGCTCTCTATTCATTTCCTTATATGGGGCAAATCTACACCACCAGTGTACATTGTTTTCGCGATATTATTGACTAAAAGAGTATACTCCAAGTAATACCTGGTTTGTCTTCACTTGTACATCTATCTTTCTCATTCGTAAAATTTTTCTAGAGTCATCGACCACATGAGCGATTTTCTTACATTACTGTAATACTGACCTATAATCCCTTGCTGTATTTTTTTATTTTTTAGTAATCTTTTTTTTCTTTAATCTTTACTTATTTTTGAGAGAGAGACAGCGTGTGAGCAGGGGAGGAGCAGAGAGAGAGGGAGACACAGAATCAGAAGCAGGATCCAGGTTCCGAGCTGTCAGCACAGAGCCCGATGCAGGGCTTGAACTCATGAACTGTGAGATCATGACCTGAGCCGGAGTCGGACGCTCAACAGACCTAGCCACCCAGGCGCCCCTTATTTTTTAGTAATCTTAATCTCTACACCCAATGTGGGGCTCAAAACCCCAAGATCAAGAATCACATGCTCTACCGACTAAGCTAGCCAGGTGCCCCAATTCCTTGCTGTTTTAATGAGACTACCTGAAACCTTTTGGTAAGGATGAGATTAGAGATTCTTAAACCTATATTAAATACAATTTATATGTATAATCAACATTCTTATTCAACAGGAGTAAGAATTCTCTACTCATACTGAGTATTTGTACTTAATGCTTTTATACCACAGTAAGTAATATGCTACTATGCATTTTTTAAAGGTTGAGTATTATTTTATACCTGAAATAAACCTTGGTATTGTAAATGAACACAATTACAATTTCCTATTTGGATGAAAACAGAACAAAGATACTGTCAAAATATATCAGTCCATATCATACCACACAGAATTTTACTTTTACTCAGTAGTTTTGCTAATTTTAGGTAGCTCCATTACAACAGTATGTCTATTATAGCACAAAATAACACTTCAGTGATCCACAACAAAATTCTTCATATGTTTACTATTTATCATTCCCCTGCATGTTTAAAAGATGAACAGGGAAGCCTCATATCCCAAATATGGGAGCTCCACTGCCAGAAAACAGAACTCTCTTCATAAAGTCCTTCAAGAACAGAAATAACACCACAAAGCCAACAAGACTAAGCTCCAGCATCTTCTTAAAGAAGTCTCTTAGTACATCTGCTATAACATAAATACTTACATTCTGAAAACCCTGCATTCTGCAACACTAAAAATAACAAGGCTTAAGGAAAAAAATCAGTCAATGCCCCGTTAACTCTGTAACCATAGCACCAACAAAAACAATGATTGGGACACCTCCAGAGATAACTTGGACACCCCAGTGAGGCAGCTAACAGCAGCTGAAATGCTACCTCAGGGCTTAATAAAAGGTAATAAAAACAGAAGGAGAAACAAGGGCTTATGGGAGCTGATAGGAGCTTTAAGCCAGTAGGGCAAAGATGGACACAAAAGGAAATGCAAACTGCCACGTGAGAAATGTCTCTGCTAGATCACAGTGTACCTCTCTAGGAGGCAACCCCCCATTGCTAATTATCACTTCTAATTAAAAACTGTGTGTGTGTGTGTGTGTGTGTGTGTGTGTCTGTGTGTGGGGCTTTTGTTTCTGTAGCAGCTGAATTGAAAGTTTTTTACTTTCCTGATGAAATGTAAAATTCAACTCCCATTACTCAGGATCCCCTTGTCCAGTTCAGGAAAAAATCATGTATAAAGCAATACATCACCCATGTTATACTGACACTATTCCCCTATTTACCAATAGTCTAAGCTAGCTGATACTGTGGAACTACATGTTTATTGTAGCAGAAGAGACTATACTGTGGTCAATTAAAAATACATATAGTATTTTTGCATACATAAAGTATGTAAATACATACAGAAAGTAAAAATATTTTAGCTTACATCTCTAAGGAGGAAGAGGAAGCCATTTTTTTTTAAGTTCATTTATTTTGAGAGAGACAGACACAGTGTGAGTGAGAGAGGGGCAAAGAGAGAGGGAGACAGAGAATCCCAAACGGGCTCCATAGTGCCAGAGTGGAGCCCAACGCCAGGCTCAAACCCATGAAACCATGAGATCATGACCTGAGCCAACACCAAGAGTCAGATGCTTAACTGACTGAGCCATCCACCAGGAAGGTAGTATTCTTAAATCTCTGAATCCCAAGGGAAACACACAGAACTAAAGAGGCAACAAAAACTCAAGGTCAAAATAATAGCAAAAACAAGGGGACAAGCTATCTCCCTTAAATTCTAAGCAGATGAAGACAAACCAACAGCCACCATACCTGAATGCCCACATGCACTAGTGTAGAATAAAGGGATCAACAAGGTGTGTGACACACCTGAGAACAAGAGAAGCCCAAAACAGCTAAAAGGTAGGTATTCAATGTAAAGCATGGCAAGTCAATGTTAAGACAGGGGAAAAAGTTGTGCCCAATCTAATAGCAAAGGGGTCAATGGTGAGAATGAAACAACAGCTCCTATGAACTCCTAAAACTGACCAACTAAGGCTCTCTTCTAGAACAGGGCTCCACACTAAGGGGAAACTGGTGGGAATGGAATCAAAATTGAGTAGCAAAGAAACAAAAGAAAAGAAGAAAAGCGAAGTTTCAGATAAACACGAGGTAAGAATAAAGAGGAAAACTCAAAAAGTAATCACTGTATTTTTTTAACACTACACAAAACTAGTTAGAAAAGATACCCTGTGGGGGTGCCTGGGTGGCCCAGTCAGTTAAGTGTCTGAGTCTTGATTTCGGCTCAGGTCATAATCTCACAGTTTGTGGGACCAAGTCCCACGTGAGGCTCCATGCAGACAGAGAAGAATCGCGCTTGGGATTCTCTCCTCCTTTCTCTCTGACCCTCCCCTGCTCATGTTCCCTCTTTCATAAATAAATAAATAAATAAATAAATAAATAAATAAATATTTAATTAAAAAAAAACACATATATTTGTGTGTGTGCATATATATAAAGAATGACATCATAAAAGAAGCATTATAGATAAAAATTATAACTTATTTCAAAGCAAAAGACTTACTAAGAAAACAATACGAGACACACATCAAGAGTTAGAAAATTTCAAATCAGAGACAAAATAATTAGAAATAAAAGAAAAAAATCACACAGTGCGAAAACGATCAACTTTTTCATAAAAGTGAAAATTAAAAACCTGGCATCATCCTCATTATTTTAGTCATGCTGTGCCTATGTTATAGCAGTTCTGAATTTCAGGATAAAAAAAGAGATGGGCCTTGAACATCAGGAGTTTATCCTCTAGGATACAGAAGGATGCTTTATTGTAATATCAGAAATAAAGACTGAACTAGAACAGACATAAAAGTGAGTAAACAACAGATTAGGTCTTTAATTATTTATTTATTTTTTATTTAGTAGGCTCCACACCCAGCATGGAGCCCAACATTGGGCTCAAACTCACGACCCTGAGATCAAGACCTGAGCTAAGATCAGACCCTGAGATCAAGACCTGAGCTGAGATCAAGAGTCAGATGCTTAATCAAGTGGGCTAACCAGGCACCCCTAAATTATGTTTTTTAAAAGAAACAGAAGATAAAATGGGGGAAAAAATTTTAAAGACATCAAAATATTACAAATACTGAAGATAGACAAAGAAGATCCAATAGACAGAAAATAGTAGTCCCTGAAGAAGGAAACCAAATCAAAAGTATAGCAACAGAACAAATAACAAAGTTTTCCGCAAAGAAAAGATTTTAAATTACATGTTGAAAGATATGTTTAACTAAAACTATCAACCCAGAAAAGCAAACAAAATATATCCTAAACTTCATAGAATTTGAAGGAAAAAAAAAAATCCTTTGGCGATCAAAGGAAAATCACTTCATTTATAAAGGTAAAAAATTAGATTATCATCAAACTTCCAACAGCAATGCTTTTATGTCAGAATAAAATGGAAAAACATTTAAAATAATCACAAACAGAAAAGGCTACCCGAGTATTTTATATGCAGCAAAACTGATTTTCAAGCTTAAAGAGTACTGTTATCAATGTGCAAGAATATTGTTCCCATGAGTACTCTCTGTGGCATCTACCAGAAAATGAGCTTCAGACAACAAAAATGACTACAGACAATGACACAAGAACTGAGGATAAGCATGAAACATAGTGAACGTGTGTAGAACCTTTGTAACTAAGATAAATGAGGATTAAAAGATAGCATGGAATGACTATAGGCTCAGAATGTACAGATATAAAACTATAAGAAAACTGATAAGAGATAAAGTTTTTTTTTTAATTGCTCACTTTAAAGTCATTCTGAGACAGAAAACAGAATTCTTCGCAGCTGATCTACGCAAGAAGTACTAAATGAAATTCTTTAGGCATAAAATAAGTAATACCAGATGGGATCCTAAACCTATAGTAAGGAATGAACAAGGCAAATATATGAGGAAATATAAAAGACTTTGTGTTCACTACTACTGTACTTTTACTAGCTATCTTCAAAGGTCATATTTGCTATAATCTCTGTAGCCTCATTATGATCCAGTAAGTTATTATATTGAAGTCTTTTTTTTTTAATTTTTTTTTTAATGTTTATTTATTTTTGAGACAGAGAGAGACAGAGCATGAACGGGGGAGGGTCAGAGAGAGGGAGACACAGAATCCGAAACAGGCTCCAGGCTCCGAGCTGTCAGCACAGAGCCCGACGCGGGGCTTGAACTCACGGACCGTGAGATCATGACCTGAGCCAAAGTCGGCCCCTAACCGACTGAGCCACCCAGGCGCCCCTATATTGAAGTCTTAAAGCTTTTAATAGTGTATATATATATGTGTGTATATATACATATATCTACATATATATGTATATGTAGATATATGTATATATATATGGAAACATAATGAGTACTCTGAATATTTTGCTTTGCAGTAATACCAAATTAGGTTTTTAAAATTTTGTCTAGGGGTGCATGGGTGACTCTGTCAGTTAAGTGTCTGACTTTGGCTCAGGTCATGCATGATCTCACGGCTTATAAATTCAAGCCCCACATCGGGCTTCATACTGACTGTGTGGAGCCTGCTTGGGATTTTCTCTCTCTATCCTCCCCCACTTGCATTCTCTCTGAAAAAAAAAAAATTTTTTTTTTTTTGTCTAAAACACTTATTTTGAAATTTACTAAAAATTTACAATAAAATTCATAACTTTATAATTAACAATGGATTTTAAAAAAGGGAGATTAGACAATTTGTGGTTTCACTCCATTATTATACTGACGCGAAGAAGAAACTGACATAGAATTCTCTTGACTCACAAAAGGGGAAAACTACTCTAAAGAATCTGGATCAAACTGCAAATTACAAATAAGAATGTGATAAAGCTATTTTCCTTTAGCTGTATAAATATTAATGTTTCATCATGCCTTATATAATAGAACACACTCAAATAAAGTCATGGTGCCAATTCAGTTCCACTATCATTTGAGAACACTCATTCAACATTTAAAAAAGGAATTTAATATTTTAAATGTACACATCGAGTTTTTAAAAGCCAAAAATCGTTGTAATTTTTCAAACTAAAAAAACTGAATCACCGAGGGGTGACTGGGTGGCTCAGCTGGTTAAGTGTTCAACTTCAGCTCAGGCCATGATCTAACAGTTCATGAGTTCAAGCTCTGTGTCAGGCTCTGGGCTGACAGCTCAGAGTCTGGAGACCACTTTGGATTCTGTGTCTCTCTCTCTCTCTCTCTGCCCCTCTCCCACTTGTGCTCTTGCTTTCTCTCAAAAAAACAAAAAACAAAAACAAATAACAACAACAAAAAAACCCCACAAGACAAACAAGAAACTGAACTACCACTGAAATATCTTAAAGAGTAAGTTATACTGCACTGGTTGAAAATGTGCACATATTACTATCTGAGAGACTTATAAACTCTTGCACAGTAGACATTGCTGGAAGCCTGGTGAATAAAAAGTCAATGAAAGAAACAGGCTCTTTCACTTCCCAGAGATAAAGTAACTCTGAATTAAAGACTTACCTGCAAATACAGGAAATTAGTTAATATCTAGTCTGTAGAATTGTACTTTTGCCTTACAGATATGGCCAGACTTTCTGTTTTGACTATATTTATCTAATACTAGCATCAACTAATTATCAAAGATCTTCTTTACTGTGAATGTGTGGTAATAAACACAAATGGGGAGTAATTTTTTTGTGTCTCAGTTTATCCTGAAATAACATGTTGAACATTTGTGCTGACTGTGCAAAAGCAATGGTAGATATAACTACTGTCACCTTAGCACAAATTAAGGCAATGACACCCAATAGTTACCGTATTATTTACTGCCATGCACTGGCAGGGGGGATAAAGCCAGTTTGTCTTAAGAATGTCCCTGCTGAAGCTGTAAGATTAATTTAATCTCAACCCTTAAATATGTGTTAACATCCTGTAGGATGGTAAGTACAATAAAATACTACAGCTGCAAACTTGTGCTTCCACAATTGTCTTGATAAAAAGTATCTGAGTGATTATAAGCTGAATTACACCACTTTTCTGATGGAAAAGTATTTTTACTAGAAGTAGACTTTTTAAAATTTTTTAAATGTTTGGTTATTTTTGAGACAGAGAGATACAGAGAGCACGTGCAAGTGGGAGAGGGGCAGAGAGAGAGGAAGACAGACACAGAATCCGAAACAGGCTCCAGGCTCTGAGCTGTCAGCACAGAGCCGGACATAGGGCTCAAACTCACAAACTGTGAGATCATGACCTGAGCGAAAGTTGGACACTTAACCAACTGAGCCACCCAGGTGCCCCGGTATTTTCTGAAAAGTGAACAAAGTAAGCCTGCCACTTCAAGAAAAACTGACACTTTTTGTTGCCAACAATAAAATTTGAGCTTTCAAGCAAAAATTCGAATTTTAGAAAACTTAGACCCAGCACCATAAGCTTGACAGTTTCCCAGTACTTAAAAACTATCCTGTTGAAATCAATGCGGATGTTCAGAAATGTAATTTTTAAGTACTGAATAATGAAATATATCAGTATATCAAAGATCTGCATAATTCAGTGAACCAATATCTTCTAAACAATCAGTGTATAGTGTTACAAAACCATACATACACATTCCAAGTGCAAGACTGACTAACGAAAAGATTATTGCAGTCCTTTCAAATTTCATCTTGGAACAAGATGACATCATTTGACAAGTTTTGGTATAGTATCAACAGACTATCAAAATTATCTTAAAAAGATAGTAAAGTACTCTTCTGTTTAACAAATACATGCAAATATGGTTTTAAGTGCTTCAATGATAACAAACTACCTTGTATGAAGTCAACATTAAAGAGATTTGCAAAACTGTAAATAATGTTATGCTCCCATTAATTTCCTTTTTGTTTTTAGGAAATACTTAAAAACATATTATTGTATTAACATGTAGTGGATTTATAATTGCAATTAGAAATGAATATTTTCAAAATTCCTCAGTTTTAATATCTAATGAGATATACTGATAAATAGCTCACATAAACAAACGTTCTTTAGAGTTTCCAATAATTTCTAAGAACGTAAAGGAGCCTGAGATCAAAAAGTTTAAGAACACTTGCTCAAAAGAAACTAATGGAAATCACAAGAAAAAAGTTAAGAAGTCACCCCCTCCCAATGGGGAAAAAATCTGAACTGGCAGTTCACAAAAGAAAATCCATATATGGCCAATAAGCACATTCA
The DNA here is from genome assembly GCF_016509475.1 of Prionailurus bengalensis. Taxonomy (NCBI): domain Eukaryota; kingdom Metazoa; phylum Chordata; class Mammalia; order Carnivora; family Felidae; genus Prionailurus; species Prionailurus bengalensis. The sequence continues at coordinate 59,338,237 of NC_057355.1, forward strand.
ACTTCATTAATCATCAGGGAAATACAAAATAAAAACACAATGAGATAACCACCCACCCCTGTAGAAAGGCTAAAATTAAAAAGACTGGCAATATCAAATATTGCTAAGGATGTAGGCAACTGGAACAGTCAAACAATGCTGGGTAGAATGGTACAAATACTCTGGAAAACAACTGAACAGCTTCTTAAAAGTTAAAGAGTCTTTCAACAAATGGTGCTAGGACTAACAGATATTAATATGCAAAAGAATACAGATGGACTCTTACCTCACATCATCTACAAAAATTAATTCAAAATGGAGGAAAGAGTTGAATATGAGAACTAAAACTATAAAATGTATAAGAAAAAAACTCTGAAGCTTGTAAGAAAAATTTATAACACTTATAAGAAAATTCGGGCCTAAAACTTTATCACCTTGAGTTTGGCAATAGCTTCTTGGACATGACACCAAAAATATAAGCAACAACAACAAAAAATAAATAAATTAGACTTGATTTCATCAAATTTAAAACTTCTGTGCTTCAAAGGGGTCTAAAAGAATGGGAGAAAATGTCTGCAAGTCATTTATGGAACAAGGGACTTGTATCTAAAATATATAAAGAACTCTTACAACTCAATTATAAGAAGACAAAACCCAATTTAAAAATGTACAAAGATTTAAAAGAGATTTCTCTGAAGAAGTTACAATGGCCAAGCTCATGAAAAGTGCTCAATGTCACGGGTCATTAGGAAAATGTATCAGAACCACAATGATACCATTTCACTCACTAAGATGGCTATACCTAAAAGAACAATAACAAGTGTTGTTGAGGATGTGGAGAAACTAGAACCTTTAACTTTGTTGGTGGGACTGTAATATGGTGCAGCCATTTTGGAAAACAGTCTGCAAGTCCTTAAAAAGCTACACAGGGGGGCGCCTGGGTGGCTCAGCTGGTTAAGCCTCCGACTTCGGCTCAAGTCATGATGTGTCATGATCTCACAGTCCATGAGTTCGAGCCCCGCGTCAGGTTCTGTGCTGACAGCTCAGAGCCCGGAGCCTGCTTCAGATTCTGTGTCTCCCTCTCTCTCTGACCCTCCCCCGTTCATGCTCTGTCTCTTTCTGTCTCAAAAATAAATAAAACATTAAAAAAAAAAAAGGTACACAGAATTATCATATCATCCTGCAATTCTACTCTTCAGTATATTCTCAAGAGATGTGAAAACAGATTTCCACAATGGGACGCCTGGGTGGCTAGGTCCATTAAGCATCCGACTTCAGCTCAGGTCATGATCTCGCAGTCTGTGAGTTCAAGCCCCACATCAGGCCCTGTGCTGACAGCTCAGAGCCTGAAGCCTGCCTCAGATTGGGTGTGTATGTGTGTGTGTGTGCCTGTCTGTCTCTATCGCTCAGTCCCTCCCCCACCTGCACGCACATTCTCTCTCTCAAAAAGAAACATTAAAAAAAAATTTTTTTAAATAGATTTCCACAAAAAACCTTGTATGTGAATGTTCACCAGGAGTCACCTTCATAATAGCCAAAATGTGGAAATGTCCATCAACTGATAAAATGGATAATCAAAATGTTGTATATCCATGTTATAGAATATTATTACTTGGCAATAAGAAGGAATGATGAAATGATATATGCTACAACACAAATGCACACTGTGCATATATTGAAAGCTACTGAATTTATGCCTTAAATGGGTGAGTTTTACGGTATTGCTAATTATGTAGGTCTCAATAAAGCAACCACAAAAAAATTAACATGCATTATATGACTTAGCAACACCAATCTTTTTAACTTAAATATATGTCCATACATGGGCTCAACACAAATATTCATAGCAGCTTTATTTATGATAGCCAAAAAATATATACAATCCAAATGGAGACACAAATTATGTCATGCAGTATACTCACACCAACAGAATTTTGGATGGAGGGCAGAATAAAGTATGAAGACACGCAGTAACATAAGTGAATTCAAAAACTTCACACAGAGTGAAAGATGTAAGAGACGCTATATGACTACAATCATTATGAAACTCCAGAAGAGATTTATGTGATTTATAACAACAGCAGATAGATGGTTGTCTAGGGTGATAACTGTGAAACTGTCTGCAAAGACTGTAAGGGTTTTTGGGCATGAGTGTATAAATCTGTTAAAAATTCATGACAATATATACTTTAAATGAGTGTGTTTGTGTATAATTGTAAATCAAGTTAATTTTTAAAAGTTAATATAGGAGATAGAATGATATTCTAAAAGATAACTAGTTTACCAAAAGAAGGCATAGGAAAAACAGAAAAACAATGTTGTAAATACAGAATAAGATTAATAAACTCATATTAATAATTACATCTAACTAAATATGTCAACTTAAATATAAATACATAGGGTATATTTATACACAAAAGGAAAGAACTATATCATGCAAATGCTAATAAAGTTGTGTGGCTATGTAAGTATTAGGCAAAGTAAACCTCAAGGCTAATATTACTAGAGATATTGAGACATTTCACAGTGGTAACAAGAACAATTTATATTCCTCACAAATGTATATACACCTAACAAGAGAACTTAAAAATATATGAAGAAACAAAAAAATGACAGAACTGAAAGGCAAAGTAGACAAATTCACAATAACAACTGGAGATTTTTAACACCCCTGTCTTAGCAATTGATAAAACAAGTTTAAGATATAGAAGATTGAAATATTATCAGGGTGCCTGGGTGGCTCAGTCGGTTAAGTGCCCGACTTTTGATTTCAGCTCAGGTCATGATCTCATGGTCTGTGAGATCGAGCCCAGCTTCAGGCTCTGCACTATCAGCATAGAGCCTGCTTGGGACTGTCTCTCTCCCCCTCTCTCTGCCCCTCCCCCAACTCATGCACTCTCTCTCAAAATAAACTAAAAGAAAAAAAAAGAAATATTATCAACGAACCTGACCTACACTAATTAATTCTAGAATATACATTTTTTTTCAAATACACATGGGACACTCACCAAGATAGACTATATGCCAGAAAGTATAAAAAAAATACCAAAGAAATGAAATCATACAGAGTATATTCCTAGATCACAATATTAAATTAGAAAACAATTAGAAGATATCTAAGAAATGCCCAAATATCTGGAAATTAAATAACACATTTCTAAATAATCCACAGGTCAGAAAATAAGTCACAAAACACACGCACATACACGCGCACACACACACACGGTAATAAAGATAAAATCAGATGAGCAACACCAGGTGATGTATTTATAGAACTGCTGAATCACTCTATTGTACACTGTAACACTGTATGTTAACTAACTGAAGTTAAAATAAAAACTTAAAAAATATATATATAATCAGAATGCATGGGAAAGCAGTACTTTGAAATTCACAGCTTTAAAACTTACATTAGGGGGGTACCTGGGGGTTGCCAGGGTGACTCAGTAGGTTGAGCATTCAACTTCAGCTCAGGTCTCTATCTCATGATCCGTGAGTTCCAGCCCCACAATGGGCTCACTACTGTCAGTGCACAGCCTGCTTTGGACCCTCTGTCCCCCTCTTTTTCTGCTCCTCCCCACTTGGCACTCTCTCTCTCAAAAATAAACATTTGGGGCGCCTGGGTGGTTCAGTCGGTTGAGCGTCCGACTTCACCTCAGGTCATGAACTCATGGTTTGTGAGTTCGAGCCCCACAAAGGGCTCTTTGCTTGTCAACACAGAGCCCGCTTTGGATCTTCTGTCCCCCTATCTCTCTTTGCCACATGCTCACTCTCAAAAATAAACAAACATTTGAAATGCCTGGGTGGCTCAGTCTTTGGTTCATCAGACTGATGCTTCAAAGCATCAGACTTCGGTTCGGGTCATGATCTCTCGGTTTGGGAGTTCAAGCCCTGCATCAGGGTTGTGTTGACAGCTCAGAGCCTGGAGTCTGTTTCAGATTCTGTGTCTCCCTCTCTTTCTGTCCCTCCCCCACTCATCCTCTGTCTCTCTGTGTCTCTTAAAAATAAACATTAAAAAAAATTAAAAATAAATACAATAAACATTTAATAAATAAATAAATATTTAAAAAATAAAATAAAACTTACATCAGGGGAGGGGCACCTGGGTGGCTCAGTTGGTTAAGTGTCCCACTCTTGATTTCAGTTCAAGGGAGCTCAAGCTCCCTTTCAGGCTCTGCACTGAGAGCATAAACTTGCTTGGGATTCTCTCTCTCCCTCTCTCTCTGACCCTCCCTGGCTGGAACACTCTCTCCCTCTCTCTCAAAATAAATAAATAAACTTAAAAGAAAAAACTTACGGGGCACCTGGGTGGCTCAGTTGGTGAAGTATCTGACTTGATCTTGGCTCAGTTCATGATTTCACAGTTTGTGAGTTTGAGCCCTACACTTGTCTCTGTGCTGGCAGTGCAGAGCCTGCTTGGGATTCTCTCTTTCCCTTTCTGTCCACCCCCCACTTGAGTGCGCTTTCTCTCTCAGAATGAATAAATAAACTTAAAAAAAAAAAAAACAACTTACATTATGGGGGGGAAAGTGTTGTATCAATGATCTAAGCAAGGGGCTGGCTGGCAAACTATAGCCCAGAAACCAAGTCCAGCAAGCTGTCTGCACATAGCCAGCAAGCTAGCAATGTTTTTTCCCCACCAAAGATTTTATTTATTTTTTTAAGTAATCTCTACATCCACTATAGGGCTCAAATTCACAAACTCAAAGACCAAGAGTCGCATGCTGTACTGACTGAGCCAGTTAGGGAAACACGTATGATTAAAAGTGAAATATGAAATAGAAAAGCTAAACAGCCCCATATAAATTACAGAAATCAAATTTATAATAAAAGCTATCTCACAATAAATTCTACTACTTATTTAAAGATAAAATAATACTAAGCCAATATAAGTTATTTAGGAAATAAAAAGTATAGGGAATAATTCTTGACTTGCTTTAAGATCCAAGCACCGTCCTGATCCTCAACTACTACAGACCAAAAACCTCATGAACACAGACATAAAAATCCCTAAAAAAAACCCAAAAAACAAAAAACAGCAAACCAAATCCAGCAATACAAGTCTGGTTTTCCATTAAAAAATATTTAATGCAAATTTAAAATTTTAAAGAAAATCTGAAGAACATCTCGATAGATGGAGAAAAGTCTTTGACAAAATTCAACACGATATTTTTAGAAAACCAGGAATAAAAGGAAACTTCCTCAAATGAATAAAAGATAACTATGAAAAACATTTAGTTAATATCATATCTAATAGTAAACAAACTTTTCTCTAAGATCAGCAACAGGAGGTGTTTCCTCTCACAACTTCTACAGGGCACTGTACTAGAGGTCCTAACCAATGCAGTAAGTAAAAAAAAAATAAAATGTCTAAAGATCAGAAAATAAGAAAAATTATAGTTATCTGCTATATATGTTCATGTATGTATAACCAATCAACCTGATGTTCTAATTTTTGCATTCCATAATAAACAGTAAAGTAATTCATTAATCCAAGATGTTAAAGAACAGGTCTAGAGACTGACTTATATTAACTTTGGTAGGAAGGAAGAAAATTCCCAATAAAACCACAAAGCCTGGTAGTACAAAGGTTAGAGTTTTTCAAACACAGGGTACAACCGCACAGTGGACCGTGAAATTAATTTAAGGTATTAAAATCATCTTTAAAAAGGGAATAAGAAGAGAAAAGAAAAATCACAGCACATCAAATATGTTAAGGGTGAGTTTTGTTTCACATACATGAATGTAGTAAAAGCTAGATTTCTTTCTGAGGGTTATACTTAAAAAACCTAAAAACACTGATTTAAGGGGCACCTGGCTTGCTCAGTCAGCAGAGCATGCAACTCTTGTTCTCGGGGTTCTGGGTTCAAGCCCCACATTGGGTGTTGAGGCTACTTAAAAATAAAACCTTAATAAATAAATAAACAATATAACAGAAGGATTTTATTATTTCTTTAGAATTATAACCATAGGCAAACTGATGACCCTCAACTAAAACAGTGTAATAGTACTTAGATAAGAACAAAGGAAAGACCATTTTGTTATGGAAAGACTAGAAACTACCATTTGGAAATGTATACAGAGATTCCTGGTATAAAGCAAATATATTTTCGTTGTAAGGACTTCACTTCAAATATAGATCAGAAATCTCATTATGCTAAAAGCAGAAAGACTGCATGTCAACAATTCCTGAGTGCTTTTGTTGACAATTGCATAATTCTGAAATCAGAGAAATAAATGTTTGAATCATAAAATCTGGATTTGAAAGAGAGCAGAGATTTCATTCATCTTGTTATGGGCTGAATTATGTGTCCCCCATCAAATTCATATGTTGAAGTCCTAACCCCCAGAACTGCAGAATATAACTATATTTGGAAATATGCCTTTTAAGGGGTAATTAAGTTAAAATGGAGACATTTGGGGGGGGTGCCTGGGTTGAGTGACTGACTCTTGATTTTGGCTCAGATCATGATCTCACGGTTGGAAGATCAAGCCCTGTGTCAGGCTCTGCATTGAGCATGGAGCCTGCTAGATATTCTCCTTCTCTCTCTGGCCCTCCCCACTTCTCAAAATAAATATTTAAAAACACGAAATTAAATGAAATTAAAATAAAATAAAATAAAATAAAATAAAATAAAATAAGGGGTCCTATTAGGACAGGCCCTAATCCAATTATGACTGGTGTCCTTACAAGAAGAGGAGAATACAACACAGACAATATAAAGGACCGAGGGGAACTATGGAAGAACATAACAAGAAGGCAGCCATCCAAGTCAAGGAGAGAGGCCTCAGAAGAAACCAACCTGCTGATGCCCTGATCTTGGACTTCTAGCTTCTCAGCTGTAAAATAATTTCTGTTGTTTAAGCTACCCAGTCTCTGGTGTTAGGGCAATCCTAGCAAACTACTACACACTCCTTATATTCATAAATTAACAACCTATGTTTGGTTTACCTAAATACACTCATGACTAATTTATACAAAATTAAGACTAGAATACATATTATAAAACTTGGTAGTAATATAAAAATATAAAAACAAGTCAGCGATGGTAAACTAGCAAGCACCCACAGCCACTGATCCTAAACATCTTAATAGTAAACAAAAGAGCAAAAAAGTAGGGTGATATGAGGACAGCACATTCAAAAAGTCAGGCTCCCTGGGGCACCTGGGTGGCTCAGTCAGTTGAGCATCCGACTTCAGCTCAGGTCGTGATCTTATGGTTCGGTTCATGGGTTCGAGCCCCACGTCAGGCTCTGTGCTGACAGGTCGGAGCCTGGAGCCTACTTCAGATTCTGTGTCTCCCTCTCTCTGCCCCTCCCCCTGCTCGCACTCGGTCTCTGTCTCTCTCAAGAATAAACATAAAAAAAAAAAGTCGGGCTCCTGAGACAGGCATGAAAGCAATGTTAGATACCTTAGAAAGGACTACAGCTCAAAAGAAGGCTTATCTAAAGAGTTCACATACCTTTTTGTTTTAGTGTTTATTTATTTTTGAGAGAGAGTGCAAGTTGGGGAGGGGCAGAAAGAGAGAGGGAGACAAAGGATCCTAAGCGGACTCTTCGCCACTGACAGCAGAGCACCCAACGCGAGGTCTCAAATCTACAAATTGTGAGATCATGACCTGAGCAGAAGTTGGGCCACTCAGGGGCCCTGCCACGTATCTTTAAAAGTCCAAAAGCAGACAAAAACGAAAGGAACCAAAAAAAACAAAAGAGACAGCACAAGGAGTTGTCTAACTAACGTGGTTTTAAAAGGATACTTGTAGAGGTAAGAGCAGTAGTTTATTATCCAGCCAGAATAAAAACAGAAGATGAAAATATATGCAAAAAATACTAGAAGGAAAAACTTCCTACAAAAAGAATAAGCTTCAAGCAGCTTTGAAATGATGATAGAATATAAATAAATGACAAAATGGTTAGGTAGCATAGAATATTCAACTCTTACTTGCTTTCATCAAAAAGAATTTTCAATCCTTACACAAGATTCTATTAAGACATTATCTAGCTACTTTGAGAAAGGATGGTATAGTAGAAAGAGCACTATATGAGTGTCAAAGGTATGAGAGTCAAAGGTACCTGGGTTTAAATTTTTTTTTAACATTTATTTATTTTTTGAGACACAGGGAGCGTGAGCAGGGGGAGAGGCAGAAAGAGAGAGAGAGGGAGGGAGGGAGGGAGTCAGACTCTGAGGCACGCTCCAGGCTCGGAGTTGTCAGCACAGAGCCTGACCCGGGGCTCAAACTCAAGAACCATGAGATCATGACCTGAACCTAAGTCGGACATTTAACCAACTGACCCACCCAGGGGCCCTTGTAACTGGGTTTAAATCTCAGTATTGTTGCTTATTGTAGAGGCAGTAGTGCATACTGGGATTAAAATGTAGGCTCTGAAACCAGGCTTTCTTGGCTTTAATGCCAGTGTTGCCACTTAAAGCTAAGTAACTCTGTACAAGTTATTTAACTTCCTGTGCCTTAGTTTCCTCATCTGTAATATAGAGATGATAGCACCTACTTCATATGGTTTGAAAGTCTTAAAGAAGTTATTATGCTTAAAGCACTGAGAACAATACATGACACATATTAATTGCTCAATTGCTGATAGTTATTACTGTTCTATTTGTTCTTTTTTATTCGGACATTTATTACAATTATTGTTGTTATTGACATTGTGCAAGTTACCTAAATTCATTAGGCCTAAATTTTTCTCTTCTATAAAATAACAAGATAGTTATAAGAATTAAGGAGATACTAGATGGGGCGCCTGGGTGGCGCAGTCGGTTAAGCGTCTGACTTCAGCCAGGTCACGATCTCGCGGTCCGGGAGATCAAGCCCCGCGTCAGGCTCTGGGCTGATGGCTCAGAGCCTGGAGCCTGTTTCCGATTCTGTGTCTCCCTCTCTCTCTGCCCCTCCCCCGTTCATGCTCTGTCTCTCTCTGTCCCAAAAATAAATAAACGTTGAAAAAAAATTAAAAAAAAAAAAAAAAAGAATTAAGGAGATACTAGATATAAAGCACCTAATTAAATATATTCAATAAACATTAATTGCCAACCCCCACCCAAATTTTGAAAAGATAACACTGTATTCAAGATACTGAACATAAGCAAGCACTGTATAGATTCTCAATAAAACTTTAGAATATATTATTAAAAAGATGATTTAATGATAATAAGAAATAATGACTAAAAGCCAGTATAAGCTCAATAGGAATAATACATGACAAGCTAATTATTTACTTTACTTCTAACATAGGGTTAGTAGACTGGGAGAAAAAATAAATGTACCTTGATTTTAGCAAGACATTCCAATACTAATGTTCATAATAACCTTATAGAATATAATTTAAAAATCTATAATGAATAAGAGTACAATTAAATGATTTTGTGGCTGCAGGAAAACTCTTGCCCCCCCCCCCAAATTAGTGAATAAGACATTAGTTTGCAAACAGGTTTGGCCCTATTGTATTTATTAACATCTTTTATTTTTAATTTAAGATCTTTAAGTAGACATTAATGAAAAATCCAAGATTTTGGGAAAGAAAGAAAGAAAGAAACAAACAAACTTAACAAATTTCTGTAGGAAAACCCTGGGTGTGTAGTTGACACAGGCAAAAATTTGCTAACTAACAAAGACAGATCTTACTACTAAAGGAGAAAAAAAGCATGATATGATATGCTATGATGCCACATTAATAAAAGAATGCCCAGAGGTACCTGGGTGACTCAATCAGTTGAGCATCTGACTTCAGCTCAGGTCATAATCTCACATTTCGTGAGTTCAAGCCCCCATCAGGCTCAGTGTTGTCAGTGCGGAGCCTGCTTCAAATCCTCTGTCCCCCTCTTTCTCTGCCCCTTCCCCACTAGCACTCTCTCTCTCAAAAATAAATAAACATTATAAAAAATAAAAGAATGCCCAAATCAAAAGAATATGAACAGGGGTGCCTGGATGGGTCAGTTGGTTAAGCATCTGACTCTTGATTTTGGTTCAGGTCATGATCTCAGGGTCCTGGGATCCTCCTTAAGATTCTCCCTCTTTCCCTCTGCCCCTCTCCCCAGCTTGTGCACCCGATCTCTCAGAAAGAAAGGAGGGAAGGAAGGAGTGAGGGCGGGAGGGAGGGAGGGATGGAGGAAGGAAGGGAGGAAGGAGAGAGAGAGAGAGAAAGAAACAAAGAAAGAAGGAAAAAAAGAAAGGAAGGAAGAGAATACAAAGAGAAGTCAGAAGACATAGGAAAAACCTATCTTTCTATCAAGTTCCTTTCTTTTTTTTAACCCAAATCTTGGATTACTCATTAATGTCCACGTTAAATACATACAATGAATGATAATAACACTATTTATTGAGTGCATTAAAATTTCTCTAACTGCCTTTTCTTTTTTTTTTTTTATTTTTAAATTTTTTTTTTCAACGTTTATTTATTTTTGTGACAGAGAGTGACAGAGCATGAACGGGGGAGGGGCAGAGAGAGAGGGAGACACAGAATCGGAAACAGGCTCCAGGCTCTGAGCCACCAGCCCAGAGCCTGACGCGGGGCTCGAACTCTCGGACCGCGAGATCGTGACCTGGCTGAAGTCGGACGCTTAACCGACTGCGCCACCCAGGCGCCCCACTAACTGCCTTTTCTGTTTGCCATCTAATGTAAAAACAACTCTGAGGCAGACAAAGCAGTTAAAATTAGTCCCATTTTACTGTCTTCTTAAGGTTCAGAGGGGTAAAAGAATTTCCTCAGATCATTCAAGTTGGTCCAGAGTATGAATGTGAAGCATGTGACTCCTGGTTACATCCATTTTTAACAACTTTCCCCCCTCCTTAATGAAGTAATACATTTTCAGTGTACAAGTGTTACAATTCAGATAGAGAAATCATCTCCCTAAACAATGTATTAATTAAACTCACATAAAATAAGGAAAAATTTCTTTTACTTTTCATAATACTATGCTGAAAAAACAGAAGGCGAAGTGGGTCAGTTAAGTAGAATAAGTAATGTTTTCTTGAATGGCCATTATATATTTTTTATGTTACTACCCTTAAAATAACACCAAAATGTAGACATTTCCTTAATCTACTAGCAATATTAAGATTTCTCATCTTTGCATGCTTAAAGAAAATAACCTAAACTTCAATTTTAAGTACGAGGTAAAACCATTACCTTGGGTGTGCTTCCTTTAATGAATTTTTTAATTGAAGACAACAAGCCAGTTTCATTTTTCGGTGGTTTTTCTCCCCCTGAAGGCAGGCTATCATCAACCTCTGAATATTTCCTCTTTGCTCTAGCAGTGCGTTGTGTTTGGATTTGATTTGATTGCTGAGAAGTTTTCCGTGTTCTCAGCCTCATCTTTTATGGGTGCCACATATAAAACTACAAGAGAAAAATAACAAGGGTTATTAAAATTAAACCTAGCATGGCCAAATGTGCCCACCTTCTATAATAAAAATCCCTTGGTGTAGGTCTCCAGAGGATTAAATTAAGAAACCAAAATTTTAAGTGAAAGGATGCTTTGAACTTTTACATACTCTCCCAAGTAACCTTCCCAACAACTTCTGAAATATTTTACCCTATGATCTAATAAAAATATGAGTAACACCAAAGAGTGCGCATACTCTTTCCACAGCACTGTGCAACCTCCACCCATGCCAATATTACCATTCATTCAACCATTCAGTCAAGAAACATTTATTGAGCACTTACAACATTCAAGACACTGGGCTAGGATAAGCACCTCATAAACAGTAAACCACATACAGAAGATTTTTGTCTTCTGGAGCTCATAATGTAGTGAGAAAACCCTCAATGAATGAATTAATTACCTGAGCATGATTCTAATGATCAATAATCATGCAAGTGTAAAAAGAGCAGTTGAATCATTCATTTTATAAGATCATTTTATCTTACCACACATGATACTTTAAAAATCGAATTCACATCAAAAAGAAATTATGAGGCAATCTACTTGAACTCTCTCACTTTATAGATGAGAAAATTAATGGCTGACAAAACTGTATCAAGACAGAGGTAGTTAAGAATATACCCTAAATTAGAATCTGAAATAGAATATAAAAATTACCAAAGTAAGAATTAAGAAATGTGAATTCCAATCCTACTTCAATCACTGCTAAACTATAGTCACTTAACTGTTTTTTCACTTATATAAAGAATACATTCATCTTACCATCCTGAGCTTCAAAATGAAAAAGGAATTAGAAAAGACTATAAACTGCAGAGAACATTAATGCTACTTACAATAGTGAATGCATTCACAGAAAAGTCTAACTCCTTTCAAGCATTCCCAACGCCTAAAGATGCCAAAAATCCTGGCAAAGGGTAGTCTTCACCGACTTAAGCTTAAGACATTATGTCTTTACTAAATCAAGAGTCACAGAAAAAATGTTAGAAACTTTTAGGAAGTTATACATACATACACACACATACACAATCTACTCCAACAAAAACCCCACACTCAAAGGATTCATCAGAGAAGTCCCTAGACACCTTTACAAACAACTATTTTTTTCCCTATAAACAAATGGTACTCAGTTGTAACTCGCCATCCCAAAATAAAAAATGCTGCCTTTTTCCCTGAAGAGTCAAAGTTAATTCTAAAGTGATTTATCATTCAAGGCATGTATTATTTACTTTAAAATCCTATTTAAAGTACGTAAATGATGTCTTAATTTCTTAATTCTTCAGCACAGCACTCCTTAGAAAAGGAAAATTCGCATATAGCAAATGCAAGGGGGAATTCTCAAAACTATTTTTAATCAATTTCTGTAATTTTTTTAAATTAGAGAGCAAGTGGGGAAGGGGCAGAGACAGAAGCAGAGAGATCATTTTAAGCAGGCTCCACGCCCAGCACAAAACCCCATGCAGGGATCAATCCCACAACCCTGGGACCATGATGCAAGTGAAAATCAAGAGTTGGATGCTTAACCAACTGAGCCACCCAGGTTCTATTCTGAGGTCTTTTTTCTTTTGAGTTTTTTTTTTTTTAATGTTTGTTTATTTTTGAGAGAGACAGAGCACACGCATGAATGGGGGACACAGAATCCAAAGCAGGTTCCAGGCTCTGAGCTGTTAGCACAGAGCCTGACAAAGTGCTCGAACTCACACACGAACTGTGAGATCATGACCTGAGCTGAAGTCGGCGGCTCAACGGAGCCACCCAGAAGCCCCTATTCTTGGGTATTTTGGGGGAAAAAATTTGTTTTTTTAAATTACAGAGGGGCACCTGGGTGACTCAGTGGGTCAAGATCTCGAGCCTTCCCTCCCTGGCCCCCCAACAGGGCTCCTCACTGGGAGTGGGACCTGCTTAAAATTCTCTCTCTCAAACAAACAAACAAAACACCTAGGAATGAATCTCTCTTAAACCCAGAATCATAAAATAGGAATTATAACACCTTATGAAATAATGCACTAAGGTAAAGTAGGTCTTAAAAGACTAAAAGCATATAGGTTAAGTCCAGTCTTACAGAGTTTGGCTCATTAAAATTGCAATACTTATTGGTCATCTGCTACTAAAATGTTAAGGATGAAAACTATCTCTGCCCATGAGAATCATAAGTCTGGCAAATAAATATATGTATCATAGTGTATATATAAAATTCTACATCACTCCACATGAAGAAGAGTGAAAACATTTCTGGGAAAGCTTAGGAGAAAGGTTCTTTGAACTCAAAAATAACCAGTGAGCATTTACTAGAAAGAAAGACATGAGCATTTAAAGAAAGAGTTGAGGGGCGCCTGGGTGGCTCAGTCGGTTAAGCGTCCGACTTCAGCTCAGGTCACGATCTCGCGGTCCGGGAGTTCGAGCCCCGTGTCGGGCTCTGGGCTGATGGCTCAGAGTCTGGAGCCTGCTTCCCATTCTGTGTCTCCCTCTCTCTCTGCCCCTCCCCCATTCATGCTCTCTCTCTGTCTCAAAAATAAAAATAAACGTTAAAAAAAAAATAAAATAAAATAAAAAAGAAAGAAAGAGTTGAAATGTAGAAGATTTTTGTCCATTCCAATAGTGAACTGTAAAAGGTATACTTAATAGGTCTAAAAGGGCTGGGGCAGTCAAGCCCTCATGAACTTTCAAAACTGACTACTCAGGCAACAGATAAAGAAAACATATTTTTCAATTTCTCATGAAATACTTACCAATAGACCATATGCTGAGACATATAAAAAGCTAAATAAATTTAAAGAAAAATCTTACAAAGTATGTTCTCTGACCACAATTACAAATCAAAAACAAAAATCTTAAAAAGTACCAAATACTTGAAAATTTAAAAATATATTTATAAATAAATCATGAGTCGGGAGGAGGAGGAGAGGGGTGGGGAGAAGAGGAAATAAAAGCACAAGGGAAATAAATTTTGGACTAAAAAAACCAAAGAGCACATCAAAATGTCTGGGATATAATAAGCAGCATTTAGAGGGAAATTATAAACATATATGCACCTAACACCAAAGTCTCAAAATATATTAAGTAAAAACTGTCAAAAGCGAAAAATAGACAATTCAACAATAGTTGGGTATTTCAATACCTACTTTCAATAATGGACAGAACTAGACAAAAGGCCAATAAGGAAATAGAAGACATGAACAATTCTCTAGACTTAAGAGATACATATGGAACATTCTACCCAACAACAGCACAATACATAATATTCTCTAGGACAGACTACATGTCAGGACACAAAACAAGTCACAATAAACTTAGAAGAATTGAAATCATACAAGTATATGGTCTCCAACTACACTGGAATGAAATTAGAAATCACAAGGAAAGAAATGAGAAATTAACAAATATGCAGAAATTAAACAAACTCCTAAATATGTAAGCATTGTGTCAAAGAAGAAATCACAAGGTGAATTAGAAAATACTTCAGGATGAAACAAAACAAAACCACAAATACCAAAACTTATGAGATGCCCCAAAAACAGTGCTCAGAGGGAAATTTATGTAAATGCTTATAATAGAAAAAAAACCTCAGGGCACCTCAGTGGCTCAGTTGGGTGAAATCTCTGACTTTGGCTCAGGTCATGATCTCGCAGTCTGTGGGTGCGAGCCCTGTGTCAAGCTCTGTGCTGACAGCTCAGAGCCTGCAACCTGCTTCAGATTCTGTGTCTCCCTCTCTCGCTCTGACTCTCCCCTTCTCTCTCTCTCAAAAATAAATTTTAAAAAGTAAAAACAAAAAAAAAAAATCTCAAGTCAGTAACAAAACTTTTCACCATAAGAAACTATAGAGAGAAAAACAAACTAAATCTAAAGCAAGCAAAAAGAAGGAAATAAAGAATAAAGCAGAAAGAACTCAAGTAGATGATTTACAAATAAACAAGAAAATAGTGAAGCCAAAAATCTGTTCTTTGAAAAGATCAACAAAACGGACACACCTTAAATAGACTAGCAAAGAAAAAAAAGAGAGAAGACTCAACCTACTAACGTCAGGAATGAAAGATGGCTCATAAATACCAACCCTACAGAAATAAAAACAATTTTAAGGGAATACTATGAACAATCGTACACCAACAAATTAGACAACCTAGAAGAAATGGATTAATTTCTATAGAGACACAAGTAAAATGGGCTCGAGAAAACAAAATCCAAAAGATTGCATTAGTGATAATTTCTTTAAAAACCTCCCAAAAATAAAAGTCCAATTTTAATGGCTTCACTGGCGAATTTTACCAAATGTCTGAAGAATTAACACCAATCCTTCTCAAACTCTTCCAAAAAATTGAGGAATACCTTCCAACTCAATCTATGAGGTCAGCATTGCTCCGATACCACAATCAAACAAAGACACTACAAGAAAAATTAAACTACTATTCAATATCCTTTACGAAAATAGATGCAAATATCCTCAATAAGATACTAGCAAACCAAATCCAGCAGCTTAATAAAGGGATTACACACCATGACCAAAGTGGAATTTATTCCAGGGATGCAATTCTGGTTTAACATATGAAACTCAACCAATATAATACACCATGTTAAAAGAATAAAGGAAAAATTCCGTATGATCATCTCAACTGATGCAGAAAAAAGAAGCGCAATTGACCACACCCAACACCCTTTTCACAATAAAAATACTCAACAAACCAGAAATAGAAGGGAACTTCTTAAACCTGAGAAAAGGCAGCAACGAAAAATCCACAGCTATCCTACTGCATAGTGAAAACTTAAATACTTTCCTCTTAGGTAAAAACTATGACAAGGATGTCCACTCTCACCACTTCTATTGACATTTCACTGGAGGTTCATGCCATGGAATCAGGCAAGAACAAGAAAATTTTAAAATTCACATTAGAAAAGAAAAAGTAAAACTATCTCTTTGCAAAGGACATGACATTGCATGAAAAATAACCACAAAAGCAGAAACCATAAAAGCAAAAACTACTAACTAGACTTCATAAAAATTAAAAAGACTTGAGGCTTCATAAAAGCTACATGATTGGCCACAAACATATGAAATGATAATACTCAATACAATTCACCATCAGAAGTGCAAGTTAAAATCAAAACAGAATACTAATCTACACTTACTTGAAAGGCAAAAATTAAAAAGACTGACAACAAATGATAGCAAGGATGTGGAACAATGAGCACTCTCATACTCTGCTGGTGGGAATATAAGGTTTTTGGTAGAAGTTGAGCAATTTCTTTCAAACAACGCCTCACCCCTTGATCCAAGTTTTTATCCAAGAAAAAATGTAAACATGCCCACAGGATACTTTTACAAAACTGTTCCTGGCAGGCTTTATTTACAATAGCCCCCCAAACTGGAAACAATAAAAATGCTCAAGGACAGAAAAATGAATACTGTGGTGTCTTCACACAGTGAATAATTAGTAAACAGCAATGATCATCATTATCATCAACAACATGAAAGAATCTCAGACATTATGCAGCCACAAAAGAGTACATATTTGATGACACCATTAAAAAGAAATTCTATTAGAGGCAAAAATAATCTGAGGAGAAAAATCAAAATAGAAGTTGCCTTGGGGAAAAGAAATGACCTGTATGCAACACAGTATGGATCTATTTGTCAAAACTTATAGCTAAAACCTATGTATTTCAAAGTATGTAAATTTTACAAAAATGTATACCTGTAAAAAGTTCCTATAAACAATACTAACCAGCTAGCAAGAAGTTGGGAGTGGGTGGGGATACAAATCTAAAAAACATACAAAATATTAGTAACTACTTAAAAAGAGTGATAGTTTTATAGAACTTCATGCCATTCTGTCTACATTGTGCATGTTTGATATTTTCCATTAAAAATTAGCAACAAAAGGGGCACTTAAGTGGCTCAGTCAGTTAAGCATCAGGCTTTGGCTCAGGTCATGATCTCACAGTCCATGGGTTTGAGACCTGCATCAGGCTCTGTGCGGACAGCTCAGAGCCTGGAGCCTGCTTCAGATTCTGTGTCTCCCTCTCTTTCTCTCTGCCCCTCCACTGCTCACGCTCTATCTCTCTTGCTCAAAAATAAATAAACATTAAAAAAAAAAAAAAAACCACACCTTATTATCAGAGCTACCGACAAGGTTCAGCAGTGAAACAAAACTGAATTAAGTCAAAATAGAGTAGGGCAGCATCAAATGAGAAAAGCAAAGAGAACATCTACAAAAAGAGGGGTGGAGGAACATAAACTAAGCAATCTTCCATATTTTTTAACATGGTAAGAAAATAACAGAAAGCTCCGTTTAAGTCAACAACTGTCCTAAACCAAACCTTTTTCCAAAAGTTCAAGGAAACGAATTTCACATTAAAAAGTAACAGAAATTAGATCAGAGCCCATACAGTCATCATAAGGAAAAAAAAATTGAGAAGCAAAATAAAATCTCTAACTTTCTACAGACAGTAAGATTGCAAAAGATAAATCCACAAAATCATATCACATCTACACACTATTTCCAAGTATGCTTAAAGACATTAATACTAAAGAACAATTTTAACCAGGATTTAAGGAAAGGGAAAAGAAGCAAAAGAACTTGTAAAAAATTAAGAACAAAAAATCATTTCTAAACTAGACTAAAAAAGAAGGAACAAAAAATTAAATGAACAGATAGAACAAAGATGGAATATTTTCACACATTAAAAAAGATTCAACACAGGGCACCTGGGTGGCTCAGTGAGTTAAGCATCCAACTCTTGATCTCAGCTCAGGGTTGCTGAGTTGAAGTCCCACACTGGGCTCCCACAAGTGCACTTGGAGCCTACTTTAAAAAAAAAAAAAAAAAAAAAGATTCAAAGATTCAAGAGTGCCTGGCTGGCTTGTGGAGCAATACAACTCTTGATCTTGAGAGTTGGGAGTTCAAGCCCCACATTAGGAGTAAAGATTACTTAAAAATAAAAGTCTTAGGGGCGCCTGGGTGGCTCAGTCAGTTAAGCACCCGACTTCGGCTCAGGTCATGATCTCTCGGTCAGTGAGTTCAAGCCCCACATCAGGCTCTGTGCTGACCGCTCAGAGCCTGGAGCCTGTTTCAGATTCTGTGTCTCCCTCTCTCTGACCCTCCCCTGTTAATGCTCTGTCTCTGTCTCAAAAATAAATAAACGTTAAAAAAAATTTTTGAAAAAAAAATAAAAGTCAAAAAACAAATGAAGATTCAAGAGAAACTGGTAAATACTGAAAATAGATCAGATACTCAAAAACAAGAGAAATTTCCAGAAATAGGAAAAGTTTGAAACTCTGTATTGAAAGAAACAGGCCTGAGAAAAGCAAATATGAAAACACAGTCTGGTATGAATTACTAGAACTTTACTGAACTTTAATTTTAAATGCGGGAAAAAAATCCTCCTTTGGGCATCTAAGCCAGATACAGGCAAACTTTTTCTTATAGAACCACGCAGTAAATGTTTTAGGCTTGCAGATCACAGGGTATAAGTTAAATGAAACTCAAATATCAGTGTCTGGAACCATGCTCGTTGGTTTCAATATTGTCTATGGCAGTGTTTAGCAAAAGCATCCAAAGACAATATGTAAGTAAATGAGCATGGCTGTGTACAATAAAACTGTGTTTACACAGGCAGTCAGCCCACGGGCAACAGTTTGCATATCCCCGATCTAGACATGTACTAAGTGACTTTATAATGGGAAAAAAAAAATTAAACTACTCTCAATTTTTCAACAGCAACACTTCATGCCAGACGAAAAATGGAGTTACATATTTAAAATAAAATAATCAAGAAAAGACCATGTAAGTAAACCAAGGATTTTATATCCAACAAAAATAACAAGAATAATGGCCACCAACTATTGTCAATGAGCAAAAACTCTGGGAATACTGTGGCCTTCCAAAAAAAATCTAACAGAGCATTTGAGAAAACCAAACTGAGTACAGATATTGCATTAGAACTGATGGTGAATATCAAACATACAACATGGAGTTAGTTACTCATACAGCAAAAACCAAAATGAAGGTTAAAAGGAAGAGAGTAGAGTATGTATATTCTCTGACAATGTAAACATACTTAACTATTTAAAATTTAAAAGTGAGGGATGAGGGCAGCTGTCTCAGTCAGTTAAGCGACCACCTTCGGCTCAGGTCATGATCTCACAGTTCCTCAGTTCAAGC
Source organism: Prionailurus bengalensis (assembly GCF_016509475.1). Lineage (NCBI taxonomy): Eukaryota > Metazoa > Chordata > Mammalia > Carnivora > Felidae > Prionailurus > Prionailurus bengalensis. The sequence continues at coordinate 59,357,767 of NC_057355.1, forward strand.
CCTGCATCAGGCTCTGTGCTGGTGCCTGCTTCGGATTCTGTGTGTCCCTCTCCCTCTGCCCCTCTCCCACTCACATTCTGTCTCTTTCTCAAAAATAAATAAACATCAAAGAAAAAAAAATTTTTAAGTAAGGGATGAATGTGAAGAACACAGCAAAAAGTGCATATACGGCTTCAAAAATCATGCATACGGTAATAGCACTGGCATGGCTATTGTGAGTCTGTCATGAGATAAAATTATTTAGATTTCTAATTCCAGGTCTATCATCTACTGGGTCCTCAGAAACCTAGAACAGTATAGAACAAGAAGACAGATATAGAGGAAGTTAAATCCCCGGAATTCTGACTATGTCCAGCTTAAGAGGTGAATAAATCTCCACAAAAAGCAACCATTCAGTTAGACAAAATAACAAAAACCACCACTTCAGTACTCTAGAAATAAACCAAAGGCATGTAACAATCTAAGAATCCTTATAAAACTGCTCAACTTTGGGTAAGAACGTTAGGAGTCCGTGTCATTCCTGTCTGGGACTGCTCTACTCCCCTACTCCCTACTCCACCTGCAAGCTCAGATGGTTTGTCAGGCTGAGAGGAACGTCAACTTTGAGGTCACCATAAAAAGAGACTGATGGTTTACAGCAGTCGGACAATGACCACACTCAATGGTATCATCAGTATAAGTGACATTTCTGGTATAAGTAATAATTTCTGTAGCAGGTGAACTAGGAGGCCTGCTCTAATAGCCTGCAGATGCAGGGGTTGTTGCGCCAACCACATTCCTGGCTGAGGCAGCACACATGCACAACAGGGACTAAAGAGGGCCAAGCAAGCTATCCACATACTGAATCCTGCACATCAGCATTTCTTTTTAATTTTTAAAATGTTTGATAATTGAAAAAAATGATTTTTTTTTTAATTTAAGGGGGGAGAAGGGCAGCGGGAGAGAGGGAGAGAGAATCTTAAGCAGACTCCATGCTCAGCGTGGAGCCCAATGTGGGGCTCAATCCCATAACCCTGGGATGCATGACCTCAGTCAAAATCAAGAGTTGGACATTCAACTGACTGAGCCACCCAGGTGCCCCAAAAGTAAAAATGACTTTAAACTGTAGTCATGACAGGTAAAATTAAATGTTTTAATTATATTTATAGGCTACCTCTAGTTCCCATTTGGTTAAATGCCTATGCATGCCCTTTCCTCATTTAAAAAAAAATTTTTTTTTTAATTTTCCTTCTTTACATTTATTTATTTTTGAGAGAGCAAGAGCAGGGGAGGGGCAGAGAGAGAGGGAGACACAAAATCCAAAGCAGGCTCCAGGCCCTGAGCTGGCCGCACAGAGCACAACACAGGGCTCAAAACCATGAACTGTGAGATCATGACCTGAGCCGAAGTCGGATACCTAACCAACTGAGCCACCCAGGCGCCCCTTCCTTGTTTTTTTGTCTTTGTTTTTAAGAATTAAAATACTGGGGCACCTGGGTGGCACAACTGGTTAAGTGTCGACTCTTAACCTCACAGTTTGTGAGTTCGAGTCCCACCCACAACAGGCTCTGCACTGATGGCACAGAAACTGCTTTGGATTCTCTCTCCTCTTGCTCTCTGCCCTTCCCCCACTTGTGCACAAGCATGTATGCTCTCTCTCTCTCAAATAAATAATAATAATAATAATAATAATAAAGAATCAAAGTACTGAAGTTGAAAAGAACTCTAGTTCAACCTCCCCAACCAAAGCAGAAATCTTTCAGATAGTTTTTCTGTTTAAAGGTAACCTATATTGTGCTCAAATAACTTAAGGAGACACTAAGCTCAATACTTCCTAATGCAAGTATTGCAAATGTTAAATGAGTTCTAAACAAAAAGAACTTTTAAAGTGAACCGAATAAAACCTGCAAATATATAACATCAATTCCCTTATTTAATAAAAAAGTTCTTTTCTTTTTTAAGTTTATTTTAAGAAAGAGAGCACATGCACTAGTGCACACAAGCAGGGGAGGGGCAGAGAAGGGAGAAAGAATCCCAAGCAGGCTAAATGTTGTCAGCACAGAGCCTGATGCAGGGGTCAAACCCACAACCCATGAGATCACGACCTGAGCCAAAATCAAGAGTGAGACACTTAACCAACTGAGCCACCCAGGCGCCCCAATATGCAGAATTTCTAAAAAGAATTTAACTCTTGCAATTTGGTTAAGCATAATTTTCCTTGTTTTAAACCCAAAGCTTGAATATTTTTCATTTTAATATTTAAAAACAAATATTATATAACTTTTTTAGTTTGCCAATTATGGCTTAATTTAGAAAAGTTAGGTATTTACATGATTTGTTCCAACTCCAATATAATGGAACTATATTTACTTCAAAAACAATTTGTATTTCCAAGGATCTCAATAAATATTTGCTAATTTAATCTCTTCACATTTCTTGCAGATTACTAAAATCCTAAAATAAAGGCTCAAATGTCTATGCTTACCTGAATATTGAAACATAATTCAAACAAGCACACTACCAAAACACTGCCTAAAAAAGTACTGTGTTGGTTTTCTAGTAAGTTTCCTGTGTGCTCCAGAAAACCAATCCTTAACCTATCCTTCTCAAAAATAAAGTTCCTATCTAACTACATGTATCTGAACATGGAAAAGGTTAAAGTGATATATTAACCAATAGCTTTCCTTTATTAACTGCTCTGTTCAAGGCACTGTCCTAAGTGGTTTTTAATACATTGTTTCACTTAATCTTTCAACATCATAAAGTAGTATCCATTACTTCCATCTAATGATGGAAGAAAATGAGGTGGAAAAGACAGCAGAAGTGTTTTAAGGAACAATTTCCAGGTAATTTCAATAAAAATAACTGGCAATGTAGAAATGGTATATTTATCGCCAACAAAAAACTAATTAAAAAGCCACTAAAAATTCTAATTTCCCATTACCCTCTAAAGTTTGTTTTTACTTCTGCTCTTTTCTAAATACATAGTCATTCACAAGTGATTTTCCCGCTGAATGAACCCCTGTCTATACAAAGCCTTAAAATAGGGTTAACTTACAAACAGCTGTGTTTACAAACTGGCAGTTGGGAGCTCAAAATACAACTTCTCATAGAAATAGTGTTACAAATGCGGGTTACAGTTCCAGGGCAGCTCCTATGGCATGCTTTTACCCATAATATAATTGGATAGAAAAATCTAGACTCTAAACCATTATATCAACCGTGTGGAAAACTATATTCCCTATTTCTACACCAAGCCTATCTGTACTCATATTAAAACCGTATGTCTCTAGTGCTGGGAAAACTGGATATCCAAAAGCAAAAAATGAAGGTGGACCCTTACCTTACACCATATATAAAAACAAACCCAAAACGGATCAAAGACCTTAAGAGCTAAAACTATACAACTCTTAGAAGAAAACATAGGGAGAAAGCTCATGACATTGGGTTTGACAATAATTTCTTGGATATGACACAAAAGGACAGGCAACAAAAGGAAAAAGAAAAGATAAACCGGACTACACTTAAGTTAAAAACTTTTCTGCAATAAAAGACACTATCAGGGCACCTGGGTGGCTCAGTTGGTTAAGTGTCCGACTTCGGCTCAGATCATGATCTCATGTTTCTTGAGTTCGAGCCCTGTCCAGGCTCTGTACTGATAGCCTGGAGCCTGCAGCCTGCTTCAGATTCTGTGTCTCCCTCTCTCTCTGCTCCTCCCCCACTCGCGCTCTATCTCTGTCTCTCAAAAAGGAATAAACGTTAAAAAAATTTTAAAGAAAGAATGAAATCTTGCCATTTGCAACTACATGGATGAAACTAGAGGGTATTATGCTAAGCGAAATTAGAGAAATATCATATGACTTCACTCGTACGAGGACTTTAAGATACAAAACAGATGAACACAGGGGAAGGGAAGCAAAAATAATATAAAAACAGGGAGGGGGACAAAACATATGAGACTCTTAAATATGGAGAACAAATAGACGGTTACTGGAGGGTTGTGGGAGGGGGGGATGGGCTAAATGGGTAAGAGACATTAAGGAATCTATTCCTGAAATCATTGTTGCACTGTATGCTAACTAACTTGGATGTAAATTAAAAAAAAAAAAAATCAATAAAGAGAAAGGAAAAAAAAATCTGTGCTTGTTAGCCTGGTGTTGTTCTGGTGTAGTCACAATGTAGGATAGGCCCTGATAGGCATCAGTAGTGGGGCTCTGTCAGTGATTGCCTCTCAGTGCCAAATTAGGCTTGCAGCTTTTCAGGTCTTGTTTGGAAAGAGTTCCCTGAGCCTTGCCTTAAGGGTAGGAGATCTCTGAAGACAGTAGTATTAAGATCTCTCTGCCCCAAACTGTTTCCTGCCCCACCCATTAGTGGTAGACGGGTTTTTCTTAGACTTTACCCTCCTCCTTAATCATGTCTTCACTTATGCCCTGAAGGTTACTGGACCTGCCCCTCCCCTGGCTTTAAAATTTTCTTTCCTTGGGGGAAAAAGATCTGGTTGAGGCTTTGATATTTTTTCCCCAGGTACAAGATGCTCCCCTCTTTAGCTCTGCACTGCAGAGGAAGGTTCTTTCTACTCATGTGTTCCCATATTGTGAGCACCTGGTGGAAGTCTGTGGCAAAGATACACTTCCATCGTGTCCATAGCTTCCAGGAATACTACATTCTGTGCTAGCCTACTTTGCCTTAATTTTAAGGAGTTTATTAACAATTTTACATGATTTTTTTTTTAATGTTTTTATGGCTCTTCCCTTGCTCTGCCATAGGTGAGCCAGTGCTTATATCCTGTCTCTCTTAGGAAAGGCTTTCCTTTTCTTGGATATTTGTTTGGTTGCCCTAAGTCCTCAGCTCTCTGATAGGTTCAAGAGAAGTTCAAATTTGTAGTTTATCCCATTTTTTTAATTGTTGTTAGGCTTGTAGAAGCATTTTTTTTCCAGCTTTCTGTTGTGTAGGCAGAACCCAATTAATGTATAAAAGTGGATCTTTAGGTAAAACTCTACAATTAGAGGAACTTTCCTTTCTGATCTAGAGCTGCAATTTGTAATTCCATGACTTGTTTGTGCTCAGGTTGCTTGGGATAAACTCCCTTGCCTTTTCCTTGGTTTAGACCAAAGGAAAGGGTTCAAATTGGCTAGGCTGATAGTAAAGAGAATAATTCCCCATTGGGTCCTAGATTTTCTCCTTTTTGGTTTTTGTTTTGTTATTGTTGGAGACCCAATTAGGGTGGACATTCAAGGCCTGGGCAGAGTGGAAAGTGCCCTAAAATTGGGCAGGCAGACAAGGTGGGTGAGGGCTGGCCCCTGCATGCCAAGGGGAGTACCAGAAAGGTGGTCCAGGCAGGCAGGTCTATCAGGGGACCTGTAGGCCAGCCCTTGAAAAGGTATCTAAGCCAGGTGGTGAATGCCTAGGTCAGAGCCTCACCCAGGGAGGCAGGGTTAGGGCTGGTTAGGGTTTTCTAGAGTCTACAGACTGGCATTGCTAGGGGCCTCTCTGAGCTGCTGCTGGAACTCACAGTGTGTCTGCCGGTTGGAGTCTCCTGGAAGTGGGTGTGGAGGTGGTTGTTCTTCACCAGGTGGTCAAGACAGGAGTTGATCTGGTCCAACATGGAGTCGATGGTAGCATATTCTGCCTCCCTGAAGTCATCATCTTCACCTTCCACCCTTGCCTCCACTGGCATGCCCAGGTCCCTGTTGGGGCCCAACATTGTGGGCCTGGGTGCCCCAAGGGCTGTGCGATGATGGAAGATGCTGGAATGCAGCGATCATGCACCCACAGCCAGCACAGGGTGGAAGGTGGAGGCACCGGATGAAATGCAGGACCAAAAGAGCAGATTTTTTTCCTCTTTCCTAAACATTGTGGTTCTCCCAAAACTATCTTATGGTTAGGCCTTCCTCTATGGTTTTTGTTATCTTTTCCCCAAACCTCTCTTTATCCCAATCCTACTTATCGTTCCATTCCAATTCCTGTTATGAAAGGTCTGGAAAAACCAGATTTATACAAAGTACACAAGTACATAGGTACATAAGGTACTTAATTTGAGTAGGTATAAGTGAAATCATATAATATTTGTCCCTTCATGACTGATTTATTTTCCTTAGTGTAATGTCAAGTTTCATCCATGTTGTAGCATATTATAGAATTTCCTTCTTCTTTAGGGCTGAATGACATTCCATTGTATATTTCTACCACATTTTGTTTATATACTCTTCTGTCAATAGACACTTATGCTTCCACCTTTTGGCTGTTGTGGATAATGGTGCTGTGAATATGGCTATGCAAATATCTGTTTGTGTTCCTGCTTTCAGTTCTTTAGAACTACCTAGAAGAATTGCTAGATCATATGGTAATTCTATGTTTAAATTTTTAAGGAACTGCCAACAGTATTTTCCACAGTGGCTGCACCATTTTGCATTCTTATCGGCAGTGCACCAAGGGTTCCAGTTTCTTCATATCCCTGATGACAAGTCTTATTTTCTGTTTTTTGATAATGACTATCATAGTGGTGTGAAGAGGTACCTCACTGTGGTTTTGGTCTGCATTTTACTAACGATTAGTGATGTTGAGCATTATTTGATGGGCTTTTTTGTATATCTTCTTTGGAGAAATGTCTTTTACCTGTTTTTGAACTGGGTTGTTCGATTTTTTTTGTTGTTGCAGGAGTTTTAAAATATATTCTGAATATTAAACCCATATGAGATATATGACTTGCACATATTTTCTCTCATTCCACAGGTTGCCTTTTCACTGTTGATAGTATCCTTTTTTTAATTTATTTTTGATTAAAAAAAATTTTTAATGCTTATTTTGAGAAAGAGAAGGTGCAGGGGGAGGGGCAAAGAGAGAAGGGAGACACAGAATCTGAAGCAGGTTCCAGGCTCTGAGCTGTCAGCACAGAGCCTGATGCGGGGCTTGAGCCCACTGACCGTAAGATCATGACCTGAACTGAAGTCGGATGCTTAACCGAGCCTCCCAGGTGACCCAAGATTTCATTCTTTTTGATTGCCAAGTAATACTCCATTATATATATATATATATATATATATATATATATATATACACACACACACACACACACACACACACGTATACATACACACACACACACACACACACACATATATATACATATGCATATATACACACACATATACACACATATCTTTATCCATTCATCCATCAGTGGACATGTGGGGTCTTTCCATAATTTGGCTATTGTTGATAGTGCTGCTATAAACATTGGCGTACATGTGTCCCTTCGAAAGGGCACACCTAACAAGCACAGATTAACACAACTGTAATCTACCACTGGAAGAGAGGAGAATCTACAAAGGAACACAAACAGGTGCACAAGGAAAGCCAAAAACTGAAAGTCATCAGGAAAACTGAGAAATACTTTCTCATGCCTCAATTTCTAGCTTAAGCACAAATAACACTAGAGAAGTTTGCAATTAATGGTGCACTTAAAATATTCTTCACAAAGAAAAAAAAATTCTTTTGTTACAACAAAACTGAAACTTAGATCAACTGGACTCCCCACACTAAAAATCCAGGTACACAATTTTCCAGGTATATATACTATCTACTCAGTCTTTAACTGTTGTGTTCATGATATCTAGCATTTGATAAAATATTGAAAGACACACAAAAAAATAAGAAAATTCAATCCACTGTCAAGACAAAGCATGCAACAGAACCAAAAATCAATGAGGTCAAAAACAGAAAACTCAATGAAACCAAAAGTTGATTTAGAAAAGATCAGTAAATTGATAAGCCTCTAGTAAGACTGAGGGGAAAAAAGGAAGACACAAATTACAAACATCTGGAATGAAAAGTGAAATCCCTACACATCCCACAGACATTATATGAACAATAATGGAATATAACAACTTTATGCTCATATATTCAACAATTTACATGAAATGGTCAAACTCCTCAAAAACTGAGCCACCAAAGCTCACACAAGAATAGGTAACCTGATCAGTCCTACATCTATTTTTAAAAATTGAAATTGTAGGAAAAGCCTCCAACACAGGGGTCCAGATGACTTCACTGGAAAATCGTACCAAACATTTAAAACCAAACATTAAAACAGAAGCGCCTGGGTGGCTCAGTCACTTAAGTGTCCAACTCCTGATTTCGGCTCAGGTCATGATCTCACAGTTCATGATCCTCTCTCTCCTTCTCTCTCTGCCTCTCTCCCTCTCGTGCATGCACATGCACGCTCTCAAAATATATAAACTTGAAAAAAAAAGAAATCATTTAAAACAAAAACAAAACACCAAATCTACACAAACTTTTAGAAAATAGAAGGGAACACACTTCCCAACTCATTTTATGAGGTCAGCATTACCCTAATAACAACTGGGCCAAGTACAGGTCAGAAATTGCCTATACAACATCTGCAATAATCTAATACTATCACTTAAAATATAAAGGAAAAATTTTAAACATGCATATACTTCCTCTTCTTGGTAATTCTACTTATGTTAGAATTTAACATATCCTCTAGGTTCTCTAGGAGCTCCATTACTAGATAAGCCCTTTTCTGTTATCAATAGAACAGAATAAAACAAGTAAAGACTGGGAAATGAGTACACTAGGGAAATGGATCTAATGAATGAAAATGATACAATTTAGTTAGATTACATATAAAACAAACCTAACAATGGGGGCAATGACATTTTTAAGCCTACGAACTCATGACATTACAAGGGGGGAAGTATATAATGTAAAACATTTCAACTTTTTTCAACATTTAAACCAGACCTCATTTCAGGAATAGAAAGAGCTGACTGCTCAGCAATCTAAAACTGGGCAACGAAGTTTGCTTTCTATTTACCTGCAGGCCAACTAAAAGGATTGGGAAAGTAGTGGAGGGTGGGGAGAAAATCTCTTTCAAATGCTCATTATCAATTGCGAAATTAATTCTGCTAGTTTCTCTACCACCTCTAAATTTCAGACTCACATCTAACAGCCTTCTCATCACTTTCACTTGGCACCTCAAATTCAACTTACCCCAAAATGAACTCCTTCTCACCCACATTCCCATCCCACCGTCACACCCAAACCTACTCTTCCTACTGTATTATTTCCTACTATATTCTTTTTTTTTAAGTTTATTAATTTAAGCAATTTCTTTACCCAATATGGGGCTCAAACTCACAACCCCAAGATCAAGAACCACACACTCTACCGAGTGACCCTGCCAGCCGCTCCTCTTATTATCTTCTTGATCATGTTCCCACCGTCTACCCCATCAACCAAACCGGAAACCACCCTACATATCCCAGTCATTCCTCCTTGTTCCCTACAATCAACACACCCTGATGACTTCACCTCTAAAACAGTTCTTAGTCTTGTCCCCTTTAAATCCATCCTCCCCACTCCACAAATCTGCCTGTTCCTTTTCATTAACTGCCTTCAAAATAAAGACTAGACTCTAGTATGAAAGCCTACATGATCTAAGTCTTTTTTCATTGCTATTTGCTGCCTCTCTCTTTGCACTCCAATAATAATAGTTTCCTGCCCACACTATGCTGTATCTACTTCTGCTTTTCTCTTTACCTCAAACATTCTTTTCTTTCAACTAATTCTTATCTTCATCACTGAAAGCTCAGCCCAAGTATCTTGCACCCCAGTAAGTTAAGTAACCGCCTCCACATCCCCAAGTTGATGTAAACCTATATTATCTGTATCTAAGCTCTTAACAAATCCTACTGAAATAATTTATATCTTTAACTGCACTAGACTGTAAGAGTCTTGAAGGCAGAAATCTAATCTGTAACAATAACCTGGCACATAAGATAACTCAATCTATGTTGAACTGAACCATAAATTTTTCTCATTTTCCTCAGAGACCAGAGATTAGAAAATGGGAAAAAACTATGTCACTGAAACACAAACAACCCTCACTGCAGCAATCAATTCTTGCTCACAAAAAGGGGCCTATAAATAAAACTAAAAATGTTCCTTCCTCATAAGATTTCCTTCCTCTTCACAAAATCCCTGATTCCAAGCAATATCTGAAGCAAACAATTATGGTTACAGATTATCTTGTGCTAACAAGATTATAATAATGCTACAAGCATAAACTCAGTTAATAATTTGCTAATGAGGTCTTGAGTGCACAAATTTCTATCAAAACAACAAAACAGCACACTGCACATAAAGGATTCTTAACGAATTTTCTAGGACCACCCTGATGTACATCCATTAAACAAGTATTTGCTGAATGAAGCAGAGAAGAGGGAAACAAAAGTGAGTAATAAATAAAGACAACTGTAAAAAGATTACAAATCAAACTTTAAAGGAAACAAAGTCTGGGTTTTCCCATTAAAATTTAGATACATATAAATTGTAAGTTGGCTATATAAAGAATATACGCATACAAGGTTCCAAAGTAGCCTCCGGAGGGAGTTATTTAAGGAATAACAGGGAGGTACCAGTCCTGAATCTATCATTAGTTAGCGGCGACACTGATCAGACACTGATTAAGTCATGCAATCATTCTAGCATTTCATTTCCTCAACAGCAGAAATTACTGGACATTAGATCTGTGCATTTCACTATATGTAAATTTTACCTTAAAAAAAAAAAAAGGTGCCAAAATGGGAAATGAGTCATTAATTAAGCTGAGCTGTTTTCATCCTATCACATACAACTCATCCCACAGCACCCTAATTAAGAATTTAAGACAAACACTACATGTTAAAAAGTCTTCAGAATGGCTCATCATTAATAAAACAAAGACTTTACTGGACTAGATGGCCCTTTGGTCTCCTCTAGCTCTAGATTTCTATGAGTTTGTTAATTTATACTATTACAAATAGTATCACTACTGGATTTATATTAAAATTTATATTAATGAGAAAAAAAGCTAAAAATCACTGCCTTCATTAATACCAAATGACATTTCCAAAAGTGTCAGCATCTGTTTTTCCTATCTATATTTCTAGCCTGACTAATCTGAAATCAACAACTTCAGGTACTCCAACTGTCCACTTTAATCTCCACGACTTCCCTAAGCCTTCATTAAATGACTTCAGAGAAGGAAGAGATTTCTCTGTCCCTCCCACTTATCATCTAATAAAAGTCAAAAGTCAACTAGGGCAGAAGAACTTAGTAGAGGAGTATTACATAAGCATCAATTCCAATACAAGAAGAGTTTTCATCAAATCCTTCTCCATAAAGTGTGATAAAGATAGGTGGTGATTTTGGGGTTATTACTATTTTTGATGTATGACTTTGTCTTTTTTTACTAGCTAACATTATAAGATTCTTCAGAAGCTACTAAACATAATAAACTTATAATCAAAAGCATTTGTCAAAATATAGGGAATATACCAAAAAAACCCAGCAGATGAGGTTCTTTCCTTGCAAAATTTTCTTCGATGAACAACAATGAAGAATGCTTTTTCTAAATCTATGATCAATTATTTTTCTCTAGAGAAACAAAATATGTGGATTGTTAAATTGATGACTATAACACTATGAAAATATGAACTCTGATTTTTTAAAGAGTGCCTTATTCAGTTTGTTAATCACTGAAAATACTTATTAAGGCACAACCATTCAGATATAAAGTTTTAAAATACTACTAGCAGTACCCCAACTTAAAACCTTTTTATGTCTTCAGTAGAAATAACATTAGGACAAAATCAGTATTTGTTATGGACAGATTGAGGTAGTATGTCCTGCTGAGGGCATTTTTGTATTTCTTTAACCTAAGCTTTAATAGAACAATAATTTGGAGACTTTTAATTTTAACTACCTTCAATAAATATAATTTAAACATCTTGTAAAAAGAGCATTTTACTACATGGTATGAAAGAAATTCTTATCAACAACACTTTATAACACAAGGTGTTAGCAAACATATAATTTATGAATTCATAAGAACTGAGTACCATAATACTCATGAGAAACTTTTCTTTTTCCTCAAAAAGCACATACGATACTTGTCACTCCAGTCTATTATTTTTCATCATATTACTATCCTTTCTAAAATATATACACACATATATATATATATATATGTATATTTTCCAGCATTTTTGTTTTTTAATTTGCTGGGTCACCTGTATACATACAAGTTACAATGTACTTTTTAAACACATTAACAAAGAAACTTGACGATAAAAGAAGTGAACTTAAACTTAGCAGAATTTTCCTAAAAGTGCTTTTATTTTAGTTCTCACCGAAACTGGGCAAGAGGATAGATACAACTACTTATTTATACTCTTTGATTAAACTTCTATTTATTTAAAGAAAATTAATTTTATGGGCACCTGGGTGGCTCAGTCAGCTAAGTGTTTGACTTAAGCTCAGGTCATGATCTCATGGTTTCTGAGTTCAAGTCTCGCAATGGGCTCTGGGCTCTGTGCTGTCAGCGCAAAGCCTGTTTTGGATCCTTTGTCTCCCTTTCTCTCTCTGCCCCTCCCCCACTTGCACTCTCTCAAAAATAAACAAACATTTTAAAAAAAGATGGGGCGCCTGGGTGGCGCAGTCGGTTAAGCGTCCGACTTCAGCCAGGTCACGATCTCGCGGTCCGTGAGTTCGAGCCCCGCGTCAGGCTCTGGGCTGATATCTCCGAGCCTGGAGCCTGTTTCCGATTCTGTCTCCCTCTCTCTCTGCCCCTCCCCCGTTCATGCTCTGTCTCTCTCTGACCCAAAAATAAATAAAAAACGTTGAAAAAAAAATAAAAAAAAAAAAAAAGAAAGAAAATTAATTTTACATTAACCTATTCAGGCCAGTAGAAATCTGAAACCTGTAGAAAACATTAACTTATAGGAATAAAAAGCTAATGTGATTGACAAGAAGGAAAAATAGTTATTAACTAAAAATCTTTAAAATTATGTAGTAAACACCAAGGTCTTTGCCCAAAATAAATTTACAGTATCTGAAATAATCCCTACTATTCTTACACTACCTACCAAGAAAAAATTAGTCATTTTGATTGAGATAAACTAAAGACAGAATTTACGAAGAGTGAATTTTTTTTTTTTTTTTTTAAGTAAACTCTACCTCCAACATGGGGCTTGAACTCACAACCCCAAGATCAAGAGTCACATGCTGTATGGACCGAGGCAGCCAGGAGCCCCAAGTGAATTTCTATTTAAATTACTAGTCGGGGCACCTGGCTGACTCAGTGCGTAGAACATGCAACTCTTGATCTTGGAGTTTTGAGCTCAAGCCCCACAGTGGGTACAGAGATTAATTTAAAATAAAATCCTTCAAATAAATAAATAAATAAATAGATAGATAGATAGATAGATAAATAAATAAATAGTCAAAGACTAGGTATAGTCATAATTCTCTTACAGAAGTACACTCTTGTTTGCTATGACTAAAAAAATAAAATGGCATACTCCCAATAAGGAAAAAGTGCATTAGTTTTGAAATGTGATTGTGAATATTTTTCAAATAATTTTTATCAGTACCTCAGAAAATTAAAGGACTGTATAATTAATTATCTTATTTAACAAAAAATACTAAAGCAGGTACTTTTAAGATCAGTGAGAGGTTAATCATTTTCAACTCAACAGGATAATCATACATATTTGGGGACTGCCAGGAAGAAAGTAATTATTCCTAAAACAAATAATCATAGTTTTTTCTCAACTAAAAAGATACTTATGTGTTCTGGATATTTTTCTTTAACAAGTTAATATACTCCACTTTTAATAAAGTGTACTTTTAAATTCCTACTTAAAAATTACTTTAACTGGTCAACATAAGAAATTTAAAATACCAAGTTATGCTGCTAATGGAGTGTTAATCTTTCTCTTTCTTGGGAAGCTTGGGTCAGTCCATTAAGTGACCAACTCTTGGTTTCAGCTGAGGTCATGATCTCAAAGTTTGTCAGTTCTGGCGCCAGCCACATCAGGCTCTGTGCTATCACTGCAGAGCCTGCTTGAGATTCTCTCTCTCCCTTTCTCTCTGCCCCCTCACATCTCTCTCTCTCAAAATAAATAAATAAAAACTTAAAATCTTCCCCTTATCTACTTTTAACAACATGTCTGCTTTTTAACTTCCCAAACAATTTATTTTCTTTTTTTTTAATTTTTTAAAAAATGTTTTTATTTATTTTTGAAGGAGAGAGAGCATGAGCAGGGGAGGAGCAGAGAGAGAGGGAGACACAGAATTCAAAGCAGGCTCCAGGCTCTAAGCTGTCAGCACAGAGCCCGACACGGGGCTCGAACTCAGGAACTGTGAGATCATGACCCAAGCCAAAGTCAGACACTCAACTGACTGAGCCACCCAGGCGCCCCTCAAACAATTTCTTAATATATAAGTATTCAGTCCACAGAAAAATATTCTTCCTAAACTATATATGCAACTACTACTAAATATTAATCTCAATTATCCCTGAAGTATTCAGGTGTCTTCTAATAGTACAGTTTTATGTTTCTTTAATCAAGGTAGTAAACACATTTTCCTGTTCTAAAATTATTATAGCTATTATGAAAACCTGATTGCTAGAACCTCAAGTCAAAGTACGGCTGATGATTTATGTTTAATCTAGACATACTTCCTTTCCTACAGTCTCTTTAAATTAATACAGGAGACTTTATGAATACCATAAAATATGGGATCCAAAATATACTCAACTGGCCTATTGTGACGTTATAATAAAATTAAAAGACTTATTATATAAAAATTTTATACTATTTTTTTTCAATGGCATATTAGTGTTTCCCTTCACTCTTCTAAAAATACCATACTAACTGAGGGAAACTGGCCAAACCTTTAAGTCATATTTGTCCTTACAGTTCTCCCATTCTTTGGACCACACTTAGTCTCACAGTTCTACCATTCTTTGGACCACCCTTAGTCTCACCCCTCATTACTGTCAGATTCACAAGATTCCTTAAGGACCCCAAGAAACCCAAGTTTCTCATTGCGACTCGACCCCCACCATATCTTTCTCTGCTAGACAGTCAGTGCTCCTATGTCACACTTCTCCTGATCAATCAGCACATAAAAGCTTACTTCTACATTTTAGCACTGCCTCTGAACCCTCACCTGTTTGTGGTATCAGCAAGTTTATCTGATAAACTAATACGAGATAATATTGCCAATAAAAACAATAGTTTAAAGTTTATCTTCCAAAGAATTTGTGATTTTAAACATCATTTTAAAAAGAATTTCAGAGGGGCACCTGGATGGCTCAATTGGTTAAGTGTCTGACTCTTGGTTTTGGCTCAGGTCATGATCTCACAGTTTGTGAGATTGAGCCCTGCTTTGGGCTCTGCTCTGACTGTGCAGAGCTTGCCTGGGATTCTCTCTCACCCTCTCTCTCTCTGCCCCTTCCCTGCTCCCACATGCATTCCCACAGGCTCTCTCTCTCAAAATAAATAAATAAACATTTAAAAAGAATTTCATAATACACAAGAGAGACACAAAATTAGGCACTAACAATTCTCAAATTATACTACACAGTAAACCATCTAGTCTACCTATTTGTAATGTAGAACCAATTACAATTTAATACAATTTAAACTGAAAATTAGGGGCCCCCGGGTGGTTCACTCAGTTAAGCAGCTAACTCTTGATTTCAGCTCAGGTCATGATCTCACAGTTTGTGAGTTCAAGTCCCACATCGGCTGTGTGTTGACAGCCTGGAGCCTATTTGGGATTCTCTGTTTCCCTCTCTTTACCCATTCCAGCTCGCATGCTTTCTCTCTCTCAAAAATAAACAAACATTAAAAGAAAAAAAAAAAAAAAAAAAGATGACCTGAAGTTTAATGTAGTCATACAACCAGTAGTGAATATAGATCTGGCTTAGATAGGTGCCTCACAAATGTCAAGTAAGTAAAAACTAAAACTGTTAATTGTATGGTTTTATCATAAGCTCCATATCTGTTAAATCTTCTCATCTTCTTTTCATGTATCTAAGTGTTTCTCTCTTTTTTTTTAATGTTTACTTATTTTTGAGAGAAAGAGAGAGAGAGAGAGAGAGAGAGAGACAGAGAGAGACAGAGCATGAGCAGGGGAGGGGCAGAGAGAGAAGGAGATACAGAATCCCAAGAAGGCTCCAGGCTCTGAGCTGTCAGCACAGAGCCCAACACAGGACTTGAACCCATGGACAGCGAGACCATGACCTGAGGCGAAGTCAGATGCTCAACTGACTGAGCCACCCAGGGGCGCCAAATCTTCTCATCTTCAAAGTATAGCAAATGACCCCCCATAGCTAATCCAGTTACAAATGGTCAGGTAACTTTTTTTTTTTAAGTAATCTCTATCTACCCCCAACATGAGGCTAGAACTCAGGATCCCAAGATCAAGTCACATGTTTTACTAAATGAGTCAGAAAGGCACCCCTAAAATGGTTAGGTAACTTTTTAACCTACCCAGAATAATTACCTTAGTACACCATACATGAGGTCTCTCAGAACATTTGACACTTCTGACTTAAAGTGTCTTTGCTACTTTATGCTTTTCACAACAACCTGGTAAATTACAAATAAAATTGCAGACTGTCTACTTCAAATTCTGACAAATCACTTTGTTCTTTATTGCTTTAACCCAAAGTACATTCTCCTATGACTGAAATGATTTAATACCATTTCATTCAATCTGCAATTAATTTTACAGTTACAAGTCTAGAGCCTAGTACATCTTTCTAAACAACAATTTAGAAACCAGAATTGTATGGATTTTCTTCTATAATAATCTTGTGAAGACACCTCTTGACCAGAAATCTCAAACACAGAATAGATAAATTTGGGAGAGAGAAAACACCCCCACTTCTTAATTTCTTAACAGTGGAAAAGAATAAATTACTAGCTCAAATGAAATTCCCAAGAGACACTATGTAGAATGGAATATTATAAGACACACCAATCCTATTCAGTTTTTCTATACAATTCCTATTTGGAATTTCTATATAGCTACAAGACTACAGAGATTTTTACACTTATAGCTTTTACATCCTTTCAAGCCTTACTGAGAAGAGTATGAAAAGAGCACAGACACTGAATGAATGTAGAATTTAAACAATTTGAGAGATTTCTTGAAGACAAAATCTACATACAATGCTCACCCAGCCATCTGAAAGCCAAATTTTATTAAAAACATTAATGCTTTATAAACTATCCAAAAAGGTCATTAAAACAGAGATGAAGCCTACACGAGTCCAATTATTTTACATTCTTTTAAACACATAATGGCCCTATTTTTTGAAACAAATAGGTTGACCAAGCATCCACTATGCCCTCACCTCCACTTCCCATTCCCTTTTGGTCCTAGAAGACAAGTATGAGGTTCAATTCAATCCTAAAAGACTGCTTCACATAAGAGCTACTTTTGCCTTGACTTTCTTTATGACCTTGGAGGGAATCTACCAAATGACAACTATAATGATGTTGGTGTATTCTTGTTTATCACTGAAATTTAACCCTAATATGCTAACATTAATGAAGTCTTCTAAACTGAACCTAGAGAACTGAAAACCTGTGAATCAAAATATCGACTGATATGCATTATGAACCACGTTTTAAAACCTTAATCTGACTAGTAAGGGGGAAAAAAGTACCAAGGCCGCAAATTCAACAAGATTGAAAAATAAATTCTGAAAAACACCAACAGTGTCATTATTACTTCTCTTTATGGAAAACTGGTCTGCAACGCAAAAAAAAAAAAAAGGGGGGGGTGGAGGTGGGGGAGATAAAATTAGCTTCAACTAGACGTTTCCTTGTTTTTACAAAGATAACAGCTGGACAACAAAGGAAAATTTAAAACTTGGCAAAGAATGGGGTGACTATGTAAAAAAATCTACAATCTGACAATTACTAAGATAAACCTATCACTCAAGTTACTAATTTGTATACCCATCTTGGGCAGTAATCATGGTACCATTTTATTAGCACTAGAAAGATAAATCCTTGCCTTGGAGGAACATTTACTAAGTACATTTCATTTCAGGATCTTAGGGCAGTTTACGAGCAGTATCTCTTTAGGCTTCCCTAAGGTACTCTAAAGTGCTTAACATCATTCACACATCCAGCCACCACTAGGGTGAGAAGTAAATAAACACGATTTACTTATGCAATTATTTACCACAGAATTCTAGTCAAGAATGCAAAAGTAAACATTCATATAGGTATTTAATCCCCAAAGAAACCGTAGAATACTACGGGCGATAAGATTCACCCTTAATTGACCACTACAGAAACCACAGGCCTTCCACATGGGCTGTCCTTTACTATCACTCTTGATTCGAAAAAGTAACAATGTCAACTCAACATTTTAACAGTACAGAAGATAAACAGAACTCAGTGAAATCTCTAATTCCAGATCCTCAAAAAATGTTTATAAAAACTGAGATAGAGCAACGCCCCCCTAAAAGCACCCTACTACAAAGAACGAAATACCGAAAACATGAGGTGGGCCAAGGTTAGAAAAGCTGATCTAACCCAATTACCCGGAGGGACCACAAGGTTTGGGACTAGGAACGTGAGATCGGGGTGGGGGTGGGTAGCAAAGTGAAATCTAACCCCAGAAATCACAACACAGGCCTCAGCCTAGAAGCTGAAGCTGGCGGGAAGTGAGCTCCCTTTCTGTTCCCAGGGGAAAGTCCAGAGAAGAGCGGCTCCACACGGTGCACTCATAAGGCGCCAATAGTGCATGCCTACCAAGGCGCCGGAGCCGCTGGAGAACCCGGTTGAGAAGGGGAGGAGACCCCGGCAGACGGCCCTGGAAGAGGAGGAGGACTAAGGTTGGAAGCAGCGGCAGTGTCTGGACGAGGGGGATTACCTAACTGTGATGACAGGAAAGTGTCCTCAGGCTCCGGCGATGGTCCCGACTGCGCAATGTGTGGTGTCTTTCCCGCTTAGCCCGCAGCAGCAACAGAACCAGCTCCTTCAGCCAGTCGCCATTTCCCGCCTACCGACCTGCTGCACCGCACGGACAGAGACCCGGATGGAAAGCGGCCTCTCCGCGCAGGCGCCTTGACTTTCTCCTCCCCCTCCCGCCACAATTCCGCGAGGTGGGAGGGAAGGAATGCGGGCGGCCTCAGAGTCAAAAAAAAAAAAAAAAATCCAGCTTTTACTTCCGTAAAGAGCGTTGGAGTTCCTGCCGCCGGAAGAAACTCACAAGCCTGATTCCTGACACAAAATGAACGCAGGCCCTTAGGACCGAATGGAGGAACAATGACAAAACCTATCAGGATACGCCAGGACCTGGGGGATATTTGTACTTTAAGGGCCTCCGTAGCTGGCAGTGTAGTGATTGCAGGGGGAGTAGGGAGTAAAGCGTTGGGAGTGAAGAGGCGGGGATCCGAAGGACGGTTTTTCCTCCCGCTGCTAACGGAACTGCTTAGGCAGAGCTGGGAGGGGGAGCGCGCCCTCACCGTGGAGGCGGGGCTTAGGAACGCGTCGCTCACCCTGGCGGCTAGGGTTAGTAACCCGGGCGCGCCTTGTGGGTGGAGCCAAATGGGATGGGGTGGGACTAACGCCTTGGCGCGCTGGAGGTGGTAGTGTGTGTAGAGCGCTGCCCCAGGCCATGTTGAGACGAATCCTTCATCTTTCCAGGGATCCCGGTGGCCCTTGAAGGTCCTCTTTCCAGCTCTCTGCCTAGAGAGCATAGCAGTTGCTTGTGATTCTGTCACACAAGCCCACGCCATTCGACTCCACGCGAACTCGGCTGTGGTTCTGCCGAGAAGTCAGATAGACAAATGAGTTCCTACCTGCTTGCCTGGGTCTAAGGACTGTCAGCCTAATGGAGTGAAAATGTATCAATCCGAGCATCTAGCCCTAGTGAACTATCAAAAAACCAAGACTAATGGTTGGAAGAGCATTATCTGTTTACTAAAGCTCTGGGCCACTCACATTATTCAATCAAGAAATATTTATTGAAAAAACACAATGTGTGAAGACCATACTAGAATGCGAGGGATACAAGGTAGACGTGAACCCTGCCTTCTCAGAGTTCACGGTCTGAAGAAGACAGACAAGTAAACAATTTAAATACAATGTGCTAAAATGACCACAAGGAGTTCTTGACAGGCGTACAAACGGGGTGTGGGAAGGCTTTCATGAGATGACCTGAAGAGTTGATGTTACAAAGGAAGAGTGCCTAGGTAAACAGATGGAAAAAAGCCAAAAATGAGATTGTGTTGAGTAGTTAGGGTAGTAGTTCTGTGCGCTGGGGATAGAGGAGTTGAGGGGAAGAAAGTGGAGAGATGAGGCTGCGAGGTAAGCAGAGAACCCTTGTGAATCTGGTTGTTTCAAAGTGTGGAGCAGGTGAGTTGTCTCCTGAATGCCTTATATACTGCAGATCTTGCCAGAGCTCAGAGTTCATTTGCACCCGATATCTTCCGATTACAAGAATGCTCTGAATGCGATGTTTACTGACAGCCAGTGGTGTATCAGCGAGAAGAACTGGTATTAGTGCACAAAATAATAGATTCCTGAAAAACTAACTGGAAATCAACAAATAGTTACTGATTATCCAGTGTATATCATGGAAAACCATACAGGTTAAACAATTACCCCAACTGATTACCAACATAATTTTTAAATCAGGTAAAAATTGGGAATATTTCTGAAAAAAAAATATCAGTGGTAATAACTACCAGTGTTCGCTCTTCTAAAACTTAAATATGCCATTTACAAAGTGCTTTTATATGCATTTTGATTTTCCCAACAACCCTGTGAATAGGTGATATTAGAGCTCCCCCCCCCCCCCCCCCCCGCAACTCTTCAGCTGAAGAAGCTGAAATTTTTTTTTTAAGGTAGGAGGAAGGGAGAACAAAGGAAAAAACAGTCACCCTTTCCAAAGAATCCAGTAGTAAGAAATACAATCAGGACTCAAGCAAGCTGTCCTTCTGTTCATTATACCACATCCTACTGTCTCCTCTTAAGTTTAGAAAGTTTGCTGGTAGCAAGCCTAAATGCTTTTGCAATTTATTTAACATTTTAACATTTTTTCAGAGGATAACGATTATGTTCTGATTTTAACTTACATCGTTTACATCTAATAGTTTCTACTAGACTCTCCTCTGCAATATCTAAGTGGATTGTTGTGAAAGTCAAGTGAGATTATTTATTCATTTATAAATGACAGTTCGTAATGTCATTAAGCTTCAGTAAAAACTTTGTCCAAGATTTTAGAATAAAATAAGGGTTTCAAAATATGAACTTAAAAAAAGTCAGGTATATTTATACACAAAGCAGTAGCCACAGGAAAAAAACTTAATGCAAAAACTTAGTGGCATGCATGCTTTCTAAACTATACAAAATTATTGCTATCTGAAAATATTAATGAAATAAGGTGTTCACTAAGTAATGTGATAGAAGCATCTTGGATATTTAACAAAATCCTTCAGCAAATCCCTTATTACCTTTTATCTGATATATAAGACATATGCACTTCACAATCCAGTCTTACATTAATTCTATCTCTATGAGATATTTAATTTTTTTTTCCAACATTTTTATTTTATTTTTGGGACAGAGAGAGACAGAGCATGAACGGGGGAGGGGCAGAGAGAGAGGGAGACACAGAATCGGAAACAGGCTCCAGGCTCTGAGCCATCAGCCCAGAGCCTGACGCGGGGCTCGAACTCACGGACCGCGAGATCGCGACCTGGCTGAAGTCGACGCTTAACCGACTGCGCCACCCAGGCGCCCCTCTATGAGATATTTAAAAAAATTTTTTTAATATTTACTTATTTTTGAGACAGAGAGAGACAGTGTGAGCAGGGGAGGGGCAGAGAGAGAGGGAGACACAGAACTCAAAGTAGGCTCCAGGCTCTGTGCTCTCAGCACAGAGCCCAATGCAGGGATCTAACCCACAAACTGCAAGATCATGACCTGAGCCGAAGTTGGATGCTTAATGGACTGAGCCACCCAGGCACCCATCTATGAGGTATTTTTGAATAGGCCTTACGCCCAGCATGGAGCCCAATGTGGGACTTGAACTCATGACCCTGAGATCAAGAGCTGAGATCAAGAGTCACACACTTAACGAACCTAGCTCCCCAGGTGCCCCTATGAGGCATATTTTTATCACTCTCATACTACAACTAAGAAAGCAATATTCATAATAAACATTGAAATAGTATCAGAACTGCCATTGTACTTTAATATTGCATTCACTTGATGGCAATGATCATCTGAAACTTAACATGGTCAAAACTAAACTCTCAAACCTGTTTCTCTCTTAGTATTCTCCACTGGATAGAATATAATTCTCTTATATTTCATCCAATCCACTGTAAGTGCAATAAATTAAACCTTGAAAGTATATCTTGAATCCAAACACTTACCACCTCAGCTATCTCCCCTAGTTCAAGGACCATCATCTCTGACCTAGAATACTGTAAGTCTTCCTGCTCCATTCTTGAACCTCCGTCAATCTTTCCAAAACACAGCCAAGGTGATCATTTTAAACCTCTTTATAAATTTTTCAACACCCTTAAAATAAAATCTAAAGTCTTCACTATAACATGCAAAGCCCTTCATTAGCTCACTCTTGGCTACCTCATGACTACATTCCCTACCTCTTGCTATTTGTATTCCCATCCTACTGGCTAATTAACCATTCTCTGAAAAAGTATATTCCTGTATCAAGGACTTTGTTTTTGTTATTTCTCTGCCTCTACTTCTTTTCCCTTAGACCTGTGTTATTCAATAGCCACTAACCACAAGCCATGGGTGGACTGAGCACTTGAAATGTGGTAGTGCAACTGAGGAAATTAATTTTTAACTTTATTTAATTTTAATTAACAAAATTTAAAATTAATAACCTGAGTGACTGCTTAACAGAACTTCCAGCTGGGGTGATGAAATAGTTCTAGAACCAGTTAGTGGTAATGGTTGCACAACATTGTAATGTACTTAATGGCACTGAATTGTACTTTGCATGTAAATGTACCATGGTAGTTTTGCTACAATAAAAAAAAATTGCCCCGGGGCGCCCGGGTGGCTCAGTCGGTTGAGTGTCCGACTTGGGCTCAGGTCATGATCTCGCAGTCTGTGAGTTCGAGCCCCGCATCGGGCTCTGTGCTGATGGCTCAGAGCCTGGAGCATGCTTCGGATTCTGTATCTCCCTCTCTTTCTGACCCTCTCCCGCTCATGCTCTGTCTCTCTCTCTCTCTGTCAAAAATAAATAAAACATTAAAAAAAATTTTTTTTAAAGAAATTAACAAAATAAAAAAGAAAGAAAAAAAAATTGCCCCTTGGTATTCCCCAAAGGAGTTGAGCTTGTGTCCACACAAAAATCTACACATGAATGTCTATAGCAACTTTATTCATAATTGCCAAAAGTTGGAAGAATCAAGATGTCCTTCAATGGGGGAATGCATAAACTGCAACATAGTCATACAATGGAGTATTAATCAGCTAAAAAGAAGTGAGCTATCAAGTAATGTAAAGATAAGGGGTAATCTTAAATGAATATTACTAAGTGAAAGAAGCCAATCTGAAAAGGCTATATGCTGTATGATTATAATCATATGACATTCTGGAAAAGATAAAACTATGATGACAGTAAAAAGGTCAGTGGCTGCCAGGGATTTTGGGATAAGGAAAGAGGAACAAGTGGAAAACACGGGATTTTTAAGGCAGTGAAACTGTTCTGCATACTATAACGGTAGATACATGTCATTATACATTTGTCCAAACCCATAGAAGGTACAATACAAAATGTGAATCTTAATGTAAACTGACTTTGGTTGATAATGATGTATACACAGTGTTGGTTTATCAATTTTAACAAATAATTCTACACTGGTGCAGGATGTTGATGGCACGGAAGCTGTGTGTGTGTGTGTGTGTGTGTGTGTGTGGGATATGCTGGGATTTTCTACTTCCTACTTAATTTAGTTATGAACCTGAAACTGCCCTAAAGAGTGAAGTATATTGAAAAAAATTAATATTTGGTTCAGTTATTATAAAACTTTTAAGTATACCTGGAACATGAGTATGTGAATGTATTAACTCAAATATAAATTTTATGAATGTCAAATACCAAATATTTCCAATGACAACTTAATGTCCATATTGAGATGTGCTGTAAATGTAAAATACACACTAGATTTGAGATTTAGCACAAAAGAAAATATAAAATATCTCTATCTCATTAGTAGTGTTCTATATTGATTACATATTAAAATGGTAATATTTTGGATATATTGGTTAAATATCAAAATTTCACCAGTTTTTTTAAAAATGTAGTTACTAGAAAATTCAAAATTACATAGGTATCCTGCATTATATTTCTATTGGATAGTGTTGCACAAGATATCCACATGGCTTATTTTCACACCACCTCTTCAGAAAGGCCCTCCCTGATCATCCTATCTAAAAATAGCACTCCTCCATCACTATTCCTTTATTCTGATTTATTTTTCTTAAAGCATTTATCACTATGAGTATAGAAAATAATGATCTCTCCCTCTGGTATTTATGTAAGTTCCATGAAGGCAGAGACATTGTAGTACTCAAAACAGCTCTCTATACAGATTAGGTACTCAATAAGAAATTAAAAGAATGATCGTTGTTCTTTCATGATTGAATCTTTAGGCTTATGTGTTAGGGGGTGTCTGGAGCACTCAATAAATATTGAATGAATCCCAAATCCACATTTCTTGGTCTCTCAACATTTCAACCTTACATTTTCAAATACTTATAGTACAACTACATTTGTATGTCTTCAAATTCATTCTACTGCTATTTGCAATTTGCAATTAAACCCATCCAATGAATGTTTCATTTCAGTTACTATACTTCACAGTTCTAGAATTTCCATTAGGTTTTCTATAATTTTCATTTCTGTGCTGAGATCCTCTATCTGTTCACTTACTTAAAACATTTTCATTTAATCTTTAAACATACTTTTTTTTAGGACTTTTTAATTTAATGTTTTAAAATTTAAATTCAAGTTAGTTAACATACAGTGCAGTAAACACTTTTAATACCTGCATTAACAAATAACAATATAACAAATAACAACAGCCATCTAATTTTTGTAACTATAGATCACATTTCAAGTCTTTGTATGTCTGATAATTTTTTATTGAAAACTAGACATTGTGTATATGTTGTATAGATTCTTGATTGTTATCTTCTGAAAAGTGATGATTCTTATTTTAGCAGATTCTTCAGTTACTGAGTAGTTACCTTAAACTAATATAGGCTTGGTTTTATGCTTTGTTAGTTCATATCTATGAGAAGCCGAAGGAGTTTCATTAAGTTCTAACTTGACAGGACTCAATCTTCATACTTTAACTCCCCTTACAATCTTGTCAGAGCTTGTTAGGGCAGACCTAGGGTAGGTCTTACTCGAGAGCATGGTCTTTACGCCCAAGGTGCAACCTTTCTAATCGTTTATCTGGATGCCACAATTGTTACAGAACTCCACCTTGACAGGCCCAGAAACCTAGTGTCCTGACGGCTTTCATGCCAACACTTCTTTTAATTAATATTTTTAATGTTTTTATTTATTTTTGAGAGAGAGAGAGGGAGAAACAGAGAGACAGAGCGTGAGTGGGGGAGGGGCAGAGAGAGAGGGAGACAGAATCCGGGCTCTGAGCTGTCAGCACAGAACCCATGTGGGGCTCAAACTCACGAACCGTAAGACCATGACCTGAGCTGAAGTCGGACACTTAACCGACTGAGCCACCCAGGCGCCCTTTATGGCAACACTTCTTGACCTCTGGTATCTACGTTCCATTCTCAACTCTGTGGCAACTGCTATGGGGTAAGCATCAGGTGGTTTTGCTCTAATTATGTACAGTCCATCCCTCAGCCATGAACTTGTGGGCACCCTTATAAGGATTTCTGGGGCTACCTCTCTGTATAGATAGCTCCCTCTTCTCTGATGTCCACCCAATTGATTTCCAACTGCTTCAGCTGCTCCCCACTATGATCTCTGTCGTCTCAGTTCAGCTTTTTTACACCCATAGGAAGCTGGGTGACTGTGGGGCTCAACTGCTTAAGTTTCCCTTATTTCAGAAGCTTAAGTTTTTTGCTGCCCCAAAACAGTCACTTACATCTTGTCCAGTTTTATAGTTACCACTAATTCAGAAAGGGCTAGTCAAATTAATCATAGTCAGAAACAAAAATCTCCCTTCCCTCATATTTTTTGGAGTGGAATTAAGGAAAGAAGAGCAGCTGTTCTCAGGTGGCAAAACTAAGAAAATGTGACCTGCTGGAAGTTTGGTTAGAGTTTTGAGGGGAGAGCTAGTCTGAGTGAAAGAAAGTAGCAAGTAGAGAGAAGCAGAAATGGGAGTTAGTGAAACAAAGTTGGCAGCGTTTAAGTCCTTGTGTCAATACAATTATCCTCAAGTCCAGCTGACTTCTGCCCTTTTTGCAGTTTATTTACATGGACCATTAAATTTCCCCTTTTTCTTTCTGGGATAGTTGTTTGAATTTTCATTTGGAACCCTTAGTGAGGAGAGTCTTAAAAGGAATTAGATATAGCCCAATTAGAACTGAATATTTATGTGAAGACTCAATAACCTAGACTTTGGAAATGTATTAAATAACATCACATGGTTTGATTGTCTTATTGAAGCCATGGGGTCAGACATGTGAGGGAACAGAAGTTTCCAAGGCTAGCCATTATGACAAGTGACTACCCCCCTCATAACTACACGGTTTTTGTTTTGTTTTGTTTTATACATTCTCTGTCCTCATATTCTAGCAAATTTTATGTTTACAGGTGTATACAGGACAAGTCAAAAAGGAACACAATCTTAAGATTTTTTAAAATAAAGGGACATATTTTAGAAATGATTTTGAAGTTGTATTCACATTTTCCTTAGAATCATCCCTCCATGTATATTTTGGATTTTATATTTTCTCTTTATGGGTCAGTAGCAAGTGACCTGAACTTAAAAGGTTCTACCTACCCTACCCTTTCCATACCTCTTCAGCCTCATTTCTCTCATGATATTCTAGCTTCATAATTATGTTTCAGTTAAGTTGAAAACCTTATTATTTGGAAACTTAAGAGACCTTGAAACCTTGGAACTTTGTTTTATTTTTAATAGTTCTTATCACTATTTAAAATTAGCTGGTTCTTGTGTTTACTTGTATATTGTCGGACTGGTCCAACTTGAATGTAAGCTCCATGAGAACAGAAACCTGGTCTATCTTACCCACTACAGTATTCTTATTACATAAGATAATGCTGGGCACATAGGAAGCATTCAGTATTTGTTACACTAGCACTACGGTAAACAACCCTAATATAAATTTTTCTGCAATCTAGTTTAGCTTAGCCTAAAATGAATTCTAAATTTGCTCAAATTTTAGTGTTAAAATGTAACTATTTGCATCACATGAGTGTGATGTGTGTATATGTGTCAGAATCAGAAAAATAGTAAAACAAGTTTAATTTTAATTTATTAGAACCCAGTTAAGTGATGATTTTAAAAGCAGAGTTTCCATCAAATTAACACTTAATTCCGGGCAAAAATACATTTAAAAAACCTAAATCTTAAGGCAGAAGTAAAATATTATAAAAACCAGCATGTCTAATACAGACTGTAGAATGTCAGAATTTTAAGATTCACATAGTATTTTATAGCACTAAAATGTTAATACAGTCAGAAACATTATCAATTGGTCCAAGATCTCTCAGTTTATAAAATGTCTAGACTGCTAATTGAAGAAATTTTGCTATATAAGTAATAGCTACCATATAATTAAGTGATTGTTCTTATGACAAAGGAACTAAGGCAGGAAATTTCATGGTTTTCATTTGTAAAGATTTTACAGTATTAAATATAAAGTATTACTAGAAGTATGTTTTAGATTCATCTTCCCACTCTAATGCCCAAAAGGTGTACATCAATTCCCTTTAACTCCATTTTAAAAAATTCTGTGAACTATTATACCTATTCATTATAGGCCTGATATACTCAGCAAAGGCATAAATTGCCATTTTGATTTGGTAGAAATAACAATTTTAGTAAATCACTGTATCTTTTCCTGGTCATTAAATAATTTCAAACTGAAATCTAAGAATTTTTGCACTTCTAATAAATGAACAGCTTTTTTTTACCTTTGTAAGTTTGAATTTTGACTAGAACCTGAGCACAAGGGGGAAAAAAAATTTCATGTTTATGTGCAATTAACAGTAGTCCTTCTGAAAAACAGAGTTAACAACCTTAAATGTCTCCTTGTGATCAAAACCTTTTATTTTGGGGGGGATAAGATTTAAAAGATTTAAATCTGAAAACAGGGATTAACTAGCTTAAGCATTCTCCAGAATAGTGTCAAAAAAGACAAATGCATTTAAAATAATTCTGTAAGTCTAGCAAATATGAGGCTTATGGGTTCTTAACATATTAATTACAAAGATTCTTCATCTTTATTACAAACTCTTAAGCTATTTTAATAAAACAGTTGTAGACCTCACTGCACTTCTACTTATTTGTGTGTTAATAAAAATCTGTTAAAACTCCTTATAGTACTTCTGAAAAATTCTAGTCAAATAAGATCACTAAAACTACCAGAGAAGCTTTGAAATGCTGATTGCAGATTCATTTTGAAGTTGATTTAGCTTCTTTCAGAATCTGGCATTTAAATCATGAATATTTTCACCAACTTGGACTCTGAAAATATAAAAAATTTAGCCAGTGATGGTTATCGTTAAACAGTACCAGTATTATGTGAAAAAAATAAAAATTGAAAAGATATTGTCAATCATGCATTTCACAATTTCATGAACTAAGTAAGGTATAACTCATAAATATTGTTATGTCTTTGCAGGTTACCTCAACTTCCATCAGGCCTCAGCTAAAAGTTAATCTGCCAAAACACATCAGCACTCATGTAAAATAAAAGGAGTAGGGAAATGATTTTGCACACATGCTGCCCAGTGTTTGGCTTCCAGGTTCCAACCCCTCTTTTATGTGACTAGATATAACTCCATGAAGAGCACGAGATGAGGGGTAGATAGAACAGAACACCTGTTGGGCTAACAAGAATATATTAGTGTGTAAAAAGTTTTTCAGTTGAATAACTGTTCTCACTGGGGTTATGCTATGTGCAACATATAAACCGTACAACCAATTTTTACTATTTGTCCATTTGTGGAAAGAATTAGGCTCAATAAAATGTAAAATATACATTAGTTCATTTTAAATGCAAAGATTACAGTTTTGCTTACTTTGTTTTTGGCTCAACTGTAATATAACAAAAAAATCTCTGCTTTAATAATACAATATGAAAAAGTTCACATATGTACATGGGTACATTTCTTCATTAAAATTTTTCCTTAAATCTATCTCAATGTATCTTTACAACTGATACAACTGATCTTTACAACAAAAGTCAGAAACAACAAAGTAGAAATCATTCCATTTTACAGCACTTTAGGTTTTCTGAAGTTTTCCTTTAGGGCTTAAAGAACGTCATTGAAACGTTGTTTTCCATAGTCTGCAGGATCCATTTGAAGTTCTCGTTCCTCATCATCTGTAAGGAAAATAATTATGTATCAAGGATATTATTTTTAAAATCACTTGCAGAAAACCAATAAAATCAAGCCTCAGTAGTTTTCTATTTGTTATTTTATACCTTCTAAAATAGCGCTTTATTTCTTAGTTGCTTGGCTAAACAGTGAAAAGTCTGTCTTCCAGTCTTCCAATATATTGGAAGATTACTTAATTTAACAAATCTTTTGATGATAGTAGAGCTAGATATAGTTAGCCAAACTTTAGGAACCCACAAACATTGAGGAGTTGGTTCTTGTATATAAAATACATTATTTCTACTAAATGAATTAGTTCTATAAGTTAGTTTTTGGAGTGCCTAGGTGGCTCAGTCCGTTATGCATCCAACTCTTGATTTCAGCTCAGGTCATGATCTCATGGTTGTGGAATTGATCCTCCCACCTCCACCCCCATCGGGCTCCATGCTGAGTGTGCAACCTGCTTGGGATTGTCTCCCTCCCTGTCCTTCTGCCCTTCCCTGCCTGCTCTCTCTCTCTCTTTCAATGAAAATAAATAAATAAATAAAATTTAAAAATAAAAGTTTTAGAAACCGTTCTGTATACATTTTCATGCCCTTAAAAACCAAGACTTTTTCTAATTACAAAATTAATCCACACTCATCACATAAAAATTGGAAAATAAAAGATAGGAAAATAAAAGCTACTCATAATCCCAATATTTAACATTATAGTGAATTTCTTTGCTCCTCTGCAAAGAGTTTAGCAGCAACTTCTTAAATGATATACTAACCAAAATTTAACTTCTTCTTTACCAAAAAGAAAAAAAAATATTACATAATATTGTTAGTAAGATCCTCAAAGTCACTTTGAGTAGCTACATTAAATGACTCTTTAGAGTTTGACTTATTTGGATATTGACAGGTTTTTCTGGGTCCTTCTTGGCTATCATCTGCCACTTCACATTACTGTTTATCTCGCAGTAGCAATCCTTTTCTAATTTTGTTACAAACTACAGGTTTTGAAATAAGACCGCTCAGAATATTAAAATTATGTTAGAACAAGAATGAAAAGTAATTTAATCAAAGTAAAGAGACTTTCTTTCTAGTGTATGGCTTTTAGTGACATCTGTTAGCTCCTCCAGAGCCTTGTTTTTTTTCTTTTTTTCTTTGTTT
The DNA here is from genome assembly GCF_016509475.1 of Prionailurus bengalensis. Lineage (NCBI taxonomy): Eukaryota > Metazoa > Chordata > Mammalia > Carnivora > Felidae > Prionailurus > Prionailurus bengalensis. The sequence goes on from NC_057355.1 coordinate 59,388,324, forward strand.
GGTTTTCTTATTTTTTTCTTCTTTTATTCTTCCACAGCCTTGAAAAATGATTTTTCATACTTTATAGTTCACAGTTACAATTACCCATCAGCTTAGTTTTTGATAGATTGAGATGTTACTATCATAATTGTCCAGAAATACAATTTTATATAATTTAAAGAGTTATATGAGTTATATATAAATATAATTTTATATATTTCAAGAGTCAGAATCCCAATTCACATATATACTATAGTTTTCTGAAATTTGTCTTTTAGATTTGATAGGTTTGCTACTCTTAACTTCTCTAGTATATCCTATGGTAATCCACTCTTAACTTCTCTAGTATATCCTATGGTAAAATTTTGTTCAAGAAAAATGCTATGTGATATATGTACTGTGTATCTTACATAATGATGTGTTCTTATTTCTTCTTTATATTTATTCATTTAAAAAAATGCCAAATAAGACAACTTTTTCTTTCCTTTCAATAACTTTCCTATTAAACTTACAGAAATTCTCATTTAGAATTGCAGGCAACAATTTTGCATCATAGGCCAACAAAATTATCTTGTATCTTTAATAGTGTAATCCACTAGCTGTGATAAGATAACCCCAGATCTGTTACAGGCAGAGGCTGAAATTGTATCCATAATCACATTTGTATTTTGAAAAAATGCTAATATCTTAACATAGAACTTGTTGTACTTTAAAAAAATATCTTTGGTTTTAAACAGGAAAATGATCACTGGCACCTCTCCAGAAAGCTCTCCTTAGAATCCATGTTATGGGATATCACCTTATGGCTATAAATACATCTTTCATGACTTCAGTAATTAAATGAAGACTTAATCACCACAGAGGGGTGGGAAAAGCAGCCATACAAAAGAGAATTCCTAAAAATTTAACAGGAAAGTTATTGAAAGTAGGTATGTTGGAAGACTTTTAAATGAAAAATTATAAAGAGAAGGTAAGAGCAAAGCTCTAGGAATAAAAACACTGAATTCTAGCTCTGGCTCAGTCCCTTAACAAACCTGATCTAGTTTCTAAACCTCTTTAGACCTTTAGTTACCTTCTCAGTAGAATACAGATAGCAACTGTTTATCCTATCTCAAAATAATAATAGTAATAATAATAATAATAATGTATAGGAAGGAGTCTTTACTTCTAAAGTCTTCTATAAATATACAGAGGAGTTTGTTGGTTTTATTAATTCATGCTTTTAATCAAATTTTAATACTGTGCCTTCACATTATTTTTCAGAATTTCACAGGACTTTTGGAATATTGCATTTTTCTTACACTGAACTATTATTTACATTAACTAGAGTCCACTTTCAGTATAGCTATTCTAACCAGAATTCAAATTTCTACTGACAACCTATTTGCATGTACAGTATTTATAAAGTATGATGAAATTACCTAGTCAAATCTAATATAGAACAACAACCTGAAAACTAAATATATATATATATATATATATATATATATATTTCATTTTACAAGGCAGCAAAATCTGTAAATAGCTCATTAACATAAAATGACTATTAAGGAAATAGAAGGACATTCATAATTTATTAAATTATTCCTAAATTCCCTCTGAAGTCAAGAAAGGATCACCTCCATAAAGCAAGCTCTACCAAACAAGAACATCTTGGAGATAATAAGGCAGTGAGGCTCCACTAAAAAGTACACGTTAATCCACAAACCAAAGTGTAATTATCCTCCAAAGCAGGCAATCCAAAGAAAAATATTCTGTATTTGCTTTAACTTCTTAAAAACTATTATTCAACAAACACTTATGTAGTGCTTACATTGTGGAAGACCTGCCCTAAGTGCTGAACAAATAGTTGAGTCATATAATCTACATAACAACAGCTTAGTTAAGTAACTATACCCCTATTTTACAGATAAGGATATTGAGGCATAGAGTTAGGTAATTCACAAGGTCACAGAGCTGGTAAGTGCTGGAGCTAGGATTCAAATCCAGGCAGTCCAGCTCCAGAATCCAGGCACTCAAGCATTAGGCTCAGCTTCCTTCCATAAGCACATAAATACAACCATAAATAAATATGCAGGTCATACTCTGTTAAAGAAACTTGGAACTTTTATGGGATTAAAGATAAGAGTAAAGAGAATTTATAAACATCCATCTCCTTATTACAATAAAGAATGAATTAAAAGATATCCATCAGATGCAGAGTATTTCCAGAGGTAATCTTTTCATTGGGTCACTTAATTTTTTTTTTAATTTTTAAAAATTTTATTTATTCATTTTTGGGAGAGAGAGAGAGCAAGAGCAAGGGAGGGGCAGAGAGGGAGACACAGAATCAGAAGCAGGCTCCAGGCACTGAGCTGTCAGCACAGAACCCAGTGGGGCTCGAACTCACAGATGTTGAGATCATGACCTGAGCTGAAGTTGGACGCTCAACTGACTGAGCCACCCAGGCGCCCCTCATTGGGTCACTTAAAAGAAGGCAGGAAAAAAATTTTTCTACACCAATGTAAATAAAATAATATTTTTTTAGGCTGCTTCAGGAAACCAAGAATTAAAAATCAAAATAAACCAGAACTGTAAACACAGGAAAAATAGGCCTCACTTAATTCTACAAGAAAACACTTTACAGATAGTAGTGGCCCAAATGATCAATACATATGAACAAGCATCAGAGATAAAGCTGGCAGATAAACTCTATTGGCAGAGTTGCTGCCCAAATCTCCATTGACCTTAGCTGAATCCAGAACCTCAGCACTATAAGTGGAATCTCTAATCCTAGGGACCCAACAGATTGAGGAAAAACAAAACAAAACAAAACAACAAAACTCCTCCTAATATTAGGAAGAGTAGAGAAGAGCCCCTAATAGTATTTCTGAAGTACATGTTTCAATTTTAATTGAAGTTGACACAATGTCATATTAGTTTCAGGTATACAACATAGTGATTCCACAAATCTATACATTATGCTATGTTCATCACAAGTACAGCAACCATCTGTTACAAGCATGTTTCAATTTTTGATATCTCTGGCTGCAGAGTCTTAATGGCAGTAAAGATTTTCTTTCCTGGGTTTGGGGGAAGATATGTTTCAGGCATGCTCAAATCTGAAACACATTCTCCCATTATACCTGTGTTGTATATAGTGATTCCACTGTGAATATGATCACAGAATTTTAGAACTGAGAAGGACCATCTATTGTAGTTCAACAGTCACATTACAGATGAAGAAACTGTGACCTAGAGAGTTAAAGTGACTTGAAAAGCAATACTCAACGGCTGGTCTCCTAACCTAATGTTTTTTCCCCCACTCTTTTCTACTGCCTGCTTTGGCTACAAGTGCAAACTTGCCTGGGAACCCAACCATTATTTCTACATTGCAACTATGAAGAAATGTTCTTAAATTCTAAATATTCTAACTTAATAATAAAATTTAGAATCCAAATTATTGATAAACTAGGGAACAACCATAATTCCCCCTTCCCACTTTCTGGACAGTTAATGCCATACCTAAAGAATCCCTGAAAGCATGTTTTAAATTATTTGGCTTTCCAATACTCTTTTTTAGTCAGTTCACCCAAACATCCCTCTTCACTAGCTGCCGCTGGTGGCTTTGTTCCCTATCATAAAGGAGTCCCCTTGGTAGCTGTCCTATCCTTCTACTGCTGTCATCTAGTGAACCCCGAAATGGGATAAAAATGTAAGTGGCAACCCCCAGCTCAAGTAAGATTGAGTTGCAAATGAGAAAACCCCAAAATCTAACAATCCCCTCCCTACTTCACTGAGGGTATCACCTTAGGTCATTTCCTTATATTCCTTAGAACTGATGCCTTTATTTCCTTGTGAAAGGAAAGGCAGAGCAGCATGAGGATACTGGTGACCTAAAGTGGAAAGTTACATTGAAAACTGGGGATGGGAGAGGGAAAGGGAAATGGGTATAGGGGAGAGAGAGAGAGAGAGAGAGAGAGAAGAGAGGGAGGAGGCACTGAAGATAAATGTACCTACCATGGATAAAAGCCATACAAAATATCTGAAATTTTGTGATACAAGTCATTAACTTTAAGACAGCCAAAAGCATAAGAAATGTCTTTCAGTTACAGCTGAAATTATTTGCTCTAATAAAACCCTCAAAATTATCCAATGATATGATAGAAGCTCTTAGGAAGAAAACTAGAGAATGTTTAAACTATAAACTAAATTTATAAGACCAAAAGTTAAAGGGTTATTATTCTAGTCACAGTTCTAAAACTCAATGAGAAAGCATAAAATTATCAGTTAACAACATTGACCTATGTAGGCTAAGTACTATGGGGGGTGGAGGGTGGGGTGAATATGAAGACAGAAAAGGACACAAACAAAATATAAGGCAACATAAGTGAAAATTCCTGCCCTCCAGAGCTTGGTAATCTAATTGGTGATATGATATACATGCATGAAAAAGCCTCACAACAATGTTATAAATAATTGCAAATAAAAACATTCAAACAAACACAAAACAATGAGAAAAAATGGTAAAATTTATGAAAAATGGATGAGATTATAGAAAAGGTAGGTATAATTTATTCTAAAGCCCCAAACAGCATTTGAGAAGTTCTCATGAATGTATCCTTATAGAAGTCCTAGAATAATTATTATCTCTTTCTATTCCCAACAACCATTCTTCCAAAACTAGAATGTACTATCAAAACAATCCTGCATGGAAGTCTGAGTCTCTAAGTTTCCCCTTTTCTATTAACTACAAAGTATCTGAGGATAACTATAATTTCTTTTCAGTTTTATAAAAACAACTCTTGTCATGAACATAAGTAAGATGTGATTACTTAAAAAGAGTTAAGGAAGAAATTGAGACAGTTTACATTGGAAAATACTTCATGCATCACATTATAAAATAGAATACATCACACATTATTATGTTCATAATCAACTTTTACAGAAAAGAGAAAAAGTTCCACAAATACTACTAAATGATATAAGCAGGCAGAAAATAGGCCTAAAAACTCATAATAATGTAATATACTCTGATATGCATGCATGGGTAGGGCTGCATGCACACAGGTAGATTCTGAACTTTTAATAAGTTAAAAGCTCAGAAGTTACATAGTTAACAAGGAAAATATGTTGAATCTGTGTATTAAACATAAAACAGACAAATCTTTTCAAACTGTTAAATATAAATTTTCAGCCTCTCAGAAAAAAGTTCAAAAACAGCCTTCCTATACTCAATCAGTAGTGACATATCTTATCTTCAGTATGGAGACCATTCTCTTTGGGACTTCCTTTATAACAAAAAGGCTGTCTGGTCAAAATATGTACCTAGAATAACGAAATGTTTTCAGATAAGAAATTGGAAAAGAATTATTTTCTGGGAGTATTTGCCATAGGTAAAGCCTGGAGACATTTAAAACAATTTAAATCTAAAATTTCTGAATACTTTTGAGTTTCAAATTATAACTATATCAATAATACATATAAGATAACTAAAATGAAAATACTTAAAATAATTAAAATCTAAAAATATGACTATCATAAAATTGTTTTCAAAATAAAATTGAAAAACTACACAGAATCTCTTTGTATTAAGATTGTAATTCTGTTAATAAGTGGGGAAAATTCTACACAAATTCAACCAAAAAATTTAGAGGTGGGTTTCACGGTCACAGCATGGAGGCCAAGCCCACGCTCACCTTGGACGTCTTCCTCTCCACCATCACCATCTTCTTCCTCATTGTAAGCCAGCTCAGCCTGCTTGTCTGCCTCGTACTCACCTACGTTACCATCATCCCCATTATAATCCGCCAGTTTAGAGCCATGCTGCGGATCAACAGGGGATTCATTCTCATCAAAGAATCGGCCTGTGAAGTAGGTAGAGGATTAATTCAAGAGTAAAGAGGAAAAAAAAAGAAGGGACCTACACTGGATGCCTCCAGAAAGTAGACAAGTGAAACCTGGCAACGTTTAGAGTATTGGTTACAAAAAAGATACATTTTTGTGAAGGTTATCCAAGACAAAAAGAAATAAGAATGAAGACTGAAAATAACTTTTCAAAAAAAGAATTTCCTTTTGGTGTTCCTTTTAGTACTTGCTACTTAAGGCTTGAATATTTTCTTAAAGAAAGGGTACCATTTTTAGGACTGCTTTCCTAATAACCAGTGACTTCTCCAAAATAAGTATTTGTCTAATTTACCACTTTAGAAGAACAAGAAATGTTTTTATTACTAGATACAATATGTATTTGAAATTTGTAGTTATTTATTTGCTTTATAAAACACCATTTTCCATAAATAATTTTGATCTTTTTTTTTTTTTTGTAAAAATAAACAAGTACCATGCAGGCTAGTTTCTTTTTGGATGCTAAGACAAATTAACACAACTGAGGGCTATCTCAAGTTCCTTCAGTGATAGTGACTGACTATAACTGTGGATTTCCAAGGAGAGATGGCATAAAGAATAAACTATCAGAACTCCTAGTGGTATGTGTTTTGAAAAAACATCCCAAGTAATTCTGATTTATTCTTTCCCATTTCCTAAACAGGACTTTTAAAAGCCAATGATAGAGGAAGCTTAAGAAAGTTGAACTATGCGAGGCTGTTATATTGCGCACATTCATAACAGTAAGAAATCAAAAAGAGCAAAAGACATAACATCCACTGTAGAAAGCTATTCAGCAACTAAAATTGAAAATGAAAATGTTAGGCACACTAAGATCTGACTCAGAAACACAAGTTAAACTCTACTTTGACATTAAATTTAAGTAGCATAAAAGTAAATTTTATTCCAAAATCTAAAATATAAATAATATCAACTTACTGATGATGAAAGAATTTAAGACTTTAAAAAATTATACAAACTTTCTATGGATAAGTCTAAAATTTTTTGAATTATGTTTTTAAGAAGTAAATTGAAATGAGGCATTCAGGAAAAAAATTAATGACTTCTTTGCTTGGAAAGAAAGGTTAAGTACAAATGGAAAGAATTAAGGAGGTATTGGTCAATTTTACAAACAGCTCACCACATCATCGGGCCAATATAATTTTAATTGCTGAGTAAAGAGTCAATTGGGGAAATAGTTAAAGAACAAATAACACTTACATAGGCTTTCAAGGATGGGGGCTGTTTACAATAGGAGACTTAAGTAACTGGGGCCAATAAAAAGAGCATAAAGTCATCTTAAATATATTCCAGAATAAGGTTGGGTATGTACAATAAATAAATAAATGGAAAAGTTGATAAAATAGAGTTAGAGAAAATAAATGGATATAAAAGAATTAAAAAGGAAAAACAGAAACAAGAATAATAAGCTATTTGTGAGAAAGACACCATGTCTCCTAATGATAGTAATACAAAACAAAACATTTTAGTGGCTTTTATTATTATTTCTTTTTCTAACAACAAAATTAATGATACCAATATAAGGAAAAAGGGAGATTTACAGAAATCTATATTTTCTTTTTCTTAATAAGCAATATTTACTATGGACAAATTTAACCTGGAGTTGTTAAATCATCTTTATGCAATGTAAAACTGCTGTTTTAAATATACGAACATTTAGGGGCACCTGGGTGGCTTAGTTGGTTAAGCATCAGACTCTTGATTTCGGCTCAGGTCAGGATCTAATGGTTCATGAGAGTGAGCCCTGCTTGAGCTCTGCACTGAAAGTGTGGAGCCTGCTTAGGATTCTTTCTCTCCCTGTCTCTCTGTCCCTGCCCCCTTCCAAAATAAGTAAATAAACATTAAAATAAATAAATAAACATTTTAATATGCTAGTTCCCAATGAATTTCTCAAGGTATACCATTTCCTCTAAGAAATTTTTAAAATTTTTAATCAGTTATGAAATATAGAAGACTAAAAAATTAACCTAAAAATTTATTGTATAATATAGTTAATACTATCAGACATGGTACATTAACTAAAAAAGGGTCCACCTATACCTATTATAATATTGCAACAGAACAATTTATAGTATCTTTCTTTTATAGATGTTTGATAATCTGACTAGCCCAAATTCAGCCCTAAAATTATAATATTAAAATTAGTGACACTAGACACTAGACAGAGATAACGAAAAAATCAATAACAATGCTTGACCACAGAGGCAACTGGCTGGCTCAGCCAGCAAAGTATGTGACTCTTGATCTTGGGGTTGTAAGTTTGAGCCCCACATTAGGTATAGAGATTACTTTAAAAAAAAAAAAAAAAGAATGGATGGCCACACAACTGTCCCGTGTTAAATAAGTAATTTGTGCTATCATATATGCAGAATTTTCATCTTTGGAGAAAGAGCTAACCCTTAATACAGGATTTCAACAGCATGATAGACAACAACAGAGAAAAAAAGAACCAGCTATACAAAGATGTCTGTCAAGTTGGGACATCAAACTTCACAATAAATAGTGAATGACTATGACAGCATAAATAAAAATGCATAACAATAATCAATACAACAAACTGCTCAATTATATAATTGTCAGGCAACATATTTGTAAAAAGTGTTATAGAAGGGAGGGGAACCTGGGTAGCTCAGTCAGTTAAGTAGCTCACGTCATGATCTTGCAGTTTGTGAGTTTGAGTCCTTCAGCACAGAGCCTGCTTTGGATCTTCTGTCTCCCTCTTTCTCTGCCCCGCCCCAGCTCACACACACTCTCTGTCTCTCAAAAATAAATAAACATTAAAAAAATTAAAAGTAAATCTGTAAAAAAAAGAAAAAAGGAGTTATAAAAGGGGGAAATTTGTGTGGGTTAGAGCTAGAAGGGAAGGTTTCAAGAAAGAGGTAAATATACTGGACCATGACAGAGAGAAGGAAAGAAACACCCGAAGAATGAGTAAGAAGGTAGATAGAGTATTCAGGAGACAGTGAAGAGATTAATTTGACTGGATTTATTTAGAAAGTGGAAAGAGGAAGTTTAGACAAGCAAATTTGGAATAATTATAGAAAAACTTTAAAGTTAGATATTTTCAAGGGCATCCTATATCCACTTCACAGGGTCATTGTTAGAATGAATGACAAAGTATATGGAAGTATCTACAATACTCTTTCATCCAATAAAGACTCACTAACATATTTGTGAAAGGTATTGTGCTAGTACCGTCACACAAAAATAAACTTATTATCTCCATCTCTGGTAACTTATTATAGGAAGGAAGACAAACAAACAAATAATTAGAAAGTGATGCTATGTGTGCTATACCACAATGATCTAGAAAGTGACATCTTAACATGGAGACTATTGCTACTGTTGGTTTCGATTTGACAGAGGAAGTCTGAACTTTGTGTAGGAGGCAATAGACAGTTGTCATAATTTCTTTTAAGCTCTCTGAGAACAGGAATCTAATCTGATTTATGTACTACAGCATTTCCAGTGTCTTTTCAGGTAAGAAGCTATGAGGACTTAGACTAGAAAGATATAAGAGGAAATTTTAGGAACAGGTAAATCAAATACATTTAAGAATGACAAATTGAATACATGGCACAGTGGAATGGAAGCACTCAAAAAATGATTCTATATTCCTAGCCTAGAAACTAAAGATACTTGTACCCAAAATGGAACAATTGAGAAGGTATGGGAAAGCAAATGCTTTAGGTATACTGAACTAAGGGTTACAGTAAGATATCCAAATGAAAATAGTTTATAGACACATGGAAATATGGAACTAGACTCTAGGTGCAAAGTGAGGGCTAGATGTATAGGTTTAAGACTCATAAATATAAAGATGATATATTAAACTATGAGGAGCTAATTTCTATTAGGAAACAAATACAGAAAACAGCTATTAGTCAAAGGAGTGATCTTAGGTATTGACTATCTTTAAGAAGGGAAAAAGGAAGTAATGAGGGTAAAGTTATCACATGATGGTGTAAAACTGTGATGTCTCAACAAGAATTAAATATTGTACCTTATCTCTGAAGCATTTTACCTATTTATTTAAAGATTTTTAATTCAGTTCTCTCTCTCAGTAACCACAATGTTAAAACTGTGCTCAGCTAGGTGAGTAATATGGTAATTTTATTTAGTTTGGATCCCCCAATTTCCTTATATTTTTTATAAAATTCAACTGTGTACTTGAATTTTATTTTCATCCTAGTGGCTGCTTGAAAATAATTAACTTATAGCTTACCAGTAACAGGATACTAGCTTCATCCTAACAATTTAAACATGAGAACATGAAGAAAGAAACAACATACACTCTAGCTATTGACAGTCTTTGGGTGGCATCGCGTTGGAAAACCAAATCATAAGAGATTGTTGATACACTTTTCAGTTCACTTTAAATAATATAATATAACTTCATACAGAATGATAGATATTCTGTAAAACACCTTAAACATCAGGCTGCAAACTCCCAAAACCAGTAGAAAATGAAACGATGATGACAAATAACTATAACATTTCTCAATGTTACAACCACAAAAAGGCATTTCAGTCAAGAGAATTAGACTGTATGTTTTTTTTTTTAATTTTTTTTTTCAATGTTTATTTATTTTTGGGGCAGAGAGAGACAGAGCATGAACGGGGGAGGGGCAGAGAGAGAGGGAGACACAGAATCGGAAACAGGCTCCAGGCTCTGAGCCATCAGCCCAGAGCCCGACGCGGGGCTCGAACTCACGGACCGCAAGATCGTGACCTGGCTGAAGTCGGACGCTTAACCGACTGCGCCACCCAGGCGCCCCTAGACTGTATGTTTTAATCCCGTACTGAAAATCAAACCAAGATAAGTCACTTTTTTGCTTCATCAGCTCCAGTTTCACTTATAGGTTTCAATTTCTCAATTATTGTATGAAAAACAGGTTTATATTTTTCTAGTCATTCTTTTAATATATTGTCACTATTATAAACAAAATAAATCAATCGGAAATTTTACTCCAAAGGAGGGAACCTCTTTTTCTAGCCTTCATCTACTGGTAGTATCCACTTCGTACCGGTCATTTGGAAATTAACAAATTCAAATGACTCTTGCATCATTCAATTTAACACCTACAATGTTGACTATTTTAAGTATCCCTGAGGGTCCATGACATGTGATAACTTATAATCTGCTGAGACATGAGTTAAGAGTTGTGAATGCTGGAAGGGTGAGGCGTGCAAATTTTGACAAAAATGTTACTGCAGGCTTTCCCTACAAAGCAATATATAGGGAAGACTGCTCACTGGCATTTGAACTATTTACTTTGATTTCTTTATGAGGAACATTAAGGGGCAAAAAGACCACACTTATTTTGCATCTCAAGGTATAGGACCGGCATGTAGTAGTAGGCACAGGAAGGAATCTCTTAATTGACTGGATTTATGGAAGGTAAAGAGAAACCAGGGAAATGAAAGAAACATGGTAGCTAGAAATTACAGCTAATAGCATCTGAACAATCACCACCACCATTTCACCCCCATTCCCAATGCCAAGAGGTTCAATTGCTCTTTCCCCTTCTTCACATTATCCACAGGCTGCATTTTTGTTATTTTTTTATCCTTAAGACCAATTCTATGAGGGGAAGGGAGAAAAGAAGGGAAGCACATGATTTGATTTGCATCAGGGTCAAATACTGTTCTCCTTTACCTCTTGCTTTTCTCCTCCACCAAACCTACTGGACTACTCCTAAAACCAGCATAAAATAAAGGGGCCTGAGGTGGGAACCAATTAGCTAATCTTTGAGTAAGTAATACCAAGCACATGTCACATATTTATGACAAGTACATTAGTCTTATGTACATTAAGTGGTTAAACACTTCATTTCAACTTCAGTATTCAAATATTCTTTAACAGAATAAACAAAACTATAATGTAATTGGGTAACAAAATCTTTTTTAAGTTTTATTTACTTATTTATTTTTGAGAGAGAGAGGGATAGAGCATGTGCATGCGCGCAAGCAGAGAAGGGCCAGAGAGAAAGGAACAGAGAGGATTCCAAGCAAGCTCTGCACTCAGTGAAGAGCTCAAAGCAGGGCTTGAACCCATGAACTGTGAGATCATGACCTGAGCTGAAATCAAGAGTCGCACACTCAACTGACTAAGCCTCCATGGCACAAATTCTTCATACAGAATGATAGATATTCTGTAAAACACCTTAAACATCAGGTGTATGCCAAACTTGATTACTTTCTGAATTCACATCATAAAAAAAAAATGTCATCTCAAAACATTATTGTAGCATACTGAAGAACAGAGCAAACCATTTCTTCATATATTTCACAAAATTTTTTTTATTTTTTTTTAAAGTAAGCTCTATACCCAACATGGGGCTTGAACTCACAACTCTGAAATCAAGAGTCCCAGGTTCTACTGATTGAGCCAGCCAGGCACCCTTACAAAAATTTTTTCTTGTTTTGCTTTGTTTTAAATTTTCCTCTTTTTTTTAATGAATTCTTTTTTTAAAGAAATGTTTATTTGTTTTGAGAGAGAGAGACAGAGAGAGAGGGAGAGAGAGAGCATGAGCAGGGGAGTGGCAGAGAGAGAGAAGGAGAGAGAGAATCCCAAGCAGGGCTTGGGCAGAGCTCAAAGCAGGACTCAATCCCACGAACCATGAGATTGTAACCTGAGCCAAAATCAAGAGCCAGACACTAAACTGAGCCACCCAGGGGTCCTCTACTTTTTATTATTAAATATTTTCAGATACAGAGAGAAGTGTCTAGAGAATATAATGTCCATGTTTCCATGATTCAGAACTTAGTCAAATTTAAACATTTTTTTGCCATATTTGTTTTAGAACTTTTAATAAAGAAAACATTACATATACAATTAAAGTTCCCTAGCACCTCTCTCTAACATGAGCCTCTTACCTCAAAGATAACCTCTATCTTAAACTGGGTGTTAAATATCCCCATGAAACTTTACACATTCATTAATAAATAGTATTGATTCATAGGTCTCTAAATATATGGCATCGGGGCAGGAAAGAGTTGACTGGGCATGCCTTGTTTGCTGAAACCCTGTACACTCTAAAGAAAGGTTTGTCTTCAGGACTGTTGCTTGGCTGGAAGCTGGAAGATACCTTCTGAGCCTATGGAATGTTCTGTCTGATATGTGTGTTTCTTGGGCCAGGCTATACCAGCATGATTAAATTAAGTTTATCCTAACAAAGAGATTTGTGGTATATATTTGTTTTTGCTAGGTGGGGCGTGGAAGGGCTAAAGTCTGAATAATTGAGCTCAGTTATGCAAGCATTGCATGACATGTGGGCACGACATGACTGATCCCTGAAAAAATCCCGGGATCCCAAAGATCAAGTGAGCCTCCCAGGTTGGAAACACTTCACACATAGTGTCACACATCTTTGCCAGGAGGATTAAGCAAATCTCCATGCCACTGTGAGGGGACACCTGGAAGCCTGCATCTGCTTTCTCCTGGATCTTGCCCCATGAGCTTTTTCCATTTGCTGATTCTAATCTCTGTCCTTTCACCGTACCAAACCATAACTGTGAATATTAATAATTCTTCTGTGTCCTGTGAGCCCTTCAAGTGAATCATCAAACCTGAAGGTGATCTTGGGACTTCCAACATAGCATAATGTATCTATTTTGCAACTTGCTTTATTCTCTCATTATGCTTTTGAGATTTATCCATGTTGATAAATGTGGCTTTGTTCATTCATTTGAACTCCTATATATAATTCCACTGTATGTGTATGGGACATATCCATTCTCATACTGATGAACATCTGTTTCTGATTTTCAACCTAATAACAAATACTCTTGTTCAGGTCTGAAATTGTTTGTAGGTACATATTAGGTGCTGAGTTGTAGGGTATGTGGATCTTCTCACACTTATGATTGACCTTTTAATTAATAAAATTCTTAATTTTAATTAAGTCCAATTTATCATTTTTTAAAATTCATGGTTACACTATTCACAAAAAATAAACTCAAAATGGATGAATGACCTGAATGTGAGACAGGAAACCATCAAAACCCTAGAGGAGAAAGCAGGAAAAAACTCTCTGAACTCAGCCACAGCAATTTCTTACTTGACACATCTCCAAAGGCAAGGGAATTAAAAGCAAAAATGAACTATTGGGACCTCATCAAGATAAAAAGCTTCTGCACTGCAAAGGAAACAATCAACAAAACTAAAAGGTAACCGACGGAATGGGAAAAGATATTTGCAAATGACATATCGGATAAAGGGCTAGTATCCAAAATCTATAAAGAACTCACCAAACTCCACACCCAAAAAACAAATAATCCAGTGAAGACATGGGCAGAAGACGTGAATAGACACTTCTCTAAAGAAGACATCCGGATGGCCAACAGGTACATGAAAAGATGCTCAACGTCACTTCTCATCAGGGAAATACAAATCAAAACCACACTGAGCTATCACCTCACGCCAGTCAGAGTGACTAAAATGAGCAAATCAGGAGACTATAGATGCTGGAGAGGATGTGGGGAAATGGGAACCCTCTTGCACTGTTGGTGGGAATGCAAACTGGTGCCATCTGTCTGGAAAACAGCGTGGAGGTTCCTCAAAAAATTAAAAATAGATCTACCCTATGACCCAGCAATAGCACTGCTAGGAATTTACCCAAGGGATATAGGAGGGCTGATGCATAGGGCACTTGTACCCCAATGTTTAGAGCAGCACTTTCAACAATAGCCAAATTACGGAAAGAGCCTAAATGCCCATCAACTGATGAAAGGATAAAGAAGTTGTGGTTTATACATACAATGGAATACTACTTGGCAATGAAAAAGAATGAAATATGGCCTTCTGTAGCAACGTGGATGGAATTGGAGAGTGTTATGCTACTTGAAATAAGTCATACAGAGAAAGACAGATACCATGTTTTCACTCTTATGTGGATCCTGAGAAACTTAACAGAAGACCATGGGGGAGGGAAGGGGAAAAAAAAGTTACAGAGAGGGAAGGAGGCAAACCATAAGAGACTCTTAAAAACTCAGAATAGGGGCGCCTGGGTGGCTCAGTCGGTTAAGCGTCCGACTTCAGCTCAGGTCATGATCTCACACTCCGTGAGTTCGAGCCCCGCGTCGGGCTCTGTGCTGACAGCTCAGAGCCTGGAGCCTGCTTCAGATTCTGTGTCTCCCTCTCTCTCTGCCCCTCCCCTGCTCATGCTCTGTCTCTCTCTGTCTCAAAAATGAATAAAAACATTAAAAAAATTAAAAAAAAACTCAGAATAAACTGAGGGTTGGTGGGGGTGGGAGGGAGGGGAAAGTGGATGATGGGCATTGAGGAGGGCACCTGTTGGGATGAGCACTGGGTGTTGTATGGAAACCAATTTGACAATAAATGTCATATTAAAAAAAATAAATTCATGGTTAGCTTTTTGCAGTGGGGGGAGGATTAAGAAATCTTTACCTATTCCATGTCATGAAGATTTTTTTTGTTTTCTTCTAGAGGTTTTATTAGCTTTAAAGTTTAAATCTACAATCTATTTTTTTAAGGTGTATTTATTTTTGAGAGAGAGAATGAGAAAGTGTGAGCAGAGGAGGGGCAGAGAGAGGGGGACAGATGATCTGAAGCAAGCTCTTTGCTGACAGCAGAGAGCCCAATGTGGGGCTAGAACTCAGAACCATGAGATCATGACCTGAGCTGAAGTTGGACGCTTAACCAACTGAGCCACCCAGGTGCCCCAAATCTGCAATCTATCTTGAATTTAATTCTGTGTATTGTGTAAAGTAGGAGATCTAAGGTTAATATTTTTCCATTTTGGTATCAAACTGACCCAGTACTACTTATTGAAGACTATCCTTTTCCCCATTGCATTGCATTATCAATTTTATCATAAATTAAGTGACCATATATGTGTAGTTAGTTTTGGCATACTCCAATCTGTTCCACTGGTCCATCTGTCTATTCTTGTGCCAATACTGTATTGTCTTACTTACCTCATTAATAATAGTTTTATAATAACTCTTGATATCTGATAGAAGTCACTAAGTTTCGTTCTTATAGATTGTCTTGGCTATTCTTAGTCTTTTACATTACCATACACATTTCAGAATCACTATACGAATTTCCACCAAAAAAAAAAAAATATATATATATGTATATATATATATGCTACTGGGATAATGAATAGGATAGCACTGAAATTCTAGATCAATCAAAGAACTGACACCTTTAAAACTTTGCGTCTAAAACTTTTGAGTAGCTCAGTCAGTTAAGCATCTGACTTCAGCTCAGGTCATGATCTCTCAGTGAGTTCAAGTCCCACATCAGGCTCTCTGCTCTCAGCGTGGAGCCAGCTTCAGATTCTCTTGTTCCCCCTCTCTCTCCACTCCTTCCCCCTTCTCACTTTCTCTCAAAAATAAAGACATTTAAAACTTTGAGCCTTCCAGTCTGTCAACATGGATTTACTTATATATTATCTAATTTCTGTCAATAATATTTTGTAGCTTATAGAAGTTCTTGTGAATATTTTGTTAATTTTTTTTCAAGAATCTGATGTATTTTATGCTATTAAAAATACTTTCCTGTGGAAGCTGGCTGGCTTAGCTGGTGGAGCATGTGACTCTTGCTCTCAGGATTGTGAGATCGGGCCCTATATTGGGTGTAGAGATTACTTAAAATCTTTTTTTTTTTTTAATATTTTTATTTATTTATTTTGAGAGAGAAAGCATGAGCAGGGGAGGGGGACAGAGACAGAGGGAGAGAGAGAATCCCAACCAGGATCAGTGAGTCGGCTCAGAGCCCAATGCAAGGCTCAATCCCATGAACTGTAAGATGGTTACCTGAGTCAAAGTCAAGAGTGGGATGTTTAACCAACTGAGCCACCCAGGTGCCCCCTAAAATTAAAAAAAAAAAGCTTCTTTTTAAAAATTTCACTTTATATGTTTGTTGCTGACATGTATAAATACAATTAACTTTATACATTAGCCTTCTAATTAGTTTGCTAAATACTTATGTAATATTTACTGGGGCATCTGGGTGGCTCAGTTGTTTGAGTGTCTAACTCTTGATTTCAACTCAGGTCATGATCCCAGTGTTGTGAGATTGAGCCCCATGTCCAGCTCTGAGCTGGGCATGGAGCCTGCTTAGAATTCTCTCTCTCCCTCTGACCCTCTCCCCGACTTGTTCTGTTTCTAAGATTGAAAAAAAAAAAAATTATTTACTGTATGTAATAGTTTGTAGATTGCTTTGAGTTTTCCACATTCAAAATTATGCCTGCAAATAATATCAATTTATTAGTTTTATTTCTTCTTTTAATTTCTATACTGTTTATCTTCTTTTTTGCACTTTGTATCATTGACGAGGACTTAAAGTGAAAAGTTGAATAGAAGTGATGATAGTGGTTCTTAGTTTTCATGATTTCAAAGGGAAAAGTTTTGATAGTTCATTATTGAGTGATGTTTGTTATAGGATTTTTGTAAATACTCTTTATCAATTAAGGAAATTACCTTTTAGTCCTAGTTTGCTCAGAGTTTGTTATTTATCACAAACACACGTTGAATTTCTTGAAATGCTTTCTTTGCATCTATTGAGATACACCTACTTGATTTGTCTCACATATTTTATTAATGTGGTAAATTACACAGATTGCTTTTCAAATATTAAATAAGCTTGCATTTCAAAAACAAACCCAACATGGTCATCATGTATGTCATTTTTATCTATCTCTGGATTTGATATGCTAATATTTTATTCAGTATTTTTAGATGTACTATGTTGGGAAGGATCATCTGTAATTTTCCTTTTTCATAATATACTTAGTTTTGCTACCCAACTTATTCTGGCTTCATAAAATGAGTTAAGAAGTGTTTCCTCATTTTCAATTCTCTGAAAAAGCTCATTTTAGATTGGTTTTACTTCTTTAAATGTTTGGAAGAATTCACTGGCAAAAACATTTGGGCATGAAAACCATTAAGGAAAAGTTTTAAATTACACATTCAATACCTTAAAAACATTTAAAAAAAAAATTTGAGAGACAGCATGTGCCTGAGAAGGGAAGAGCACAGAGCCTGATGTGGGGCTCAATCCCACAACCCCAGGATCATGACCTGGGCTGAAATCAAGAGTCAGATGCTCGAATGACTCAGCTACCCAGGAGTCCCCAGATTCAGTATCTTAAATAAATATGGAACTATTCAGATTTTCCATATCTTCTTGTGTCAATTTTGTATATAGGTGTTTTTCTAGGATACTATTCATTTCCTCTACATTTTCAAATGTTTTGGCAGTAATGCAACTCATTAAATATCCTCTAATGTTATTTGTAGGGCCTTTATTGATGCTTTTTCAATTCTGATATTGATAATTTGTGCCATCTCTTTCTGTCCTGATCTGTGCTAGAGGTCTTATTTTCACTTTCTTTTCAAAGAACCAATTTTTAGTTTTGTTGATTTCACTACTGATTTCATGTAGTGATCCCAAATTTATTATTTAAAAATTTTTAAGTGTTTATTCATTTTTGATATAAAAATTTTTTTAATGTTTATTTATTTTTGAGAGAGACAGAGAGCATGAGTGGGGGAGGGGCAGAGAGAGAGGGAGACACAGAATCTGAAGCAGGCCCCAGGCACCATGCTGACAGCACAGAGCCTAATGTGGGGTTCGAACTCACAGACAGCAAGATCATGACTGAACTGAAGTCAGATGCTTAACTGACTTAGCCACCCAGGAGCCCTGTAGTGATCCCAAATTTAGTAATCTAGCTAAACATTCTTATTACTTATATTAGTGTCTCTTTTGGGGTGTGGTTAGACTTGATTACCTATTCAATCTACTAAATGGTTATTGGTTTATTCAGGTTTTCAAATCTTCTGAGCCAATTTTGGTAAGTAATTTGCAGGAAATTTCCATTTGATCTAAGTTTTCAAATTTATTGTCAAAGTTTTATTTTTATTTAAAAAATTTTAATGTTATATTTATTTTTGAGAGACATAGAGAGGGAGAGACAGAATCCGAAGCAGGCCCTGGGCTCTGAGCTGTCAGCACAGAGCCCTACACAGGGCTCAAACCCACAAACTGTGAGATCATGACCTGAGCCGAAATCCAACACTCAATAACTCAGCCACCCAGGCGCCCCTGTCAAAGTTTTAAGTAAAATTTTCTTGTGACTTAAACTATATCTTCTGTTGTTCTGAATATTAATTAATCTTTTCTATTTTTCTTCATTAGTATTACTAGACGTTTGTTTATCTAGTTTTCTTTTTCGCCCCTAATTATTCTTTATTTTCCATTTCATTTATGATTGCTCTGGTCTATTTTTTCCTCCTTTCTTTCTTCTCCTTTCTCTGAATCCAGATTGTTTGGGTTCTAATGCTGATTCTCCTCTTTAGTAGCTAAGTAATCTTGAAAGTGTTATGAAACTTCTTTGTGTCTGCTTCCAGTCTATAATATGGAAATAATATCTACACACTGTTTGCTGTACATTTACACATACACATACCTTTAGAACAAAAACTGGCACATACTAACCACTCCAATGTTAGCTATTATTAGTATCATCATCATTAGTAGTAGTAGTAATAGTATGACTATGTCGACCACTACTATTAATACTATTCAGGGTGGGGGGCACCTGGTGACTCTTGACCTCAGGGTTGTTAGTTCACCCCCACACTGGGCATGGAGCCTAATTGAAATAAAGATTTAAAAAGTACTATTTTTTGGGGGCACCTGGGTGGCTCAGTCGGTTAAGCGTCCGACTTCAGCTCAGGTTACGATCTCACGGTCGGTGAGTTCAAGCCCCGCGTCAGGCTCTGGGCTGATGGCTCAGAGCCTAGAGCCTGCTTCCAATTCTGTGTCTCCCTCTCTCTCTGCCCCTCCCCAGTTCATGCTCTGTCTCTCTCTGTCCCAAAAATAAAAATAAAACGTTAAAAAAAATTAAAAAAAAAAGTACTATTTTGAATGAAACTCATTTAATTTTTAGGGTTTTTTTTTTCTTACTGATTTCAAGGCCATAAATTTAGCTGTAAATATTACTTCAAATGTATTCATCACATCTTGATATGCGTGGTACTTATATCATTGTTCAGTTCTATAAATTTTGAAATACTCCTTATAAATACACACCTCAAAAAAAAAGTTATTGATGACCAACATTTTTAAGTTTATAATAAAGGGATTTTAAGATACTATTCATAATACAAATAGCCTAAATTTTATCAAGACTCTCTGTGACCTAGTAGATAGTCAATTTCTGTAGTTGTGCCATGTATACTTTAAAAAGTCTCTCTTTATGAAGTATAGAGATCTGTATAGATTTATATATATTTGAATAAATTTAACAATTTTTGCTTCAAAATTCTATTTTTGATGACTTTTCAGTTTTGACAGAAGTATATTAAAATCTTTCATGTTAATTATGTAATTGTCAACTACTTTTTGAAATTGCAACAGCTTTTTGTCTATTTTCTGGCTATGTTTTTAGATTATTTCTTCTCTTTAGTAGGTTGTTCCTCTTGTTATTATGGAGTAACATTCTTCTTTTTTCCTTAAAATCTATTTTGTCACTTGTTAATACTTTACATTAGATTTCTTTAGTTTTCACTAATGAATATCTTTTTTTAAATTAAGGTAAAATATACATTATGTAAAACTTACCATCTTAACCATTATTAAGTGTACAGTTCAATGGCACTAAATATAATAATATGGTTGTATAACCATCACTACCATCCATACCCAGAACTTTTTTCATCTTTCCCAACTGAAACTCTGTATTCATTAAACAATAATATCCCCTCCTCCGCCCAGGGCTTGGCAACTACCACTCTTTCTGTTTCTATGAATTTGACCACTCTAGGTACCTCATACAAGTGGAATCATAACAGTATTTGTCCTTTTGTGACTGGCTTAATTCACTGAGCATAATGTCTTTGAGGTTCATCCATATTGCAGCATGTGTCGGAATTTCCTTCCTTTTTCAGGCTGAGTAATATTCCATTGCACCTATACATCACATTTTGTTTATCCATTCATTTAACAATGAACACTTGGGTTGCTTCACCTTTTTGGTTATTGTGAATAATGCTGTTATGAATATGAGTGCACTAATATCTGTTCAAGTTATCTGTTTCTATTTCTTTGGGGAATATACTAAGGGAGAACTATCTTTTATAGTCCTTTTATTTTCACATTTTCTACGTGTATATGTTTAAGATTTAGTTGTAAACACTTTGTAGTTAGATTATGCTTTTGTATTCTTTTATGATCTCTTTTTTTTTTCAACGTTTATTTATTTTTGGGACAGAGAGAGACAGAGCATGAATGGGGGAGGGGCAGAGAGAGAGGGAGACACAGAATTGGGAACAGGCTCCAGGCTCTGAGCCATCAGCCCAGAGCCTGACACGGGGCTCAAACTCCCGGACCGCGAGATCGTGACCTGGCTGAAGTCGGACACTTAACCGACTGCGCCACCCAGGCGCCCCTTATGATCTCTTTTAACAGATAACTCTAATCTGTTTATACTTATGATTTTTATAATTTTTTAAAAAGTTTATTTATTTATTTTGAGAAAGAAAGCATGTGAGTAGGGGAGGAGCAGAGAAAGAGGGAGGGAGAGAGAATCCCAAGCAGGATCCACAGTGCCAATGCAGAGCCCTGTATGGGGCTCAAACTCACAAACCATGAGATCATGACCTGAGCTGAAACCAAGAGTCAAACACTTAATCAACTAAGCCACCCAGGAGTCCTGATTTTTGTAATATTTCACCTTATTCCTTTGATTTTACTGTTTAGATTCTAAGTTTTCTTCTTCCTTTCTTTCAAAATTATTTCCTTTTCTTCTTCTACTCATTGTTAGATGGAAGTGGCACATTGTATTTCTATTCTTTTACCCTTAACTTTTTTAAGTTTTTATTTTTTATTTAGTTGCTTTCTGAAGTAGGCTCCATGTCCAACATGGGGCTCAAACTTATGAACCTGAGATAAGAATTGCATGCCCGGGGCACCTAGGTGGCTCAATCAGTTAAGTCCGACTTTGGCTCAGGTCATGACCTCGCGGTTCATGAGTTTGAGCCCTGCATTGGGGTCTGTGCTAACAGCTCAGAGCCGGGAGCATTCTTGGGGTTCTGTGTCTCCCTCTTTCTCTGCCCCTCCCCTACTCACACTCTGTCTCTCTAAAAAATAAATAAACATTTAAAAAAATTAAAAAAAAAAGTTGCATGCCCTACCGACTGAGCCAGCCAGGTACCCCAACCCTTAATTTTTTTCCCAACTCTTCATTTTTAAACATATATAATTTATACATTTTTTAAACAAAATTACAGAATATTCAGTATTTCTATCCTCCTTCTGAGCAGGACATGGACCCTTTCACTTTACCCTTGACTATCTTCTCTTATTATTATTTGCTGCTTTTGCTGTCATAATACAAAAATGGTTTTAAGCCAAAAATTAAATTTATCAATAGCTTTGATCAATGAGTTCCCATTTTTTGTAGCTATCAGTGTCTCTTCACTTTTCTTTTTACTAAAGAATAACCTTTACTATTCTTTCATCAAGTGTGTCTATAAGAGGTAAACTCAGTCTTGTGTAACTGAATGTCTTCATTTTATCCTCAATGTCCTCATTAGCTGATAGAACTTTCTATGTTAGTAGTTATTTTCTACTCATCACACTGAAGATATTATTCCATTATCTTTTGTCATTTGATTTGCTGATGAAAAATCTGTCAATGTAATTGTCATTCCTTAGAAATAATCTTTGTTTTCTGGTATGATTTAAGATTTTTCCCTTTATTTTTAGATACTCTGAAGTTTTCCTACAGTGCTTAAAAGCAAAGATTTTTATTATCCCACTTGACACTCAGCAGGCATATATGATCTGAGAACTCATGTATGTCTTTATTCAACTGCAGAAAATTCTGAGCTCTTCAAACCCTTCAAAATTCTTTTCAAGTATTGATTATCTACCATTTCTTCCATTCTCTACCCAAAACTCTTATCAGACATATGTATATCTTCTGTCTTAACATCTCTGTCATATATACATATGATATATATATATATATATATTTATATATATATATATATATCTTTGTCAATCTCTGCTATATTCTTGGTAAATATCTCAGTACAAGATACCAAATCATTTATTTCAGTCAGTTATGTTCATGGTCTAGTATCTCATAGACTGATTTTTATTTCAGTGACTGTATTTTCATTTCTAAAGTAAATAATTGGTTTTTACATTTATCTATTTTTGCTTTTTCTCTGCCTGTTTCTTAATCACTTCTTTTTTTGAGTAAGTTATTTCTTATTTATCTCTCTGTGCATCCTTAAACATGTTTAGTTTTTAGCAGACTGCTAGATAAAATTGTTTTCACATTTCAATTGTTGATATGGTGGCTATGTCCCTTAGCATTAATATTTTTCATAAATTTTGGAGTTTTGGTTTGTTGATTGATTTTCAGTGTATGTGGGGTATTTGTTTTTCTCTTTTCCCCTCTCTGTGTAAACCCATATTATCTAGTAATTCTATTTTTTAATCTTTTTTAAAAATTATTTATCTATTTTGAGAGAGAGACTGTGTGCGCATGCACACACAAACAGGGAAGGGGCAGAGAGAGAATCCCAAGCAGGTTCCATGCTCAGCACTCAGTATGGAGCCGGACGTGAGCTTGATCATGACCTGAGCCAAAATCAAGAGTGGGACACTCAACCAGCTGAGCCCCACAGGCATCCCTCTGGTAATTTTAAAGATGCTTTCACCCAGTTCCCCAGTCTAGAATGAGATTTATAATCACATTTCAGAGTTTATATTCCATGATGCTACAGAGGTAGCACAAATTCAGTATAAAACCAATGGTGATGTGTTATGACCATGCAGTATGGTCACAAGGCTGCATCTGTAAGTTCCTATCTCCATATAAGCCTTCAGGTTGCTAAACACTGTAGTCCTTGATAGCAGTCAGCAATAGCTCTATTTTATGCTTCCTCTGCCAAGGAGATGGGGCAGTAACCAGGTCCAAACTTTAAGCAATAAGCGTGGCTCCAGGCAATAAGCCTGGCTCCTACTTTATTCTTGTTGCTCTTAAGAGCCAAATTCCCAGAAACCTAGATTTCCAGACCCGAGCGTCATAAGTCCATTCAATTCCTTTCATCATTTAGTATTTTTTTTTTGTTTCTTGACCACAGAATGTTAACATTGTTTTGAGATTATCAGTAACTTTATAGTTCTCTTTATATATATATTTTGTCTATCATTATGTGTGTGAGCAGAATGCATATGTAACGGTGAACATGTTCAATGTTAAAGCCATCTGGATAGGAGATTGAAAATTACTTTAAAAATCCATGTATGTATAGAAAAATCATATACTCTCTGATACTCTAGCTTGTCTCTCCAGTGTTGTTTAGGAGAATCATTAACCTTGGTTAAATAAACAAACTCCTGGGGCGCCTGTGTGGCTCAGTTGGTTAAACATGCAACTCTTGATTTTGGTTCAGGTCATGATCTCGCAGTTCATGTGTTCAAGCCCCATGTCAGACTCTGTGCTGACAGTGCTGAGCCTGCCTGGGATTCTCTGACTCCCTCTCTCTGCCCCTCCCCTGCTTGTGCTCTCCTCTTTCAAAAAAGTACATTGAAAAAAAACCCCAAAAACAAATGAACTCCTGCTGCTACTTACACTGAGGCATGCTACACTGGAAAAACCCATATGAGAAGCAGCTTGATCACTACCTATTGTTTGGAGTAACTGTCTTTGTGACTCTCAGCAAGAGGCTGACATTTGAAACGAACTGTTTTCTCTATTCAAAGTATCTAAATATACAGGGTATATCTAACCCATTGGCAAACAGGTGGACCTTCCATGAATTTTCAGTTTCAACTACTTTGGAGGATATCTGACTCCCTCCATGAAGTATGCCTCCAGGATACTTTGAAATATCCCCAAACTGTATTTTGTGTCACAATATAGCCTACATTCTACATTTTAAATTAAACCAACCCAAAGAGATCATCCAAATATAATGAAACATGCCACAAATTATCTAGCCATTTTTGCATGAGGTGGCAATACAAAATTAAATTTATACAAGTATATCAATAAAAATATGTTAACTTAAAAATCAAAAATACTAAATTTAAAACTGCCAAAAAATTTGTGGTGATCACTGTATAAAATCTAAGATTGTTCATCCCCTATCTAGTTAGGAAAAATTATAGCTATAAATGCATAATCTTTTGCCTAACAGGCATTCAATAAAAGTTTTTTTAAATGAATATATTACTAAGAAAAAGAGATGTGAAGATTTAAATATCTAAAACTAAAATATTAAAGTTTAAAACCTAAAAACTGAAAAAAAAGTGACAAGTCATGAGTAGCAAAGAATAAAATAAGACAGATTAGAAATTAAATAGTGGCAAAATTAGTAGTTGGGTTTTTGAAAGATATAAAAATTTAAACAATTGATAAATAATAATTTAAAAAAGAGTGACTACAAAAGTTTTAGGACTAAGAATTTTAGAATAAATTAAAAATAATAAAATTCTCATAATTATTTATTGATATAACTTATGACCAATTTACCATTTTGACTGTGTGACTATTTACAGAAATAAAAAATTCCAAAACGGATGCAGTAAGTTTAACAACATTTAACAAATGCTTACTACATACATGGAAGCTTCGAAAATAAAAAAGAATACAACAGTTCCTGCCCTCATAATATTACCACTTTAATACAGAAGGCAGGTAAATGAACAGTTACAGGATTCAGGATACAATATCCAACATTGCTGGTTCTGTAATATTTTGTTTTCTAGATTTAAGGAAACTTTTTTCCCTTTTCTCTTAAACTATAACTTAAAGCAATTTGATAAAAAAAAATATCATTTTTTTGATAAAAAAAGATGAAACAATTTCTTTTTCTCCCTACCTGATCTTGCAGAATTCAGAAACTAAGTGAATAAATCTTATTTTCATGCAATACAGTTATTTGGGTAAGTTCAGTAAGAATCTGTTCTCTTGCTATTAGGACACATTTGGAAACTTTGGTTATATTACCAAGGATCTGACTGAATATCATACTTGAGAATGATGCATAAAATCCAATATGACCAGGGGCGCCTGGGTGGTTCAGTCGGTTAGGTGTCCAACTCTTAGATTCGGCTCAGATCATGATCTCACAGTTCATGAGATTAAACCCCATGTCGAGCTTTGCACTGACAGCACAGAACCTGCTTGGGATTCTCTCTTCTCTGTGTCTGCCCGCACCCCTCAAAATAAATAAATAAACTTAAAAAAAAAAATCCAGTATGACCAGACAGCTTTACAATTCTAAGGCTGACTATTAGGAGCCAATATTTATAAAGCATCCCCTTGGAAAAACCAGTCTATACCGGGGATACAGGGTTTCCAGCCATACAAGTGAATCACAATCCTGGCAGGCTTAGAAACCTCAGGATATCTTGGGAACTTGGAAAAGAGAGGAATTCAAATAGGTCTAATAGGTATTATGTCTAAAGTCTGACGGTGAGTCCTTGGTTTGGCTTCCTAAGCCTCCAGAGGCTTTTAAAACTTGAATCTGAGATTCTTTATGAAAACTTTTAGCAAGCAAACTCTAAAGACCCAGGTAAGCAAATACTATTCTTGTTGCACTTATGACCAAGTTTAATGAGACTAGCCTTATTTTGCAAACAAATTAGTATTACTTTATCTTTGATAGAAATAGGGGTGACTATAGTGAGAAAAAGGATGTTTCAGTAGGGAACTATAGCACACCCTCATGGGTATTAAATTCTAGTCCTGGCCATTGTCTTTAAGATTTTATTACTTACTTGTTAACTAGCCTGAATCTTGAATCCTTCTAGTTTCCTCCAGTATCGAGCTACAACTCTTCAAATTAGAGTTTCCAATTTTTCTCCCACCCTTCTGACTTTGAATTACTAAAACTTGAAACTGTCCTTTTCCCAAAGCCCTGCAAACTGAACCTGGACAATTTGATATAAACTTGGCGAGAAATCACCACAACAACTCATGTATGGACAAACTTTGTGCCTATTCCCGTGTGAGCCACTTAGAAAGTTCACCAGATCACCTGATGACATCACCAGAGACAATCAAAGTATAAACCAGGAAAATCTGTCATACTTCCAGTGCCTGTCTATATTCCATCTGAAGATGCTTCAAGTTCAGCATCTTAGAAAATCTTAACTGACTGCCTTCTGGACTACAAAACTGGTTCCAATCATTAACCTTTTTCTTATGTTTCCCTAGAAATGCTCAGGATAGAGACTGGTTCAGTGGGTTATGGGACAATCTACCAACTCAATTTATGGAATGTGAAATTTCTTGGAGAAGCTTCAGATAGAGTGGAGTGGGGGGGATGACATGGCAGGACATCCCACCCCCCAAATACAGCACCTTGGCCTTTTAAATATTTCAAGCTAAAGGAATCTAAGAAATGGTATGTGAAGGAAGGACCTTCTGACCTTCCCCTGAAGCATGTCATAAAACCCTCATTTGGAAGATACCCTCTCCTTATAATCTGGGGGGAAGGCACATCTTTATATCCAAGACAGAACAACACCAAGAAGAAGAATCTGAACAAATAGGCCTTACTACATTTCCCCGAGCTTACTATACTTACCTCATACACTTTGTCCTATCATCTTTCCACAACTTTCAACTTTTCATCAGACCTAGCATAAAAACACTTAAGTTTAACCATTTCTCAGTTCTTCATTTTCCTCTTAAGGGTACTGTGTCATGAAAATTTACATGAAATACATGTGCATGCTTTCCTCCTGTTAATCTGTCTTTGTCAGTTTAATTTTCAGACCCAGTCAGAGACGCTAAGAAGGTCAAGGAAAACTTTTCCTCCCCCACAATAGTTAATTACAGAATAATGTGGAATATACACTAATGAAAGTATGTTCAATGTATTGAAGTAGAATGAGAAAGGAGTGATTGATATGGTCAAGATTGGTAAAGATATGAAGAAGGATTTTACCAAATAGGTGACAGCAGAGCATGCCTTTAAAGTATGATTAGGAATTTACTGGAAAGAGAACAAGAAAAGGAAATATTAAAGAATTTTTCCAAAACATCAAAAGTATAGAAGAGGTGGTGTGATACAATAAAAAAGCAGTGAACCTGAAGAAAAGGGACCTAGATAATAGTCCTGGTTAGTTAGTCCACTATTTACCTTAAGCAAATTAAACTCTCTGGACATAATTTTTATTTTCTGTGAAATGAGGGAATCACATTAGAGAAGACTCTCAAACTTTAATGTAAATATAAATAAGGTCTAGGTAGGGCCTGAAATCCTTCTAATAATCACAGGTAATGTGGATGCTGCTGGTCCACTGACCTACACTTTGAGTAGTAGGGCATTATATTATCTCTATTGGTTCCTTGTATCTTAAAAGTTTATTTCCAATAATTCTTCTAATATTTTGAAATTTTTCGGCCAATATGATTTTGAGAAAGATAAAACCAAAAAAGAAAGTTATAAGGCAAAAAAAGAAAATTATAAGGTGAAAGTACATTTAAAAAATAATTTCCCTTATGACTAAATAGTGTTTACTTTCTGAAAAATAAATATTTAATAAAACCACTTTCACAGTTAACATGATAATATATCTTTCAAAATCCTTATAAAAGAATTTATTAGACATATGAATAAGCAATTTAAAGGTACAAGAAATGAGAAA
Source organism: Prionailurus bengalensis (assembly GCF_016509475.1). Lineage (NCBI taxonomy): Eukaryota > Metazoa > Chordata > Mammalia > Carnivora > Felidae > Prionailurus > Prionailurus bengalensis. The sequence goes on from NC_057355.1 coordinate 59,416,846, forward strand.
TATCAAAAAGTCAATTATAATCTACATAAAAGTGATATACAACTTGAAAATACAATGAAAACAATCCCATTTTTAAATAATAAGAAAAAAAAACAGTTAAATATTGAGACACCTATTTAACTTGGGAAGTCAGATATTCATTCAAAGAAAAGCAGAAGACTACAATGAAGTATGAATAAATGGAGTCTTAGATGTAAAGGCTAAAGATAGTAAATAATACCACCCAATTTAATATGTAGATTTAATTCAATATACACTAAGGTTTCTGAGGACTACTTATAGAACTTGGTAAACTAATAGTGAAATTCTTCTGGAAGAACAGAGAAAAAATAGATTTTTTAAAGTTTTTAGGTTCAAATTATAATAAAGCAGTTTTCAAACCCACATGTGATATTGTGATTTATGATAAGAAATATATATTTGGTCTCCATCCCTTTTCTGGCAGAGAGCTCCTAAAACACTTGGAATTTCCTAAGGAAGGAGAGCCACAAGTGTGTCTTTTGTTATGTTAATGAGGCCACTATTGGAATCAGCCTCAGGTTGGAAACTGGTTGCCAAGACAACCATGTGACCTCCTAGGAGGGCAAGTGGTTGGAAGTCGATTCAATCACCAATGGCAATGACTTCATCAATCATGCCTACATAATGAAGCCTTCCAAAAAACCCCAAAAGGAGAGAGATCAGAACTTCCAAGTTGGTGAGGAGATGTGGGGAGAGTGGTACACTTGGAGAGGGCATGGAAACTGCACACTGTCTTCCCATACCTTCCTATGCATCTCTTCTGTCTGGCTGCCCCAAAGTTATACCGTTTTATAATCAACGGGTAATCTAGTAAATAAAAAGTCTCTCTGAGTTCTGTGAGCCACTCTAGCAAATTAATTGACTCAAGGAAGGGGCTGTTGGAACCTCAGATCTACCATTGTGGGACCCAAGGAATTTAACAAAAATCCCCTACCCCTGGACAGGCAGAGCAAGACTAACTCCATTTTGTGCTACACCCACCATCTCATGTATAACCCCCACATGACCTGCTTATTGCTTAAGATACTCCCCCACCCTAGTCAAGCCGCTGAGCACACCCTTACTGGAAACCGGCTCATATAGGAATGCGGAACCCCTAACGCCAAAGAATGTAAACCCCGCCTTTTGCCCGCCAAACTTGCACGCCAATTCTGACCAGAGTGATAGGCTAGTTCAAACAGTTACTATAGGGTAAATTGTAATTCAATTGGCCACCTGCGTGTGGACTGGCATGACTATGCAACTTTCTGTGTGTGTTACAATCTCATTGGCCACTGGCCCCTATAAAACTGCTACGCCTTTTAACCTAGGGGTCCAAGTCCCTGCTCTGCTGTGTCGGGTATACTTGGGCCCAAGCTCAAGCTTGCAAATAAACCCTCATGCGTTTGCATCAGTATCGGCTCCTTGGTGGTCTCTCGGGTTCGAAATCAGGGGCATTACACCATTAGTTGCTCAGAAGCACAGATAATAACCAGGACTTTCAACTGGTGTCTGAAGTGGAGGAGAGAAGAGCAATCTTGTAGGGCTGTGCCCTTAATCTGTTTAATCTGAGGCTATCTCCTGGTAGATGGTGTCAGAATTGAGTCAAATTGTAGGTGTCTGAGAATTGCTTGGTCATGTGGGAAAAGCCCACACATATCAGAACTGGCATCAAAATTGTTACTATATGCTAGGGATAAGGACAAGAATTGGAAAAAATGGAAATTCTAGAGACAGGTTGAAAATAGTGCAATAACTTAATGTGTGTATGTGATAAACCAGAAGTAAATACCATACCACAAAGGAAAAACAAACAATAAGAGTTCTGGGACAGATGGTTATCAGGATAGAGAAAAATTAATTTGGATCATTATATATTCCAAAGAGGTCAAATAATCAGGGGGAAAAATAAATGAAAATTGAGTAGTATATTTATGCCCAGATGAAGAACAGATGATTAAAAGAAATGAAGGTTCTCATAAGAGTCAAAATGGATATACCGGAATATATACAAATAAAAATCTCTAATGCATGAAATTCAGTTAAGTTTCAGGATACAAATCAACAAACAAAAATCAGCCATAATTGGAGAAATGTGGAGAAAGGGGGGCATTTGTGTACTAGTGGTAGTAATGTAAATTGGTACAGCCACCATGGAAAACAGTATGGAGGTTCCTCAAAAAATTAAAACTAGAATGATTCAGCAATTCCACTTTGGGTATTTATAAAGAAAATGAAAACATGAACTCAAAACAATATATACACCCCCATGTTCAATAGAGCATTATTTACAATAGTCAAGAAATGGAAACAACCTAAGTGTTTATGAACAGATAAATAGATAAAGAAGATGGGACACCTGGGTGGCTTAGTCAGTTAAGCATCTGACTTTGACTCAGGTCATGATTGCATGGTTAGTGATTTCAAGCCCCCCATTGGGCTCTCTGCTGTCAGCACAAAGCCCACTTCAGATCCTCTGTCTCCCTGTCACTCTGCCCCTCCCCATCATGCACGCTTGCACATTCTCTCAAAAATAAATAAACATTAAAAAAAAGTTGTGGTATATATATCCAATGGAATATTATTCAGTCATTAAAAAACAAGGGAATCTTGCCATTTGCGACGATATGGATAGAGTTTGAGGGCATTGTACTAAATGAAAGAAGCCAGACAGAGAAAGGCAAATACCCTATGATTTCTGTTAGATATGTGGAGTCTTTGAAAAAGAAAAACCCCAAGTTCATAGACACGGTGGGCAGACTGGTCATTGCAAGAGGGGGAGATAGGGGTGGGAGGAATGGGGAAAGGAGGTCAACATGTATAAAGAAAACAAAATGCACTTGATGTAAAACAGGCACAGAAATTTTGAATCATATTCAAAATACTGACACATATATATGTGTACATATATATATGTTTATATATGTTTATATATGCTAATGTATAAGACAAGGGTATATTTTATATAAGGCATATAAAAACAGATACATAGCCATTATTTCTAGAATAATGAAAATAAAATCCAACATTCTAAATTTTAAGGTAAGACCCAAATATTACATATTTCTAGAAATTTCAATAAAAAATTAAAACCTCAAGAGCCAAGAAAAAAATTGGTCATATTTTTGTGTACTAGCAATGAACAATCTGTAAAGGAAATTAAGAAAACAATTAAATTTACAATAACATGAGAAAGAATAAAATGCTTAAGAATAAATTTAACCAAGAAGGCACAAGACTTGTGCACTAAAAACTATAAAACACTGCTGAAAGAAAATAAAGACACTCTAAATAAATGGAAAGATATTCCGTTTTCATGACTAGAAGACTTAATATTGTTCAGATGACAATATTTCTCAAAGTAATCTATACATTCAATGCAGTGGAATCCATTTGGGGTGCCTGGCTGGCTCAGTTGGAGGAGCATGCAACTTGATCTTGGGATCATGAGTTCTACCCACATGAGGTATAGAGATTGCTTAAATAAATAAAACTTTAAAAACACTAAAAATTAAATCTAAAGTGCCTTGGGGCATCTAGCTGGCTCAGTCCAGAGAACATGTGACTCTTGATCTCAGGGTCATGAGTTCAAGTCCTACATAGGGCCTACGTAGAGCTTACCTATTGGGAAAAAAAAACACAAAAAACTCCCCACTGCCTTTTTAGTGGTAATAGACAAACAGATCCTAAGACTCACATAGAATTATAAGAGATCCCAAATAGTCAAAATAACTTTAGAAAGAAGAACAAAGTTGGAGGGAGCACTCATACTTCCTGATTTCAAGACTTACCACAAATACAGTAATGAAAACAGTGAGGTAGTGGCATCTGGAGAATAGAATTGAGAGTCCAAAATAAACTCATACAATTGATTTTCAACAAGTATGCTAAGAATGTTCAATAGAAAAAGAAGAGTCTCTTCAGCAAATAGTATGGGACAACTAAATACCTGCATATAGAAGAATGAAGTTGGATCCTTACCTCATATCATATATAAAAATTAGATGTGGTGGCTGGGTAGCTTAGTTTAGTATGTGAGGGTTGATCTCAGCTCAGGTAATGCTCTCGTGGTTCATGAGATTGAGCCCCACATCAGGCTCTGTGCTGGCAGTGCAGAGACTGCTTCTCTGTCTCCTTTCTCTGCCCCTCCTACATGCATTCACACACTCTTTCTCAAAATAAATAAATAAACGTATTAAAAAATCATATAAAAACAGATGAAAACCTACACATAAGAGGCAAAACTATAAACCTTCTAGAGGAAAACATAAGGGGAAATCTTCATAACCTTTGATTTGGCAAAGGTTTCTTAGATATGACATCAAAAGCATAAACACCAAAAGAAGAGATAAATTTGGCTTCATCAAAATTTAAAACTTTGTGTATCAAAGGACACTATCAGAAAGTGAAAAGACAACCCACTGAATGGGCAAAAATAATTGCAAATCATATATCTGATGAGGGTCTAGTATCCAAATATATAGAAGAATGCTTAAAACTCAACAACAAAGACAAACAACCCAATTTAAAAATGGGCAAAGTACTTGAGACATTTCTCCAAAGAGGATATACAAATGGCCAATGAGTAGAGGAAAAGAAGTTCAATGCCATTAGTCATTAGAGAAACGCAAATGAAAATCACAATGAGGGGCGGCTGGCTGACTCAGAGCAGGTGACTCTTGACCTCAAGGTTGTAAATTCGAGCCCCACTTTGGATGTAGAGATTACTTAAAAATCTTTTTTTTCCCCAAGTTTATTTATTTATTTTTAGAGAGAAAAGGAGAGAGAGAATGAGCGGGAAGGGTCAGAGAGAGAGGGAGAGAAAGAATCCCAAGCAGGCTCCGTGCTGTCAGCACAGAGCCTGATGCAGGGCTCGAACTCATTAGCCATGAGATCATCACCTGAGCTGAAGTCAAAAGTCAGATGCTTAACTGACTGAGCCATCCAGGTGCTCCCAAAAATAAAATCTTTAAAAAAAAAAAAAAGAAAGAAAATCACAATAAGATACCACTTCACACCCACTAGGATGGCAACAGTGAAAAATAAAAAATACCCAGGAAGTATTAAGTGTTGGCAAGCACGTGGAGAAATTGGAATTGTCATGCATTGCAGGTAGGACTGTAAAATGGTAGAGCCACTGTGGAGAATAGTTTGGCAGTTCCTTAATAAAGCTAAACACAGAATTACCATATGACACCGTGATTCCACATCTAGGTATATACTTGAAAGAATCAAAAATAGGTGTTCAACAAAAATTTGTAAATGAATGTTCATACAACACTATTCATAATAGCCAAAAAGTGGAAACAACTCAAATGTCCACCAACAGATGAATAGATAAGCAAAATGTATTCATACAACTGAATATTATTTAGCCATAAAAAATAAAGTATTGATATATGCTACAACAGAATGAACCTTGAAAACATCATGCTAAGTAAAAGTAGCCAGACATAAAACGTCACATGTTGTATGATTCCATTTATATGAAAGATTCAGAACAGATGAATCCATAGAGTCAGAAAGCAGATTAGTCTTTGCCAGGGACTGTGGGTAGGAGAGAATAGGGAGTGACTGCTTAATAGGTACAGGGTTTTTGTTGGGAGTTGATGAAAACATTCTGGAACTAGATAGTTGCGATGATCACCTAACATTATGAATGTACTAAATGCCAATGAATTGTACACTTTGGTGAATTGTATGTGCGTTTTTCCACAAAATTTAAAAATTATTTTTAATTAAAATATTTTGCATGACGATTAAAAATAATAAAATCTCATATCAGGAAAGGCAACGGAAAAGTAAAACTGTAGTAAAGATAACTGATAAGAGGTTAACATCTGATTTATTTATAAAGATTTGACACAAAGATACAGGATCAATCTCCAAAGCTATCAGGCTAAGTGGTCAAATGGATGCACAGATTATATACCAACAAATAATTATAATAAAATTCTTCATATAAAAATGGAGAGGCCACCAGAAAGTAAATGCTTATTAAAAAATATTTAAGGAATCATTATATTCTAAATGCCTCAGAGTTAAAAAGCCAATGTGGCCAGGCCATACAGAAATAAATTTAAACATCTCCAATGACACTGTGAAACTGTTCTACAGAACAGTCTGAAAATATGTAATAGGAACTATAAAACTGGTCAAGTACTTTGACCTAGTAATTTCAGTTTGGGAGCTACTTTTAAAGGAATACACTTGGGGTGCCCAAGTGGGTCAGTCGTTTAAGTGTCCGACTCTTGATTTTGGCTCAGGTCATGATCTCACAGTCAGTGAGTTTGAGCCCCGCAACCAGTTCTGCACTGACATGGGGGAGCATACTTGGGATTCTGGGTCTCCCTCTTTCTGCCTCTCCCCCTCACAATCTCCCTCTCTTTTTCTCTCTTTCTCTCTCTCTCTCAAAAATAAATAAATAAACTTAAAAAAAAATAAAGGAACACAAAAGTGTAAGCAGGAAATAATTTGAAAAAAAGGTACTCATAGTCATGACAACTAACATGAGAAAATATGAAATACTTTAAATAACCAATAAAAGAGTAGAACTAACTGAACTATTATTATTGCCTAAACACAATCGAATATATGCATGTGTCTATATATGTGTATATATGTATATGTCTATTTAAAATGACAACTGTGTAACTATTTGGTAGGTTAAAATGTATGTAAAGATAATGCCAATGTAAATCACAAAACAGTGCTCCCCATGATTTCAACTTTATATATACACTGAAAAGAATTTGGAGTAAGAGTTTAAGACTCAACAGGCTCTTTTAAAGAAGTTGTAGAGAATAATAATTTCCTGGCAATTATTTCTAATAACATTCTTTATCCAAATATCATTAAAAAAATACAGGTATGGCAATGATAAAAGGTTTTATAGGGTAAACTTAAGTTTAGAAGAAAGTATTAAGTGAATTAAGATATTGAATTAAGATACTTTGTTTTGTCCTTACTATACACCTCTTTCTGGTAAGATAGAAGTTTTCAGGCCAATTCTTCAAGATTTTGAGAAAAAAAATTTTCAATGTATTTAAAACATTAGCCACATTTATTTAATAAAAATGTTTTTCATATGATACTTCAGTAAACATACAAGGATACACTTTAAAATATCAAGGAAGGAAAGTCAGTTAAATGGATGCAAAGTATACCTTCATATAGATGAAGAAATATGAACTGTCAGAAGACCAATTAAAAATACTCTGAAGAGATTTAAAAAATGTAACGTTGCAGTCCTCACTGTATGAGCAACCTGCACACAAATAACCGTGCAAAACTGCTCTGAATAGTTGTTGCCATAGAAGCCATCATGGAAAGCAAACAAAGGCAAACTGCAGCTTGTAGACATTGTCTGTTCAGACCCTTCCACGTCTGAACAGACAGAATGTCTACAAGCTGCAGTTTGCCTTTGTTTTTATGAATCCTTCATTGCGGCACAGTAGAGAATATTGAAAGGAGTTAACATGTCTACTAAGAGGGGATGAGTTCAATAAAATACTACAAACATGTATAATGGAACATGATACAGCCATTAGTTGAAGTAAATTTTTATATACAGGTATGGAATATACTCCAAAATATATTGTTAAGGAAAAATAAAAATAAACAACAACAACAACAAAAGAAGTTGAAGGGAAAAAGCTTTGTAAAGCAGAAGCAGTGAAAAGTGTAGTTTAAGGGAACTGACCTAAGAGACACTGTCTGGTCCAAACCCTCTCGACTACCAGAATTTTTCTTATATTTCCTAAGAATCTGCCAATTAGAGAGTTATACAAATTAAAATGTATTGTCCACCTATCAAAATTGATACCTCTGAGATAATTAAGAAGTGATATTTTAGTACACATTACTATGAATTTGTTCAATTTCTTTCACTTTTCTCCTAATACCTAAATGAAGCAAATTGCAATGGAAAGGAATGCAAAAGGAAGGAGCATTGAGCCTTCTATTATGGCAGTCCCTAGGTCTTTATATCTCCCAGAATCCATTTTTCAAAACTATTTATCTTCTCCTCCTAGTCAAAGTTTTAATTCATTAGCCTAACAAAATATATCTTTTCTCACTTCTCCAAAAATTTTTTAGTTATAAGAACTAATAGCATTTTTAAAATGTCAACTCACCTGAAGTTTATTATTTAATAGTGGAGAACATGAGAAGATTTTTAAAGGCTTCTTTAAAATATCTCTATCCAGGCTCAGTAGATTGAGCCTCTGACTTTTTTTTTTTATGTTTATTTTTGAGAGAGAGAGAGAGAGAGCGCATGCATGCACGTGTGCACAAGACAGAGAGAGAGTGGGAGAGGGGCAAAAAAAGGTGGACAGAGGATCTGAAGCAGGTTCCACACCAACAGCAGAGAACCTGATGCAGGGCCTGAACTCAGGAGCCTTGAGATCATGACCTGAACCAAAGTTGAATGTTTAACCAACTGAGCCATCCAGGCACCCTAAGTCTCCAACTCTTGATTTCTGCAGTTTGTGAGATCAAGCCCTGTGTTGGGCTCTGCACTGACAGCACTGAGTGAGCCTGCCTGGGATTCTCTCTCTCCCTCTCTCTCTGCTCCTCCCCTGCTTGAGCATGCTTTCGCACTCTCTCTCTCTTAAAATAAATAAACTTAAAAAAATAAAATAAAATATCTCTATCCATTTAAAACTTGCTTTCCTTTTAATTTTTACCACCATCACACTTTCTCTTTGTATGCATATAAGTTTACTATACATTCATTAGACATTATAATAATGAAGACCTTAATTGAGCCTTATAAACATATTACATTTAAAGAAATCTTTTCAGCATAACATTCATCAACTGATTCTTACTTTGCTTCAACTTATGGAAATCACCGACTCTATCCTTGGTAGCCTGCTTTAGTATATCTGCTTGAATTCTGGGTATACTTTCCAAGTTCGGGCCTGGAATTAAACGCTGAAGAGGATTGGAAGGGTTCTGCTTTGAAGTTCCAGGATTTCCATTGTGGTGTCCATGAGAATCTATGGCATAAAAACATCAAATTAAGGTCCTATTTTGCAAAAGAATTTCACAAGACCTGCTTAGAAAACATAAGACACACTGTTTGATATTGAGTAGTCAGGTAGCTTTTTTTTTTTTTTTGGCTTTATTATAATTTCTTTAATCAAATCTTACAGCCAATGTGATTTTAGCTGTGTGAAGTTTACTATCATTCTTAGGTAAGTATCTCTGGTATTGATTATAAATAAACCTATCAGCCAAAGTAATACATAGTAGAAACCCGAAGATTTAACTGGCATTGAGACTTGTATCTTTTTCTTCCCTACGTTTTTCTAACTCTACATTGCTATCAGAAATCTCTAGCCTCTAAGTCATTTTCACCTACACAGTGACTCACAACTGTTAACTTTTTTTTTAGTTTATTTATTTTTAAGTAATCTCTATACCCAGTATGGGGCTTGAATTCAGGACCCGGAGATCAAGAGTTGCATGCTTGTCTGACTGAGCTGCCAGGTGCCCCATGTTAACTCTTGATTCTTTTTTTAAAGTTTATTTACTTATTTTGAGAGAGAGAGAGAGAGAGAGAGAGAGAGAGAGAGCACGTGCAAGCAGGGGAAGGGGCAGAGAGAGAGAATCCCAAGCAGGGTTCTCACTGTAAGCACAGAGCCCAAAGCAGGGCTCAATCTCAGGAATCATGAGATCATGACCTGAGCGGAAATCAAGAGTCAGATACTTAACTGACTGAGCCCCAACTCTTGATTCTTTCTTATTGGCAACTCCTGGATATAACTTTTCTCTTCCCCAGTCCCCTTTTTCCCTCGTCAAAGCCTTCATTTAGATCCTTATTATAATTAACTTTAATCACATCAATTCTCATTTTAGGGGAGCATTTCTATAAAATCAAATAGGTATTCAGTAGAAAACAAACATACATTCATAAGTACAGAATAGGGAGTGGAATATAGATGGATGTAGTAGTTAATAGAAGGCCTCTGTGAAATAAATTTGAACACATTTTGAAGAGAGTAAATACATATAGACTGGCAGAGATGAAAGGGAATATAGTCCAGAGTGGCAGAAAAAATAGTCCTTTTGCTCTTGAAAATGCTTCAGACAAAATGAAATTTTATTTTTAGTTTTTTAAGTTTATTTATGTATTGAGGTGGGGGGAGGGGCAGAGAGAGAAGGACCTATCAAATTCCAAGCAGGCTCAACACTGTCAGCGAAGTTTGACACTGGGCTCAATCTCACAAACTGAGAGATCATGACCTTAGCCGAAATCAAGTCAGATGCTTAGCTGACTGAACCACCTACATGCCCCCAACAAACTGCATTTTTAAATAATTATCTCTCCCTGAGTTTTGATCAATCATTGCAAAATATTTAACATTAACTAGAAGAATGAATGCTTCTTCACCATGCTGTTAAATGACATGTTTTATTCCCTATATAACAATACTTGACCAGTAAAATGGTTTTCAAAAGGAATTTTAAGGCTAAGACGTCAGGGGCACCTGGGTGGCTCAGTCCGGTGAAAGTCCAACTTTGGCTCAGGTCATGATTACACGGTTAGTAAGTTCGAGCCCCACATTGGGCTTGCTGCTGTCAGCACAGAGCCCGCTTCAGATTCTCTGTCCCCCTCTCTGCTCCTCCACTGCTTGTGCTTGCTCTCTCTTTCTCTTTCTCTCAAAAATAAATAAACATTAAAAAAAAGAAATTAAAAAGAAAGAGAATAAGACTTCACACCTGGAACCATATTTGGGGAGAGAGGTTGTCCAGTTGGAATATGGGAGATTGCTTGATGACTTTCATACTGAGCAACAGAAATAGAGGGTTTCTTTAAAGCTGAAAGAAAAAAAGATCCATATTATTTCTATCGATATTATGTTTTTTAAAAACCAACCACTATGAATAAATAAAATAAAAAAAAAATAAAAACCAACCACCATGAACCTATTTACACTGCACTAATCCTATGATGCTTGTTTTAATTTTGTAATCTTTACAGTTGGCATATTAACTAATTTATGGCTACTAATTGATACATTGTATTACACATCACCAGTTTTGGTGATCAGTAAATCTGACCAGAATATAAAATAGTTAGAACTCCACATTTTGTTCACCACTATATCCCCAACACCTAGAATAAATGACGCATCACAAAAGCTCACCTAAGATTTGATCAATGAATAAATAAATGAATCTGTTCACATACAGGAAGATCTTTTTCTATGGATAGTATATATTTATTTATAAATAAAAATTGACATTTACAGATTAGGTGAAGCAATGAGAATATGTTACTCTAAGATGCTCAGATTTTAAATAAAAACTAAACATAACTGATGGAACAAGTTGAATTTTATTTTTGAAGAGGGAACATTTACGTTTTGTACCAAGAGCTTTACTAATAAAGTTGTACACACTTCTAGTGAGGACTTTATTCTCCTTTACGAAATGAAGACAACAGGGAAAGATCATGTTCCACTCACTACCACTAATTCCATTGCTTCCTTGGGCAGCTTAACATGATAGAAAGTCAGAGAGCAAAGAAGGAAACGGAGACAGTGGCAGAGACAATGCTGTGTTTTCCTATTTCATCAAATTTTTCCTGGGCACAGAGGAAGATCAGCTTTCTTTACACTTAGGAGCCAAAAGACTAGGTTCTGACTGTGAGGATGTAAGTGAAACTGAACATACCACTTCCATGTATGATGATAAAATCTGTGCAAATCACATAAGATCTCTCTTCCCTTTCTGCCACAACTAAAGATGCTACATATGAAGATGATGATATCATATACTGGAAAGAGACACTGCTTGGAGGAGAGCTACAAATCATCATCTGACCTGCATCAGACTGTCATATGAACAATAAATAAATCTTTCTTGTTTTAAGCCACTGCAGTCTGGGGGCTCTTTGTTAATATATCACAGCCTAATCAATTCTAACTAGTATACTTGGATTATTTTCATAATCCTGAAAGTTTATTTCAATGAGTGTATTTCATTTATTATTACATAGATTTCTAAACTTCAAGCCCCAAGGAGTTTAAAATTCACTCTAAGAAAGCAACCTATTCAAATTTGCTGAAAGTTGAGATTTTCTATATCTCATGATATTCCTATTACCTTGTTCCTATTTCTAGCTTCAATGTCCAACACTCACTTCTGCACATAAGACAGCTAAATAACAATCAGCTAACATCTTAAAAGAGCAATACTTTGCTGGGTTTAATTAACACAATTTTGATTTGCTAACAGACTCTGAGGACACTAAGCATCTGGTAGATATATTTGGAAAGAGAAGTCAGTCACAATCCACAAATCTGTTAATCACTGTTGGAGCCTAGCTCAGTCCAGCACTACTCAAACCAGAAGACAAAAGAGGGCATCTTCACTACTAAATAAGAAGTAATTATAAATGTCCTTAGCTTTATATAATATTGCCTCATGCTCAAGAACAAGGTGAATATTTGGAGGCAAAGCTATGATTCATATAGGTGACAAAAAATAAAAAATGCAGGATTAAAAAGAGCCTCTGTAAAATACCCAGAGGAGTTTAGAGCTGATATAGCATAAACAGAGTAGTAATATGGAGCCTTATAAGTTTGATATGAATAACACATATTCCCAGAGAAAATTTAGAAAATCAAAAAGCATGAAGGAATTTAAAATTAGCTATAACCACTGTTATCATTTCAAGACTACCTCTCTAATGTTTTGTGGGTTTTTTTTTTTTTGCTGTACATTATACAATACACCTTACACAAAAGTAGGATCCTATCATACAAAACAACCTTATAATCTGATTTTTAATATTTTATACATATTTTTCTTTGTTATCCCATTTTCTTCTATAACATTCCCAAATGGTAATGCTGAATCAAAACTTCCATTTTAATGTTACGTATACTTCAACTAAAAAAGTAATTAAAAAAAATGAAAAAACACAAACAAAAACTTCCAATGTAGCTAGAAAGATCTGGGTAAAGAACTGCCACAGGGATCTTGGAGACCCATAAACTGCATCAGCTAAGCTACCTGGTGAACAGACTTTTACTACTTAGGAAAAAGAAATGTGTGTTCTATAAACATTTTGGTTTCTATGTTTTTACATTGACTTTTTGTTCACTTTCTTTTTTGTTTCCTTGCAAATTTCCTTTAAAAAAACCTCAAGCCTTGTTTTTGTTGAACTAAGGAGAAAGGTAATTTACTTATACCAGGGCAAGATAGTTAAAGGCTTCCCCAGGGGTCAGAATGCATACTTATGTTCAGTGGTACCAAAACAGATGAAGACCTAGAAAACTACTAGTGAGCCTGGAGACAGGTAGAATGCTAATCTCACTCTCCAATTATCTATAGAAAAGTTCTACAGACTTTTTTTCTATACACATGTAAGTATCTAATGTTTATTCCACAAAAATGAAATATTATTCTTGCTTTCTTGTAACCTGCTTTTTTCATTAAAAAATCATAGATATATTTTATGTTAATAAATACAGCTCCACATTATTCTTTTTAACAACTACATATCACATTTTATGGATATAACAAATTTAACGAATTAACCCTCTCTATAATGCTTATATAGCTCTCAATTTGTCATTATAAACAATTTTGTGTTGAGCATTTTTATACCTACATGATAAATTCTCAAGGAAGTACTAAGCACTGGGCTATAGCTACAGGCACTTCTTAAATTAAGAGAAATAAAATAATAAATGTGAGCTTAAAGACAATAGAAGTGTGGGGGAAAAATTAGACACTAAAAAGACTGCAAATAATAATTGCCATTATTAAGGAAAAGTACCAAAGATAAAATGACAAAGCCTAGTTATGATAAAGACAAAACACAGGATACAAAGAAACTTGGAGCACAAAGCTTTTATCCTATGACTAAGGTCCTGGGTTTTACACTTTTTTAAAAAGGAGAGTTATCAATATGGAAATTCAATCATTCAACAATATTTATTAAATGCCTATTAGATGTGGGGCACCTGGGTGGCTCAGTCAGTTGAGCGTCTGACTTGACGCTCAGGTCCTTAAAATTTGAGCTCAGGTTGAGCTCAGGTCCTTAAAATTGTTCAAATCTTCCAGTTTCTGTCTTACAGAAAAGCTTCACAATCCAGTGACTATGACTATGGAAAAGTAATATGGCATAAATAAGCAATGGACCTCTATTCTGGGAGCACTTTAGTAATACAGATACCACCCTAGACATACTGAACATGGGGGGTGGTACCTAGGTATCTATATTTATTAAAAGCTCCAGAAGTGGTTCTGTTGTATCACCAAAAGAGTCAAAGACAGAATAAAAAGCATGAGCTTTGGAGTCAGACAGACCAGGGTTCAAATCATGACTCTGTAATTTATCAACCGTATGATTTTGGATTAGTTACTAATTTCTCAGAGCCCCAGTCTTCATCTGAAAAACAGGGATAATGCCATTTATCCTGCATGATCGATTTGGAGACCAAGTGAGAATATTAGCTACTGCATTATGATACAAGCCTAGCAAATAGGTGTTTTATGTACACTGAAGTATTTTAGAGTCAAAGTTAAGTATTAATCCTTAGAATGAAGAAAGAATCCAAGGTTCATGTTGAAAAAACAGAAACATTTAAATGTAAAGCTACTGGCCCTAACCAATTTTTTGAGCCTCCTGATTACATAGTTTGATCACACTTAGATGAGTCCTAATGAATGTTTACTTATAGTAACATTTTGGGAAGTGATGAAACGCTATTTGGTAAGTGCCCATAGAAATATTAATCGTCCTGAAGCATGAACATTAAATACAAAACAATGATGTAACATTCTTATGTTACTTTGCTCTGCATAAATGAACAGATAGAACATGCTTATAATTATTAAAATATTGGCCAGTGGAACCATCTCAGCTTTCTGAGCAATATAGGTACATGTCAAAAGAGATTATTAAAAATGATGTTTTCGGGCACCTGGGTGGCTCAATCGGTTGAGCGTCTGACTTTGGCCCAGGTCATGATCTCACAGTTTGTGGGTTCGAGCCCTGTGTCAGACTCTGTGCTGACAGCTCAGGGCCTGGAGCCTACTTTGGATTCTGTGTCTCCTTCTCTTTCTCTGTCCCTCCCCTGCTTGCACTCTGCCTCTCAAAAATAAATAAGCATTAAAAAAATTTTTTTTAATATCCCTCAAAAATGAATATGAAATAAAAGAGTTTTCAGATAAACTAAGATGGATAAATGTGTTGTTAGAAGACCAGCATTTCAAGAAGTGCTGAAGGAAGTTCTCCTGGCTGAAAGGAAAATAATAATCAAGATAGAAATTAATATCCACAGGAAGGAATGAACATCACTGGAAAAGTTAAACATGTGGTAAATATAAGACACCATAATATTCTCTTCTCCTATTTTCTTAAAAAGCTTTTTTTTCTTTCTTTCTTTTCTTTTTTTTAGACAGAGAGCATGAGTTGGGGAGAGGGGTAGAGAAAGAGAGAGAAAGAGAATCACAAGCGGGCTCCATGCACAGCATGGAGCTTGACATAGGGCTGGCTCCTGAGATCATGATCTGACCCAAAATCAAGAATCAGCCACTCAACCAACTGAGCCACCCAGATGCCCCTTAAAAGGCTTTTTAAAGCAGAAATAATGCTGAAAATATTGGGACTTATATCTAAGTAAAATATATAACAATAATAGTATAATGGATGAGGCAAGGTAAATGGAATTATATCTTTGTAAAGTTCTAACATTTCACATGAAGTACTACAAGATAATTTCTAAGTAGACCATGACATATAGCAATCCCTGGAATAACCACTAAAACACAATACTTTAGAAGTGTAGTTTTTAAAAAATGAGAGAAACAGGCAGCAATTAAACCCTCAAACCCAATGGATGCTAACTATCCTATTCTCCCTGGGTATTTTCTAATTCAAGACCCTATTTTGATTCCTTTATTCCTAATTGTGGCTACTATAAATTGTGGCTTCATAAAATATGACAATGAAAGAAAGGTCTTTCTTTTTTTAAGCTTATTTATTTATTTTGAGGGGGGTGAGGGGTAGAGAGAGAGGAAGAGGGAGACAATCCCAAGCAGGCTCCGTCAATGCAGAGCCTGATGTGGGGCTGGAACCCATGAACCATGAGATCATGATCTGAGCCAAAGTCAAGAGTTGGATACTTAACTGACTGACCACCCCAGCGCCCTGAAAGAAATGTCTTTCAATTACAAACCAAAGTACCATTAGAAGTTTATATATTCTTGGTAGCAATTTCCAGGAATAAAATTTGATATGCTAATTTAAGGGAAAAAAGCCTAATTTTATATAATTTGTTTCTTTGAAATCTTTTTCTTGAAGGGTCAGATAGTGAATATTTTAGGCTTGGAGGCCATACTCAACTCTGCTGTTCTACTACAAAAGCAGCCATAGACAAAACATAAATAAATGAACAAGGTAATGTTTCAATAAAACTATTTGTGAAAACAGGCCAACCAAGCTATAGTTTGCCAATTCCTGTCTTACAGGATGTCTAAGAGAAAAATTTATTTAAGTATATCTACAGTGATTTAATTTGATAAAATTTTCTTTTTAACTTTACTTATTTGAGAGAGAGAGAGAGAGAGTGAGCGAGAGAGAGAGAAAAAGAACGCGTGGGGGAGGGGCAGAGAGAGAGGGAGACACAGAATCCGAAGCAGGCTCCAAACTCTGAGCTGCCAGCACAGAGCCAGACAGGGGGCTGGAACTCATGAACCGCAAGATCATGACCTGAGCTGAAGTTGGATGCTTAAGCGACTAAGCCACCCAGGCGCCCCTCCTGGTAAAAACTTTTGATGTGTTTACATTTAGATATTTCTTCTAAAACCTCTAATCATTAGAGAAAGAATCTTAACCAAAACAAAAACAAAAACACTAACTACATTTCCTCTTTAAAACATAATCTTTTTTTTCCTCTCAAACATCACTATAACTACCTCTCTTTAATTTTTAACTTTATTTTTTATTTTTTAAAATTTACATCCAAATTAGTTAGCATATAGTGAAACAATGATTTCAGGAGTAGATTCCTTAATGCCCTTTACTCATTTACCCCATCCCCCCTCCCACAACCCCTCCAGCAACCCTCAGTTTGTTCTCTATATTTATGAGTCTCTTCTGTTTTGTCCCTCTCCTTGTTTTTATATTATTTTTGTTTCCCTTCCCTTATGTTCATCTGTTTTGTATCTTAAAGTCCAAATATGAGTGAAGTCATTTGATTTTCGTCTTTCTCTGACTAATTTCACTTAGCATAATACCCTCCAGTTCCATCCACATAGTTGCAAATGGCAAGATTTCATTCTTTTTGATTGCTGAGTAATACTTCATTGTATATATATACCACATCTTCTTTATCCATTTGTCCATCGATGGACATTTGGGCTCTTTCCATATTTTGGCTATTGTTGATAGTGCTGCTATAAACATGGGGGTGCATGTATCCCTTCGAGCAGCACACCTGTATCCCGTGGATAAATGCCTAGTAGTGCAATTGCTGGGTCGTAGGGTAGTTCTATTTTTAGTTTTTTGAGGAACATCCATACTGTTCTCCAGAGTAGCTGCACCAGCTTGCATTCCCACCAACAATGCAAAAGAGATCCTCTTTCTCTGCATCCTCGCCAACATCTGTTGTTGCCTGAGTTGTTAATGTTAGCCATTCTGACAGGTGTAAGGTGGTATCTCATTGTGGTTTTGATTTGTATTTCCCTGATGATGAGTGATGTTGAGCATTTTTTCATGTGTCAGTTGGCCATCTGGATGTCTTCTTTGGAGACGTGTCTATTCATGTCTTTTGCCCATTTCTTCACTGGATGATTTGTTTTTTGGATGTTGAGTTTGAACCCTTTATCTGATATGTCATTTGCAAATATCTTCTCCCATTCTGTCGGTTGCCTTTTAGTTTTGCTGATGGTTTCCTTCGCTGTGCAGAAGCTTTTTATTTTGATGAGGTCCTAGTAGTTCATTTTTGTACCTGTCTTTCATTTTTAAAAAATTATTTAGTTCTTGAATAGGTAATTTATCAAATTAAGAAACTTTTTAAATTTTGAAATGTAAATCCAAAAGTTCAAAAGATTGTATGTTGAAAAGTAAATCACCTTTTTATCTCTGTCCTCAGTCTTCTTTCCCAGAGGTAATCAATATTACCATCTAGAGCAGCACTGATGCAATGATGAAAATGTTCTATACTTGCACTGTCCAGTACAGTAGCCGCTAGCCACAGGCGATCCTTAAGCACTTGAAGTGTCACTAGTTTGACTGAGGAACTGACTTTTTAGTATTATTTAAGTTTGATGTAAAAATAAATACATGTGACTAGTGGCTATTATATTAGACAGTGCAGATACAGAAAAATCCTCCAAGAGAAGTGGTTTTCAACCTTACTTACATAATACAATCACCTAAGGAATACTTACACATTCAGTGGCCAAGCTGCATTTCAGACCAAACACATCAAAATCTCTGGAGTGAGACACATGCATGAAATTTTTTTTTTTTTAACTCCCCAGTGATTCCAATATATAGCCAAGGTCAAAAACCTCTATTCCAGAAAATTAATTATCTTGAGTAGCTCTAATGCATATTAAAAAACCAAAAGGAATAACTTTTTCTTCTAAGTTATTAATTAGAAAAGAACTTCTAATTTTTCAGGTACATAAAAATTTTTGTATCTACCAGAATTCTCCCCAAAGTAAATCATTAGAGGCAATTTTTACTATGAGATTAACTGGGCCTTAAAACTAGAAAAAAGTTTCCAAGTAATAAATAAGATTTTTTTCTCTGTTGATATTCATGACATGGTATTTGCATTACAAACTAGTAAAGAACACTCAAAGATCAGTAAGGAAAATAGCAAAAATCCAATAGAAAAATGGGCAAAAATGATTACCAGGTAATTCATAGAAGAAGGAAACCAGAATGGCTAATAAATATGTGAAAAGATGCTTAATGTCACTAGTACCATAGCACATTTAAGCTAAAATAAGATAGCATTTAATAACTGTCAGATTGGCAAAAAAATTAAAGTATTGCAAACTGAATCTTAGTGAGGATGTGGACAGACACTGTCATATATTACTAGTAGAAGTATAAACTGATATTAAGAAGTTGACGATATTCTATGATGCAAGAATTCTTTAAAAAATTTTTTTGAAGTTTATTTATTTTTGAGGAAGGGAGGGAGGGAGGAAGAGAGAGAGAGAGAGAGAGAGAGAGAGAGAGAGAGAGAGCGTGCATGCATGAGTAGGGGAGGGGCAGAGAGAGAGAGAGGGAAAATACACAGAATCCAAAGCAGGCTCCAGGCTCCAAGCTGTCAGCACAGAGCCCGATGTGGGGCTCGAACCCACAAACTGTGAGATCATGACCTGAGCTGAAGTCAGATGCTTAACCAACTGAGCCACCCAAGTGCCCCGATGCAAGAATTAATTTCATATCCTTGTACACAGTTTTGCAACCATTGTGCTAAGAATTGTTTACGGGTTACCAGTGTATTGAGCTATTGATCTCCTCAACTCTTAGGGCCTGGGACAGCTAGATCCCTAGTCACATTTTCTAGCCAGCAGCAGCCTCACCTTTATAGCTCAATGTACTAGTCAAATATCAGTATCTAGAGACTTTCATGTGCATAAGAAGACATAAACAAGAATGTCCACTGTGGTATTGTTTGAAATAACAAAAAACTAAAAGTGGCCTTAATGTTTATTATAGGTGAATGGATAAGTTATGGTATATTTATACAATGAAATAATTATAACTGTTAGAAAGCCACAGGAATAATATGGGTAAGTCACAAAAGCATAATATTGAGGGGGAAAAAAACAAGGTATAGAATAATATACACAATAAGACACCATTTATTTAAAGTTTGAGGCAGCAAACAAAATAATATTTTATAGTTTTATAGATGCTTACAAATGCAGTAAAAGTCTAAAAACATGTATGGAAATTGATACACACCAATCTCAGCATAGTAGTTACCTCTGGGGAAGAAGAGGCAGGAATAGGATCTGGTGGGTACACAGGGAGGCTTCAACTTATCAGTAATGTTTTATTTCTTTAACAATAACATCAATAACAGAAATATCTGAAACAAATGTGGCAAAATGTTATGTTATTTTTGTGGTTTTCTTCTGGGGGGGGGCAGTAGGTAGGTACTTGGCTACTATATTATCCTAGTTTCCTGTATGCTTGGAATGTTCTTTAATCTAAAAAAGTTTAAAACTAGTGATCTAAATGTGTAACTGTCTAACATCACAGGTACCTACATACCATAAAGGTAAATATCCAGGTAAAGAACAGTATGGGTTAAATGATAAGATTCCTGTAAGATCTTGGTAACCAACTCAAATCAACATTAAAAACAAACAAAGCCCACTGGGGTTTGGCTCTATGGTTTGGGGAGCTGAGAAGTTGAAACACTGTGCTAATCATAAGCACATGATATACATACTCCCTTGACTGTTTCAGAGCCACATTTTAAGATAGTTCAGCACTGCTCTGCTATGGTTTCTAGTATAGCCCTGGCTATCATAAATAAAAGTCAGTAACACATACAAATCTGTTTTAAAATGACAAGGACTTGTTTCTCCTCTACTTCTTCTGTGGGGTTACTGCCTATAAGGGACTCCACATATACACCAGAATTTGTACAGGCATTAAGAATTTTGGCATAGACTACATCACAGAGAAAAGACAACACTCAGTAAAAGGAATGACAAGAAGGTAACAAATATGTTTCTAATGATGTGCAATAATCATCATAATAACAATAGTAACTAAGATTTAGATAGCCCTGGCCATGTGCCAGGCACTGTCCTACGTGCTTTACATTTAAATCTCACATTCATGCTATGAGGTTGGAACTGTTATCCTATTTCATAGATAAGGATAAGAGTAAATAAATGGTTGTCACACACTTGTTAAAAGATGGGAGTCAAGGGTTTGAATTCAGGCAGTTTAATTCCAGATACCATTGCCTCACCATTAAGGATATTCTGGTAATTCAACCATACACATTTACTGGGACCCTGTTATGTGTAAAGCACCACACTAGGAGCTCAAGGTACAAAGATATGATAGGGCTTTCCTTTGTGTAGGCATCTGACTGATTACACACCTCAAGGTTTCTTTTCACCAGTTACTATATCATAATAATCTGTATACTCAAAATACTTATCTAAATAATTAAGGATAACTGTTATGAACAATGATCTTCAAAGCAAAGCACCAACAGTTTAAAGAGGTTCAAAAATTAATCCAAAGGACTTCTGGTTTCTGGTTCTGTATACATGTAAGGAGCTTAGAAGTTGCCACTCTAACCTAACAAGTGAAAAGCTAATAAATTGGCTGAAAAATCAACAATTCTTTTTGGGTAAGGGAGAAGAGGACACAGGGCAAACCAACTATCCCTAAGAACGGAGACACAGAAAGGTGAATATAAGGAGTCATGACATACAAAAGAGATTCAGGAGCAGAAAGTGCCAGGGTAGGAAAACCTGAACTGTAACTGATGCTCAGTTTGGACAACTCACTGGAGGCTCAGTGTCAACAACTCAGAGAGAAAGATTTCGGGGGGACCCAGTCATAGGGAGGCTCCCTACAATATTGTGAGATTTACCTTCAGGGGCTCAACTACATTCCTATAGTAAATATTGGGGGGAAAATTTCCTCAGGCAGGAAGAGGGGAAAAGGAACCATTTAGAAATACACCAGAGCACTTGGTTCTCCTTAAAAAGGCCTGTGCTTGGGAGAAACTAGTTAAATAGAGCCTAACCTCCTGGGGCTTTATCAGAGCCTAAGCGACCTGAAGAAAAATACCAAACTTCAGCCCCCTCCAGCCTTCCTGTCCCACCTCAGGAGAAGGCAAAATACCGAGAAAAACTTGTGAAGTTCACAGTCCAGAGGCATAGACTCACTGTAAAAGATTAGAAATCACAGGAATATAGAACACTTTCCCTTCGCCCACACCTGACTACCACATTACTAAAGGCTTACTTACAGCAGTTACTATTACCTGGTACATCATGTCTGACTATCAAGCAAAAACTACAAGGCATACCAACAACTATGATTAATGTGCTAAAGACTCTAATGGATAAAGTACAAAGGATGCAAGAACAAATAGGCAATGTAAGTAGAGAGATGGAAATCTTAGAAAGAACCAAAAAGAAATGTTATAGATAAAAAAACACTATAACAGAAATGAAGAATGCCTTTGATGGGCTCATTGTAGACTGGACACGGCTGAGGACAGAATCTCTGAGTTACAGGGTATATCAAGAAGATCCTCAAAAACTGAAAAGGAAAGAGAATAATGGAAAAAAAAAATAACAATATCTAAGACAAATATAAGTGTAAACATATGCATAATGGGAATACTAGAAGGAGAAGAGAGAAAAGATCAGAAGAAATATTTAAAACAATAATGACTGAGAATCCCCCCAAATCAATGTCAGACACCAAATCATAGGTTCAGGAAGCTCAGAGAACACCAAGCAAACTACATGCCCCCAAAAAACTACATCACAGCATATTATTTCAAACTACAGAAAATCAAAGATAAAGAAAAATTAATCCAGAGGAAGCCTCTAAATGCCATGACAGTGTAGACAGTGTCTACATATACAGATAATTTTAGTATCATTGATAATTTACACAAAATGTATACATTTTTTGTGTTCTTTCCATTCTAAACTCTAGTGCTACAACCCTTATATGAATCAATATGGCTAATTCATACTGTAAAAATCAGACATGAATTTGTTGGCATCTTATCAAAAGTATTATTCATCTCTATTCATTCTAATGAAATGGTTGTGTGCTTTTAAAAAAAAATTTTTTTTTAATGTTTATTTTTAGAGAGAGAGAAAAACAGAGTGCAAGCAGGGGAGGGGCAGAGAAAGAGAAGGAGACACAGAATCCAAAGCAGGCTCCAGGCTCTGAGCTGTCAGCACAGAGCCTGATGCGGGGCGTCAACTCATGAACCATGAGATCATGACCTGGGCCAAAGTCAGACGCTTAACTGACTGAGCTACCCAGGCGCCCCTGTGTGCTTTTTTTAATCAAGCAGAAGCAGCAAGATAGGATTTTTGCCCTACTAAAGCAATTCATATGTGAAAGACATCTGAAAACCTCTGTCTGATAAGGACAATATACCTAAAAATGGTCTAGATAAGATCTCTAAGACCTCTTGCCTTCCCCTTTCATGTTACTCTAATTCTGGAATCCTTGGTGGCCAGGTAATAAATTATGACAGTGGACCAATGAGAAAATAAATTGAGACACTACACACTTAGAGTAGCAATGGTAACATTTTAGCTTGAAAACTAGACAAAAAGAGGTTGAAATTTATAAATTTCAACACAAACATATTTTTGTATATATTTGTGACATGAAAAATAAATGCATGCTTGCTCACATATCTGAATTGGGTATTTCTATATACTAGAAACCTGCAGTTTATCCTTGGCAAAACTTTGGGAAAGCTTAAAAAATAACTAAGGGTGGGATGCTTGGGCGGCTCACTCGGGTCATGATCTCTCTCACCGCTTATGAGTTTGATCCCTGCATCAGGCTCTGTGCTGACAGCTCAGAGCCTGGAGCCTGCTGTGGACTGTGTGTTTCCCTCTCTCTATGCACCTTCCCTGCTCACACTCAGTCTCTCTCTCTTTCAAAAATAAATAATAGAACACTTAAAAAAAATTTAAAAGAGAATAACTAAGGGCAATGTAAAGAAGATTAATCAAGCTAAAACTTAGTGAGTCTAAGACTAGAGTAAGTACTACAAAATTCAGAATAATACATGGTCCTTGTTCTCAACATCAAATTAATGTTGAGCCAGTGGTTCTAAAACCTTAGCATAGATCAGATTCACCTGGAAAGCTTGTTAAAACACAGAGATTGCTAGGCTCCATCCCATGAATTTCTCATTCAGTGTATCTAAAATGGGACCTAAGAATCTGCATTTCTAACAAGGTAATCTTAGGATACCGCTGCCAAGGACCACATTTTAAGAATCACTGGATAACTTCATTGCTTCACAAACAAATCATGCTCATTCTAACTCTGTATTTTTAAAAAAATATTTATTTATTTATTTTGAGAGAGAGAGAGAACATGCACAAGCAGAGAAGGGGCAGAGAGACAGGGAAGAGAGAATCTCAAGCAGGTTCCACACTTTCAGCACAGGGCTTGAACTCAAAAGCCATGAGATCATAACCCATGCCAAAGTCGGATGCTTAAGCGACTGAGCTACCCAGGAGCCCCTGACTCTGTATTTTTAAATTCCTGGTATTGCTCTTGTCCTTGTCTTTATTTTAGGGGTATATACTATGAATTGGAAACCCAAAAGAATATGGACAGAAAAGAATCTGAGAAAACAACCATACAAATGAAAGGACTAATAGTCTTTCATTTGGACCTCAGACATACAGCAATTTCAGCCACATACAGTGAGCTATAACCACACAAGCGAACCCTAAGATTGAAAAGGAATAAAAACAGTCAGGAAAAATCAAAGACATGCTGTTATTTCCAATTTTTCAACATAATAAATTGGAGTCAGCAGGGAGAGATACCTGTGGTAACAAAGAAACATAGAAACGGCAAGAAAAACAAAGAGACATGGAAAAAGAAAACAACCCAAACACTGAACAGGACTAGGATATCAGGAGTGATTCAGACCTCAAGTGGAAATGGATAAGGAGCAGATACATTAATGAAGAAAGAAACAGACACTGAACAGAAGTGACCATAAAAGAAGAAAAAGAAAAAATAGGGAAACTATTTATTTATTCATTTTTTTTTTAATTTTTTAAAGTTTATTTATTTTTGGGAGAGAGACAGAGAGACAGAGTGAGAGTGGGGGAGGGGCAGAGAGAGAAGGAGACACAGAATCCAAAGCAGGCTCCAGGCTCAGAGCTGTCAGCACAGAGCCTGAGGTGGGGCTCAAACTCACAAACTGCCAGATCGTGACCTGGGCCAAAGTTGAATGCTTAACCAACTGAGCCACCTAGGCACCCCTAGTTTTTATTTTTGAGAGACAGAGAGAGAGACAGAGACAGAGTGCAAGTTGGGGAGGGGCAGAGAGAGAGGAAGACACAGAATCTGAAGCAGGCTCCAGGTTCTGAGCTGTCAGCACACAGCCCGACCCAGGGCTCAAACTCACTAACCACGAGATCATGACCTGAGCTGAAGTCAGATGCTTTATCTACTGAGCCACCCAGGTGCCCCAGGAATAAACTATTTAAACTGTGGGGTAAATAACTGAAAGGACAAGCAAAGTCCTAAAAACCTATATAAGGGTATTACCATGCCTTATTAAAGCACACCAACAACACAGCAATCTGGGAACATTTGGTCTCATAGAAATGAGGTAAACTTACTTTTAGTAATCACAAATGGCTCTGACATAGTTTAACTGTCTAAGCAGTAACTTTGAACCAAGAAAATGTTCAAATATGGTTCACTCTTATCAAGGCAAAAACAAGGACTTTATACATTTTAGCAAAATTTTTTAAAACAATTGCATCCTAAACAAGTCTGGGCAATTAATAGGTAGTTAATTGACAGACACATCAATCTTCCAGAGACCTAGGACTTTTCCCAAGTGATTATGATTTTTACTCAAAAAGAGAGTAGGGTAAATAGTCTGATAACTTTTACTTACCGGTAGGAAGATCTTCAACTTTTGCAAGGTCATTCTCTTCTATTCCAGGCATTCCCGCATCACCACCTCGTTTGATTTGTTCTGCCCAAGTAATGAAAGATATAATTCTTTAGTTTTCCTTATATAAATTCAAAGTGATTTGAAGGAATGTAATAATCAGTTTTTAAAGCAACAGGCTACACTGACTGCATATCTTTATATCTTGCTTTGGACATAGCTATAACTCTGAAACAATTTACTCTTTTTTTCGTCTGTCAAAATATTCAAATGTGAAACAGCACTGACACCTATTCATAACTGAACTAAAATCAAACAGTATTCTTTATGACTGAAAATGCTCACTTCAAAATGAGAATATCCAAAAAGTCAATATCCTATTAATACAAAACAAAATAATAGTAATACCTTTCCCATGTGGAATATGATTGCTTGAGGGTTCTTCATTCTTATCTGCAGCATTCTCAGGTACTTTTGGAATGCTTTTAGGTACTGCATGATTGTTTATTCCCAACTCGTTTGCATCTTTTGAATCAAACTTGTTTGTCTCCTGCTGTTAAATAAAGATTTGGTAACAGTCAATATTTTTCAGTTCAAGATTAAACAATTAACACAACTACTAATTAAATGTTCTGAAACAGTTCATTTTTTGAAACATATACTATGGGTCCAAATTCCAAACACCTGAAGATGTGGGATATATTATTTTCTGTTCATTTTTTATACCTAATAAAAAATCAAAGACTAACACTTTTTAAAGTTTCTAATTATAGTAAATGGTCTAAGATGTTAGGCAGAGGTAATTCTCTCTGGCTATGCTGAGGGAATGATTCTGCTAGAAGATAGTCTTGCTGAGCACTGGCCTACAGTTGGGCATTGTCCTAGGGGCTGTGGGCAGGGTGAGTTCTCTATAGGCCTGTGTTGTAATCGAGCAGGATGGTAGACTACAGGAGGTTGGCACATGGAAGCCCCCTTAAGTGTGATAAGATGGTTAATGACATTGCCAAGCTTTTCCAGTAGCAGAAACAGCAAGGGTAGAAAACAGGCAAATTTCTTCCTAGGTGCACTGGCCACCCAAGCAAAGGAAGTAATGGCAGAACAATACACAGGTCAGCATTCCTTTCTTTTTTTTTTTTTTTTTTTTTAATGTTTATTTATTTTTGAGACAGAGAGAGACAGAGCATGAACGGGGGAGGGTCAGAGAGAGGGAGACACAGAATCTGAAACAGGCTCCAGGCTTTGAGCTGTCAGCACAGAGCCCGACTCGGGGCTCGAACTCACGGACCGTGAGATCATGACCTGAGTCGAAGTCGGCTGCTTAACCGACTGAGCCACCCAGGCGCCCCAGTCAGTATTCCTTTCAACATGCGTCTAACCCTATCATCTCCTTGGAAACTTCAATCTTTGGACCTGGTTAGGCCTGACTCAATTCTATCAGTGAACCAGTTTTGTCTTTTATACCGGTTGAGTGGCCTCAGTGAAAAAATGGGAGAGGCAAGGAGTTAAATACACATGCTAATGTTGCCACATAGGTCCTTGTACTTAATTATTTAATGTATATAGAAATGTTTTGTCAACTCTAAAACAGCATGCATTGTAACCATTAGTAATGTTATAAAAAACAGTACATTAAAAAAAATCTACAGGAAATTTGGAAAAACAAGAGCCAAACTGTAAGAATTTGTCACAATAAAGAAGAAAAAAGTGTTGACAATCAGGTACAGGTATTCCAGTGTGTCTGGCAGACAAAATTAACAATAAACATTTGCTTCACTGTTTACAAACTGCTTTCGAATCTAATGTCCTGAGGCGCCTGGGTGGCTCAGTTGGTTAAATGTCTGACTCTTGATTTTGGCTCAGGGTATGAGCTCATGGATCATGGGATTGAGCCTCACGGTGGGCTCTGCACTGATAGCATGGAGCCTACTTGGGATTTTCCCTCTCTCTCTCTTTGCCCCTTCCCTGCTCATGTGTGCTTTCTCTCTCTCTCTCAAATAAATAAATAAACTTAAATTAAAAATAAAAGAATTGATTTGTCAGTAAAGTTGTATCCACTTTACCATCTGAGAAATATATTAATAGCAAAAATTATTTTTAAAAGTCAGATAAAAACATTTAACTCAAAATTGGGGCTCCTGGGTGGCTTAGTCGGTTGAGTGTCTGACTTCGGCTCAGGTCATGATCTCGTCATTTGTGGGTTCCAGCCCTGTGTCGGGCTCTGTGCTGACAGCTCAGAGCCTGGAGCCTGCTTCAGATTCTGTGACTCCCTCTCTCTCTGCCCTTCACATGCTCTCGGTCTGTCTCTCTCTCTCTCAAAAATAAACATTAAAAAAATTTTAAAAAAGAAAAACATTTAGCTCAAAATTGGTTTTAAGAGTTGACGTTGTCTTTTTGCAAATGTCTAATTCACTCAACAATAAAAACACTGTAAGTCATTTTTTTTAATTAGGCAGGCTAGAATACTTAAAAATATAATGTTTTATGACAAAAGTACATATTTTTATTTTAAAAGCACATATTTAAATTACAAGATTTATAACAAGAATGTATTTTGACTTAAGTATTTTTTAAATTTACCTTTTGTTAAAAAAAATTTACCTTTTGTTCCTGCAAAAACTGGTCTGCTAGCTTTTTAATATTTTCTTCATGCTGTGCTCTTAACTCCTTGATCTGTTGGCCACACTGAAAACTAAATTACAAAGTCATTCTTTTAGGCTATATTATCTTGGATTGACTTCTCAAAGTTGTCTAGCAGTTGAAAATATACATTTATAAAGCATTCAGTTAGCAGCAGAGTGGGCACAAAAGGACAAAGCAGGCATAAAAATAGATCACAGTCAAAATTCCTAGAATATTTGAATCTTTAATAGAGTATAAAAAATACTGATAAGGCTAATTAACAGAAATTAGAAAGATAAAAACTATTTTTATAAATCTTATTTATAAAGAAATAATTATCAAAGCCAACTTCAGTCACAGAAGAGAAAAAACAGAAGAGAAAACCATGAGACCAAAATACAGTAATAATTGAGAAAACCTAGAATTATAAGAGGTGATAAGGAGTGGCAGCAGACGATTCATCCAATAGTTCTCATTTTCAACACAATAGTAAGAGTCTATGAACCATAAGAAGAGCTAGAATGGAAGAAACCAATAAATAAGACAGAATGGAGTCATCAAGAGAAAATGTGAAAGAACAAAATAGATAAAGATTGGGAATTTCCACTGGACAAGTGGTCAAAGAATACAAATATATCATTCATGCAAAAAGAAACAAGTAGTTAAAAAATTTACAGAAAAATGTTAACTTTAACCATTAAAAATGCAATTAAACTTCCTATATGTATATATGATAGTATTTTATTCCTACACTAGCAAAATTAAGTCCAAATTGTAGAAACTAATGTTGGTGGGGCTATGGGGAAACATTGACATTATAAATTAGTACAACCATTATAGAAAGCAATCTTTCACATATGTGATAAAAGCAACAAAACAATAAAAAATTCTGTCTCAGGAATTCTGTATTTGAGAATATACACCAGTGAAATAACATAAGAGGGAAAAATCCTTTTTGTGTAAAGATTTTTATAGCTGATATTCATAACAGTAAGATAAGGAAAACTACAACAGTCCAGCAATTGGGAGAGATTAAACAAACTTTGGTACATTAACATGCTGGAATAATATATTACCTCTGAATATGCTAACTCTTTAATCCTATTGATACGCTGAAAATTATTGAATACTGTCAGGTTAATATACTGATAACCTATAAGAGTAACAAATCAGAAATGGATAAACGGTGTTCTAAAATATGGTGAATCTTTCTAATTTTTGGTATGCAGTCCTAAAAAATACTCTTTACTATAAAATGGATTAAAGACGTAACAAAGATTTTTAAAGAGTGATTGCTACAAAGAGGTTCCCTGACCTTACCACCAACTTAGTGCAGAGATGTACAAAAGGGGACTGAAATGCCAAACAGAAGAAGCAGCTGGTGCTCAGTCCCTCAGCTTATTCTGGGGACTTCTCTCAGCATTGGCTTCATCTTCTGGATGCCCCTCAAAAAGAACCACAGAATCTTCCTTCAGTCTTTGCACACTTAATGCAATGAAACTCAGGCCTTGCAAGATTTTCTGACTCACAATGTACTCCACTATATGGGCAGACTAGATACATCTTCTAAAAGGTATTCCCATGGTGTTTAACATACCAAAATAAGAGTTTGGATTTCAAAGAGGCATAGGAAGACAAGAGAAAAGGAACTTAAAAGACCTAAGAAAATTAAAGAAGAAAAGAAAAACAGAAGCCAGAGAGGAAGAAATAAATTGTCCAAACGTGGGACACATATTCCAGATTCATAACTATTTGTTGCTATATGGCATCTCACCTCTCATATTCTAACCTCTTCACAAGGTAAGTAGTGTTCTTCCTATAGTCCTGAAGCTGGTCTTCTTGTCGAAGAAACTCCTGACGAAGCTCAGCAAGTTGCTCTATCCACACGATGTAAGAATCAAAGGAATAAAATTTACTTACTCTAATGCTTCTGATTGAGAAGTTATGGGGTTTTTAAAACTTATATACACTTCTCAATTTCTTTACTCAAACTCTCAGGGAATTAAATTATATAAATTAAATATAAATTATAAATATATAAATGTATTATAAATATATATTATATAAATTTATATAAATTATATATAAATATATAAATTATAGAAATAAAATTATATAAATATATTAAATTACATAAATTATATAAATTAATTTATATAAATTATATATTAAAACATATGAATTGTATAAATTATATAAATTAAATTAAATTATATAAATATATTATATATAAAATATATAAATTAAATTATATAAACAAATTATATACAAATTAAATTATATAAATTATATTTATATAAATAAATATATATTAAATTATATAAATTATATAAATCTAATTGCCTTTTATAACACATGCATAGACAATAAAATTTGTTTAAAAAAATAAGATAGCCTCAGTGGTTTCTGTATCAATCAGAAATATTAAAAAATTATACATCTTGTCATATTATGTTGATACATATTAACTTGTGGAAACAGTAACAACAACAACAACAAAATCCTACTTAAAAAAGTATTTTTTTTCAAGTTTATTTTGAGAGAGACAGAGATAGCATGAGTAGGGGAGGGGCAGAGAGAGAGGGAGAGAGAGAGAGACAGAATCTTAAGCAGGCTCTGTACCATCAGTGCACAGCCCGATGTGGGGCTCGAACTCAAGAAACCGTGAGATCATGACCTGAGCTGAAACTGAGAGTTGGACACTTAACTGACTGAGCCACCCAGGCACCCAATCCTACCTAACTGTATAAACCTATCTGCTTTATAAAGTTGGGAGGGGGGTGCTCATGGGTGGCTCAGTCAGTTAAGTATTCGACTTCAGCTTAGGTCACGATCTCACGGTTCATGGGTTCGAGCCCCACATCGGGCTCTGTGCTGATGGCTCAAAACCTGGAGCCTGCTTTGGATTCTGTGTCTCCCTCTCTCTCTGCTCCTCCCTCACTCATGCTCTATCTCTCAAGAATAAATAAAAATGTTTATAAAGGTGGGGGAAAATCATGTTTTTTAGATATATTGGCTATGGATATAGAATTCAAGGTTTCTTTTTCATTCTAAATCACATTTGACTCCCAACTTAAGGTGCCAATTACTTGAGATCTCATTTCTAGTTTTGCTACTAATGCTAGGTCCCCATATACCCTTATTGCATTCTCAAAGCTCCTAATTCCTGGACAAGAGCTGAAAGTTTTAGTTGTAACGAATAACATGAAATTCTAAGCTGGACAGTAGATTAAAAGTGGGGCCAGATGCTCTTTTGTGAACATTTAACACATAACCACAGGCCCCACATTTTCTGGAGTTGGTCCCTCTTCATGTGACCCTACAAATAAAAGTAATTCAGCCAGAGAAGAGAAATATCAGTTTCTTAAATAGATGATTTAAAAATTAGCTAATAGCCTTAGAAGTAAGCTAAAGTAGAAGGAAGTCTTAATTAAAAAAAAAAAAGTAACAGTAAAGTTTCCAGTTTAAAAAAAAAAAAAGAAAGTCTTAATTTGTATAAATGGCAACAGAGGTCTTTTCGGTATAGGTAACATCTATTAAGACTAAAATGTATCTAACCATAATGTACAAATATAAAATCTCCTTTTCATGGAAGACTTCTAAAATTAGTCTTATTACTTTAAAGGCACTCTAAAAATACTTGAGATTTAAGTTTTTAAAAAGCAAATGTAAACAAATATTTACAATGTAATTATATCCATGTAAAAAAACTAGATTAGAATAAAAATCCATCAAAGTACTACCAGTGATTATGTTTAGTGGTAGGATTCTGAGCGTATTTTTTTTCTCTACTTTCTAAATTTTATTGTAGAATCATAACTGTGACAATGACAACAAATAAAAATTTTAAAGTTGGGTGAATATTTGTTGAGGCAGATAGTTTAACAATATGCATAATAATAGTTTTTGTATAATAATCAAATGTGAACAGTTAATGATTCACATAAAATGCTTGTAGTTGATAATTATGTTTATACATTCAAGCTACTTATTTTATTTAAAAAAATTTTTTAGATATAACATTTTATAAGTGTAAGCTATACGACATGTTGATTTAATTCGCTTGTACACTGTGAAATTACTACTGAAGCAATAGCGAGCACCTCCATCATCTCATATAATCATCATTTAAGATATACTCTCTTAGCAATCTTCAGTACATAATATAATGCTGTTAACTATAGTCACCACATTGTTTATTATATCCCCAAGACTTACTCATCTTACAACTGAGAGTTTGTATACTTCAACCAACATCTCACTTTCCCCACCCCTCGAACCCCTGGTAACCACCATTCCTTTCTCTAAGTTTAATCAAGCCACATTTTAAATTCCTTTTTACTCTATTAATTCTCCAATATGTAAACATGGCTGAGCTCCCTAGTTTTTCATCCACTAACTCCACCTCAGATAAAAGTAGCAAATACGATACCAGGTATCCCTGAATAAAA
Source organism: Prionailurus bengalensis (assembly GCF_016509475.1). Classification (NCBI taxonomy): domain Eukaryota; kingdom Metazoa; phylum Chordata; class Mammalia; order Carnivora; family Felidae; genus Prionailurus; species Prionailurus bengalensis. The sequence goes on from NC_057355.1 coordinate 59,449,583, forward strand.
CATTCTGTTTGTTACTTGGTCCCTGGCCCCATCTCCTAAGATTTAGACAACTAGAGGTAGCAGAAACTATGGCCTCAGCCATGGATATCAATTCTACAGAGACAATGAGATCCCAGCAGGAGGCAGTGACAAAAGGCCTTGTAGCTTACACATAGAGTTAGCCAGTTCAGTGAACCTGTGTTCAGGCAGGAAAGGTTCTGAAACTAAAGTTACTGCAATTAAAAAAAAAAAGAAAAGAAAAAGAGCACCACCTAACAGCTACTAGAGAATGGCTCTCAATTGGTGGGCTTTAGGATCATGCAGGCTTTTTCCTACACAGTAAAATAAATGAAGTAGCTAAGTTTACCTTGAGAATGAACCTGAGGCTCACTATGATTTCAAGATTTGGGATGGTTCTCTTCTGCCCACAAAGCTTGTCACTGACAACATTTGTAATTCCTTTATCAAGAAGTAAAGTTTTATTTCTAAACTGAGATAAAAGGCTTAAAATACAATTGACAAAACAAAAACGTCAATATAAGTGAGTCCATGTAAAACATCTAAACCTTTCCTGTTTAAACAGAGAAAAGATTATAAAGCAGGGAGCTAATAGGTCATTTGAGCCAGTCAATACAAAGACCTGAAAGGGGGAAACAAACAGATCAGAGAGCAAAACTAAAGACAAAATTTTCCTACATCACAGTTTTACTTTCAAATTGCCTTGTGTTTTCTTTATTTTGGACCCAAATATACTCTGTGTCTACTGGGGCTGCTCCAGGTCATCACAGCAGGATTCTCAAAGTGACTTAACATACGATCAGGTCCACAGTTGATTGTGCAGGATGTTCTACTTCTGACAGTAACATCAGGGTATGTTACAGAAAGGCCTGGCTATACTCCTTCAATTTAACTTCAAAAGATTAGGGATGTAGTTAAGAAAGGGGTTGCCTAGGACCAATTTTCAAAGCAAAAAAAAAAGAAAAAAAATTTACTTCTACAAAATTTTGATTTCAAATTTTCTCAGCAATAGGCATAAAAATAAGGTGAGCCACTCAAGATAAGTTGGTGTATACTAGAACGTTAATTTGTTAACTCAGGGAGCAAAAACTAACTCTCATTCCTTTCATTTCCAAAAAAAATATTAACTACCATAAGGTTTAGGTCTTAGTGTGTATTAATTCCATCATATCTAGTATTAATTTCAACAAGGGTGCCTAGGTGGCTCAGTCAGTTAAGCGTCCGACTTTGGCTCAGGTCATGATCTCACTGCTCATGAGTTCAAGCTTCACATCAGGCTTTGTGCTGACAGCTCAGAGCCTGGAGCCTGCTTTAGTTTCTGTGTCTCCCTCTGTCTCTGCCCCTCCCCTGCTTATACTCTGTCTCTCTCTCAAAAATAAACAAACATTAAAAAAAAATTTTTTTTTTAATTTTTCAACGAAAATAGTCCAATCTGGATTTTATAGTTGACTTGTCAAGAAGTTTGCTTCAGTCGAAAATAGTTCCTAAGGAGCAAAAGTCACATTAAAAGGAAATTCAATCTTAAGAGTGCAAGCTTGAGTAACTGCACTAAACCCAAAATTTGTAGAGTTATGAATTCAAATCAAAGCCTTTTATTCTGCTGAAGAGTATCATAAAAAAATTTTCAAAATATCTTAGGATCTACTTCAATGCACACTGTACAATAAAGACTTTTACTCAGTAACATGGGCTGTCATTTTTTATAAGGTAGACTAGGAGAAGGCACCGGACTTCTTATTCAACTGATCTATTATTATTTAATAGAAACATACTTTGATGACAAGCAGACTCATTTGTAAAAATAGCAAGCAGGAAACAGCACTGACAGAGTGGCATCTTCTGTGTCATCCTAATGTACTCCTGTGAGTCATAAAGAGTAGAACACGGACACAAATGCAACAAAAACAAATGTGGCCACCCAGGAAGTGAATTTTTAAGAGAATGTCAAAGCTGTTCTAAATCATAGTAAAAATAATCATAATTTCTATTTTCAGGTTATAACACATTCCTAATGATTTGCTAGGTGAGAAGCAAAAATTTCAATAAATTACAAAGCCAGCTCAGGTTGGCTTCTTCAAGAGGATCATAAAAATCTATTATCAAATTCCACCTAAAGAGGGTCAAAATTGTTATAGAATAAAGATATATTTATGAAATTACAGAGCATGTATTACCCACACACAAAAACTTAGAGTCACTGCCTGCCAAGTTTTAAAATATACAGTATTGGGGCACCTGGATGGCTCAGTTGGTTGAGGATCTGACTCTTGAGTTCAGCTCAGGTCATGATCTCACAGTGAGCGTCCGCCGGGCTCTGCAATGACTGCACGGAGCCTGCTTGGGATTCTCTCTTTCCCTCTCTCTCTCTGCTCTACACACCCTGGGTGTGTGTGTGTGTGTGTGTGTGTGTGTGTGTGTGTGTGCATGATGTACCCATGTGCATGCACGCACTCTCTCTCTAAAAATAAATAAAGAAACATGTAAAAACAACAAAATAAATATAGAGTTATATTTATCACAGGGGTGCCTGGGTGGCTCAGTAAGTTGAGCATCTGACAATCTTGATTTCAGCTCAGCTCATGATCTCACAGTTCACGAGTTCAAGTTCTGGCTCTGTGCTGACAGTGCAGAGTCGCCAGAAATTCTTTCTTTCTGCCCTTTCCTTGCTCATGTGTGCACACATCTCTCATAAATAAATAAACACCATATATATACACACATACATACATACAGTGTTGTAACCAAAGGGTGTGAGGGAGAAGAGGGGTCCTCTTCAGGTCCCAAACTCCACAGGCTGGTGATGGTATGAAGTAATGTAAGCAAAGCATAGAGCTTGTTCACTGTACCTATTATTTTTTATAAAACCTTTAGTCATTTCCTATCACTTCATCTAAGTGAAAAAATACACACACACACACACACACACACACACAAATACACACACACAGTATATCTATCTATCTATCTATCTATCTATCTATCTATCTATCTATCTATCTATCTATCTACAGGTTTCTTCCTGGTTTCTTTCCAGGTTTTCTTTCTGTTCTGAGTTTCTTTCTGTTCCCAGGGTAAACATGAAGCCTGGAGGACACGTCTAAAGCATCCCTAGACCTGAATGGATTATCTAGCAGTTGGACACAATACAGAGGGATTACCCCTTACCTTTTCCCTAGAAATTTGATAGCTTTTGAAGCTATACCTCAATTTTCTTTGAGGCTTCTTTCAGTAACATTTCATTGTATGAAATCTGTCTATACACAAGATTAAAATACAAATTTTAACTTTTAATGTGTATAAAGCAACATTAAAATTCTTTTATGATATCTTAAGAAAAAGTAAACATTTTGCCATCAAAGGAGCTTTGTTCAAAAATTTTTATTTCATTTAGCTGTCTAGCTATTTCTTAATTGTTGAGGATATTAGACATTTAGTGACCTTTGTTTATCTTTAATTTGTAATTAATTTTCTTACCCTTTAAATGATGTATATCTGCCATCTGATATGATATGTTGCTCTGTAGTTTAATCTGAAAAAAAAAATTTTCATTTTACTACAGAATATGGAGTTTTGCTCATATTTCCTCTTTTTTGCTCATATTCACTTTAAGTTTGATCATAAATACAAAAGAAAAATCCTTAAGTTATACATACCCACCTATTTCCAAAAAGAATTAGAGAGAAATTTTGATTTTGTAATACTTTAAATTTGCAAAAGAATATTCATTTTACTTAATATATAGTCTAATGACTTTCAAACATTTAAAAATTTGAGTTGAACATTGCTTAATGATATCTTTTTTCAAAGTCTTAACAGAAGAGACCTCTTACTAACTCTATATTAAAATAAGAATTAATTGTTTGAATCAGTTAATGCAAAATCAAAAGTAACTGATGCTTATCAAGCTCTCATATGATAACAGATACTACATAGGACCTGTTGTTGTGGTCATTGTCCTTCAAGATCCAGTAGACAAGAACAATAGGAACTTAAATCTGTAACAAAATATGACTCAAACTAATTTAATTTAGCACTTAATTTAAAAATTAAGACAAGGTCTTTGAAAGCCAGGATGTCATCCACAAAGAACCACTGTCCCAGATCTTGCTTAAACAGGTATCAATTGTAAAATGTAACAACAATATCACTACAAACAGGTTCTCTTGTCAACCTCAAAAGTAAATTGACTTTGAAAGTATACACAGATTCATAGTGATCAGAAGCAGGACCCTGAGTGCCAAAATGATTATGATAAATACCTTTTCAGTCTCTAAAGAGAAAGTTTTAAGCTTCTTAGTTAAAAATAATTATAGATTTGTAAGAAATTGCAAAGATAGCACAGAGAAGTCCCATATACACTTCACCCAATTCCCCCAATACATACATCCTATCTAACTATAACACAACATCAAAACCAGGAATCTGACACTGGTACAATGTGTATGTATAATTCTATGTCATTTTTACACACACACACACACACACACACACACACACACACACACACACACACTCACTCATGTAACCACCACCAAAACAAAGATTCAGAACTATTCTATCATTGCAAAGATATCCCTCATACTATCCTTTATATTCAAATCTATCCTCCTGCCTCACACTATTTCTAAACCCTGGTAAATACTAATTTGTTTCCCAACTCTGCAATTTTGTCATTTCAAGAATGTTATATAAATGGAATCATATAATATGTGGCCTTTTACGATTTTTTACTCAGTAAAACATATAGTTGCTGCATATATCAATAGTTCATTCCTCTTTATTACTGAGTAGTATTCCATGATATGAATGTACTACAGTTTGTTTAAGTATTCAACTACTGTATAACATGTTGGTGGTTTCAACTTTTTGGCTATTACAAATACAGCTGCTATAAAAAACAGTATACTGGGGCGCCTGGGTGGCTCAGTCGGTTAAGCGGCTGACTTCAGCTCAGGTCACGATCTCGCGGTCCGTGAGTTCGAGCCCCGCGTCAGGCTCTGGGCTGATGGCTCAGAGCGTGGAGCCTGCTTCCGATTCTGTGTCTCCCTCTCTCTCTGCCCCTCCCCCATTCATGCTCTGTCTCTCTCTGTCTCAAAAATAAATAAAACGTTAAAAAAAGTTTAAAAAAAAAACAGTATACTGATTTTTACATGAATATTAGTTTTCTAGGATATTTCTCTGGGATAAATGTGCAAGAGTGAGGTTCCTCCTTTTCCAAAGTGGTCATGCCATTTTCATTTACATTTAAAAAAATTACTGTACCAAGGTACTAGATGGGAGAGTATAAAACAATTGGAAAACATGAGAGCAGTCTCAAGGAATCAGTAGGCAAGTTTAGCACCTAAAGCAGTATAATTACTGTAGGAATTCAGAGATGGTTCTTAGCTGATCTGATCAAGGAAAGCTTCAGGGAAGGAATTTTTACCTGAATTAGTCATTGAAGGCTAGGAAAAATTGTAAATAGGTAGAAAAGGGCAGTCCAGATAGAGAGGATGACATAAGAAAAGGTACAAAGGCAAGAAAACATGAGACATGTATGAAAATATGATCAAAATATTGTTTGGCTATAGCACATGATACAGGAGGAAAAGCAGTGTGAAAGAAGGTTGGAGAAAAAAGACCATGGAGGGGCCCTTCAGCCTTAACTAGGTCTTCCCCTAGCGTCCTGGCAGCTTTGAAGAATGAAGCTTAAAATATAATGTTGATATTCAGTCATAAAAAGGAATGAAGTACTGTTACCTGCTACAGTATGGATAAGCCTTGAAGACATATATGCTAAGTAAAAGAAGCTAGTCACAAAAGGACATGGGGTTTCTTTTTGTGGTGATGAGAATGTTCTCGGGGCACCTGGCTGGCTCAAATGGTAGAGCACATGATTCCTGGTCTTGGTGTTGTGGGTTCTAGCCCCACGCTGGGTGTAGAGATCACTTAAAAAAAAAATCTTTAAGAAAAATGTTCTTGAATTAGTGGTGATAGCTGCACAGTATTGTCAATATACTAAACACTAAACTGAAGTGTATACTTTAAAAGGGTGAGTTTTATGATATATGAATTATATCTCAATTTATTTTATTTTATTATTTTTTTTAATTTAAATTTTTTAAAATTTACATCCAAATTAGTTAGCATATAGTGCAACAATGATTTCAGGAGTGGATTCCTTAATGCCCCTTACCCATTTAGCCCATCCCCCCTCCCACAACCCCTCTAGTAACCCTCTGTTGTCCATATTTTAAGAGTCTCTTCTGTTTTGTCCCCCTCCCTGTTTTTATATTATTTTTGTTTCCCTTCCCTTATGTTCATCTGTTTTGTATCTTAAAGTCCTCATGAGTGAAGTCATATGATATTTGTCTTTCTCTAATTCTGCTTAGCATAATACCCTCCAGTTCCATCCACATGGTTGCAAATGGCAAGATTTCATTCTTTTTGATTGCTGAGTAATACTCCAGCATATATATACATATATATGTATATATATATGTATATATATATGTGTGTGTGTATATATATGTGTATATATATACATATATATATACATATATATATACACACACACACACATACACACCACATCTTTATCCGTTCATCCATCGATGGACATTTGGGCTCTGTCCATATTTTGGCTATTGTTGATAGTGCTGCTATAAACATTGAGGTACATGTGCCTCTTCGAAACAGCACACCTGTATCTCTTAGATAGATACCTAGTAATGCAGTTGCTGGGTGGTAGGGTAGTTCTATTTTTAATTTTTTGAGGAACCTCCATACTGTTTTCCAGAGTGGCTGCACCAGCGTGCATTCCCATATGTCAATTTTTTAATGCAAAAAGATAGAAATGGAAGTGCCAAGGGTATTAGAAGGCACCATACGTGAAACTGGGAATAAAATAATGGACAAATTCTAGGCACTCAAGGAGTTTATTATTCTGGAGAAGCAATCAAATAAATAGTTAATTATAATATAGTAAAATAAATGCTATTATTAGGTTCTGCAGATATGACAAGAGAACTTAGTAGAAGCACTTAAATCCTTAAGGGATAAAACACCTTAGGGGAGTGAGGAAAGGCTTCTGGAGATGATAGCTAAAATGTGTCCAGTAGGAAGAGTAGTGTTTTGCCAGGTGAAGTAGGCAGAGGGTAAGGAGGAAAGATATTCAAGGGATGTGTCAAAACTTAGAAGTGAAAAATACTACACACTACAGAAACTGCAAGCAGTTGTAAGCAGCTGAAGCTGCTAGAAACATGTGGCAAGGAAACATGGCTAGAAAGGTAAGCAAGGTCCACATTATGAAGGGTCTTGCCAAAAAATGTGGGTACATTCCAATGGCTATGGTCAACCTTTAAAGGACTTCAAGCAAGGTAGAGCAATCCAATTTGCAATTTAGAAAAGTCAACCTGGCTTCAGTAAGAGAAGTGGACCAGAGGGACAAGGCTAGAGGGAGACCAGGTAGGAGAGTAGAAGACTACTGTTGTATTTCAGGTGAGAAAATGGTGGTCTAAGACAGGGGTGGGCAAACTATGGCCTGTGAGCCATATCTGGCCTGCTTCTGTTTTCATAGGGATGACAAACTAAGGATGGTTTTTACATTTTAAAATGGTTGGGGCAGGGGTGGGAAGAAAGCAAAAGAAGAAGAATATTTTGTGAATTATACACAATGTGAATTTCAGTGTCTATAAATAAAGTTTTATGGGAAACAGCTACACCAGTTCATTTACATATTGTGTCCGGCTGCTTTGGAGCTACAGTGATTGTGACAAAGACCATATGGCCTGCAAAGCCTAACGTATTTACCATTCGGTCCTTTATAGAAAAAGTTTGCCAACCTCTGGTCTAAACTAATAGAATGAGAACAGGGAGATAAATATACATGGGAACTATTAAAGGGAAAGAATGAAAATCTTGCTGATTGACTAGATACAAGGGTAAAAGAAGAAACACTGAGGATGATGTTTAGATTTCTAAAGTAGGAAACTAGATGAGTAAGGTGGCAGTACTCCACAAGAGGGAAACAGGAGAAATAGACTTGGGGTGGGAGGGAGAGTGGGGGGATGATTTTTACAGATTTGGACCTGTTGAATATGAGGCACTTGTGACACACCTGAGAAGAGACCTTGTAGTCAGCTGGATATATAGGTCTGGAGCTTGGGCACCAACGATTTGAGAGTCATTAGCATATGAATAGCAATTAAAGCCACAGGAATGAGATCACTGATGGAAAGAAAGCTGCAGAGGCAGCAGGAAAAACGGACACCAAATGCTATGTGATCAGATGATCACTAAAAACTGCTCTCCAATAATGTGCAATTAGCCTATGTTTACTTTTTTTTCCCACTTCCTTTATTTTCATGATCCAATTTTTTTTTTGCCCCTCCAAAGAACATAACCATCTTTTATTCTTGCTTTCGATAAGTTTGTATTACTCTGTTTTTTATCCATTTTTATGATGTTATCCCAACGTCTCTGCACTCTTTATTTTAAACTTGCTTTTGAAATTGCTACAGATATGCTATTCTTAAATGCTAGGCTATGAGTGACCTCAGCTTCCCTGCACTGTCTCCTTTGTATCCTTATATACTTTTAAAATTTTTTTAATGAAGGGAGGGAAATTCAATCCACAGACCACAAAAATAGTATAGAATTATATGGGCAGTACTGCTTTATTTTTATCATTTTAATTTTCTCTTCAATCTTCCTTACTGAGAATGGAGACACTGGTCCCAATGGCTCATATGTAAAGCCCTCACATTTCAAAAGCTGCTCTGGAACAATATATTTCACGTGGCACTCAAGAGAAAATCATAGCTTGTCTAAATAAAAGCCCTTTCTTAAGCCAAGCATAATGAATTTATTTCCCACCCCATTCCTTTGCCATGTAAGGATTTTTCAGTTAGCTTTTCGGACCCCCCTCATGGCATATTGTTCCCTTGGCATCTCATGTTCTCTATTATTCCTGTCAATCTTTCCAGCACAATTCTCACAATAATCTTATATTTAGTGTTTAGTATTATCAGCAAGTACCAGTTCCCAATTTCTCTCACGTCCTATTAACACTAGTGCAAGTTATTATTATGACTTGTACCTATTAACATTGTGCAAGTTATCTCACCTTCCGTATACCTTTGAACAGAAGTGCCAAGGATTTGCTCAAAGATCTCACAGAGCCCAGGTGGTAGATCATTAAACCTAGAAGTTCTCTTTCCCCTACAGCAATTTTACTATGCTCCTCACTTTTAGAATCTACATGTCTGCTACTAAACTGTTTATCTTTTCCACAGTGCAATATTATAGGCATCTGACCCTTCTTCTCCCCATATGTATACCTCATCCCCCAAATTCTCATCTACCTCCTGAAACAGTTTCATAAGGAATTCTTCTTACATTCAATGTTATCCTTTTAAGGAAATCTGAATGTGTTTTTAGCTACCGTGACACTCCTTTGTACTCTTGCAAAATGTAAGAATATAAAGCAATGACTTAATTTTGGCTTTAATCTTATGTTTTCTACCATCTTGAGTCTGTTTATGAAGACTTTTTCATTTTGTTTCTGATTTTTTTTTATTTGCTCTAATTTCTTCAACTTTGTTTTCCTTTCCTTTTATGCTTTTCATTAATCCTTTCTTCATATAGACAGGTCTCTTTAGTTCTTTAACTCCTTTGGTTTTAACCCTTCCTCTGAGAGCCTTCACTTGTTTTAATACTTCCAGCATCTCAACACCTTCAAAAGGAAGTTGGCTTCCCTTTTGATCATTCTTCCTCATAGTTTTTAATTTCCTTGTGCTCTAACATGAATTTGCTTATCTTCTAAATGACTCTGCCAAAACTTCCCAGTTGTTGAGAAACTAATTTGAGTTCTCACTATTGCATGATTGGAAAAAAAAAATATTTCACTCTGCCACATAAACTCAGTTGAACTGGCAATGTAATAGGAATACTTTGTTTTTTTTCTAAGTATATTCCAGACAGCTAACAGTACATAAACTCTAAGAAGTATTATTTAATCCTTATTTTATGAAATGATTCTCATCCGGCTTCACGGGTCCCTTTTGGTCACTTTCAGACTTTTGCCAAAATATCCTTATTTACAATATATTATAATATATCAAATGATTTCTCTTTCAAATTTCTTTGGGGATGAGAGATCAGTGTGTGTAGATAGACAGAGAGACAGACACACATTCCCTTGCCTAATTTACATCTATGGCCAGACAGATTCCAATCCAGATTCCAATGTATCCTTCAAAAACCCAAAATGCTCAAAATGCCTTGCCCGACTCAACTCTACTGGGAAGAGCCTCATATTCAGTCTTGTCAAAAACAAAACATTCTTTTATCACATGCAGTTCTATTTCCAGTAAGAATGTCACCCTGTTTCTCTTCTACCCCCAAGGTTTATCAGAAATGAGAATTCCAGGGTGCCTGAGTGGCTCAGTCAATTAAGTGTCCAACTCTTGATTTTGGCTCAGGTTATGATCTCATGGAGCTCATGGAGCCTGCTTGGGGTTCGCTCTCTCTCTCTCTCTCTCTCACTCTGTCTCTCTCTCTCTCTCTCTCTCTCTCTGTCCCTCCCCCACTTGTGTGTGCGTGCTCTCTTTCTCTCTCAAAATAAATAAATAAACATTAAAAAAATGAGAATTCCATGAGAACAGGCACTGACTGCATTTCTCATTCATCCCTGTGTGTCCATCTCAATAAATGTTTGCTGAATCATTCCTTAGATTTTCAAGTTTTATACTGTGTACTACATATTCTTCTACCTTAAATGGTACTTTATTCATATTTATATAATTCTTTTTCTTTTTTATAAGAGAGAGAGTGTGTGCGAGCAGGAAAGAGGGGCAGAGGGAGAATCTCAAGCAGGCTTGACACTCAGCATGGAACCCGACACAGGGCCCAATCCCACAACCCTGGGATCATGACCTGAGCTGAAATCGAGAGTCGGATGCCCAACTAACTGAGCCACCCAGGTGCCCCTCATATTTGTATAATTCTAATTATCCTTCAAGACTTCTTCTAAACTCCCTCATTTATTTCCCTTTGTTATCAACTTCATTGCCTTAGCTTTACTTCACCTTTCCCCTTCTGTAATACTGGTCTCTCTAGGATTTGCAGTCCATCTATAATTGGCTGATTATGTATGCTGTCTTTGGCCTTTTCCATGTTAATCTCTTAAAATGTTTTTACTGTCATTTCTGAGACCTTTCTTTTTCTCTCTTCCAAGACATATGTTCTTTACCTCTTTTTTTTAGTAAGAATCATCTTCTCTTGATATTTTCCTATGGCACTTCTCACTCGTCCTCAGCTATTTCATCTATTTTCCTCTAATCTTTCTTCCTCCCTCCAATACCTAAAACATAATCTTTATATTTTTACCACCTCTTTCTGAAGTTCATTTAGTGCTTTCCCATCCCACATGGCTACTTTGAATTAATTTTGGTAGCTGTTACCAGCTCAGTGGCTCTGCTTTTCTTTTCATTCTGGGACCTTGAAAATGGCTCAGCTGTGTATGCTTCACTTTCATTATGACTTGTTCTTGGACAATCAGCACAACTTTGACCATTGATCCCAAAGGTTATATATAATTAACTTTTTACAGATGTCATTTCTGGCTTTTTTCTCCATACCAGAAACATTTTTCCCATTTATATCTCATACTCAGATGATTTCTAGAGACAATTCTATCTTCTGTAACATAACTACCAAACCTGGATGATCCTCAGAATCACCTAGGGAGCTGTAAGAAATACATATTCTTACCTCCTCCACCCCACTCCAGTGTGATTTATAATAGTCTGGGGATCAGCCCAGAAATCTTTTTTTCTTTTTTTAGTATTTATTTATTTAAGTAATCTCTACACCCAACATGGGGCTCGAACTCACAACCTGGAGATCAAGAGATACATGTACCTCCAACTGAGCCAGCCAGGCACCACTTCCCCCTGTCCCCATTTAAATCTTTTTTTAAATGTTTATTTTTTTTAACTTTATTTTTGAGAGAAGGAAGGACAGAGTGTAAGCAGGGGAGAGGCAGAGAGAGAGAGAGGGAGACACAGAATCTGAAACAGGCTCCAGTCTGAACTGTCAGCACAGAACTTGATGTGGGGCTAAAACTCACGAACTGTGAGAGCATGACCTGAGCTGAAGTCAGACACTTAACCGATTAAGCCACTCTGGCATCCCATGAAATCTTTTTTTTTTTTTTTTTTTTTTTTTTAAAGCTCAAGTGATTCTGATAAGCAGCCAGGTTTAGCAGTTACTCATCTATACTATGTCTTTGGCTGGGACCTATAGCAGCTGGATCAAAATGATATATTAATAATAATTGATGGGTAATAAATGTTTAAATTTTTTAATTTTTATTTTGTGCCAGATCTCTGCTAAGTGTTTTATAAGTATCACTGCATTCAATCCTCATAACCATCCTATGAGGTGGGCTTTACATTTTACAGACAAGGAAACTGTACCCTATTTCATATACCTACAGTAGATACCAGATATTCTCCCAAGCAGTCCCACATAAGAGTCTGTGTTCATGACCATTGTGCATATACTAGATCAGCTAAGTGATTAAACTTCTTTTCTTACTAATATTATATTACACACATGTTATTCAGTCAACATTTCAAACACACTTGCAACTTTTACTTGATCTGTTAAAGAATCAAGAATCTCTCTCGAAGCAAGTATTAGTTTAAGCTATACCCAGTTACATTTTTAAAAAGAATAATCAAGGTGTTTGGTGTTGGTTGGCTATAATGAATCATCACAAAGTTCTTTTATTCACCCATTCATTTTTATTCAGTCATTTATAAAGCATTTACTAAGTATCCACTATGTGCTAGGCCTAGGGAAATAAAGTATTCGGTCCTGGTCTATTAAGAAGAATTACAAAGAATCACCACCATGAAACAAACTATGTTTGTTTATTCATTCATTTGTCAGCCAGTCACAAGAGAAACATTTATGAAACACCTAGTAAGTGGAAGATACTGTTGAAGGCCTAGAAATATAGCAATACACAAGAAACAAGAGAGAGATCTGGGTAAAGAATACACATTTGGAGTCATCAGCATAACTGAAGTTTTCTGAATGAATATGAGCACTTACGAAGAGAGCAGAATAAGTAGAGAAGAGGATCTTAGACAGGAAACTATGAACTAGTGGTGCCTGACTGGCTCAGTCGGTGGAGTCTTGATCTTGGGGTTGTGAGTTTGAGCCCCATGTTGGGTACAGAGATTACTTAAAAAAATAAAATCTGAAGACAAAAAAGAAAACTATGAACTGTAATACTTAATGATGAATAGAGGTGCATCAAAGAAGAAGCAAAGAAAACTAAGACTAAGCAAAGAAGACTAAGAAGAACTGAGAAAAGGAAAACAGGAGAGTCTGGCATCATGGAAGCCAAGAGCATAGTACACTGGGTAAAAGATGTTGAAATATTAGTAAGAGGAAGAGAAAATCCAGATATGAACAAAGACAATTCTGTTTTCAAGAAATCTGACTGGGAGTGGCACTTAAGTGGCTCCATTGGTTGAGCATCTGACTCTTAATTTTGGCTTAGTCATGATCCCAGGGTCGTGGGATCGAGCCGTGTGTCAGGTTCTGCACTGAGTGTGGAGCCTGCTTGAGATTCTCTCTCTCCCTCTCTCTCTGCCCCTCCCCTGCTCATATATACTCTCTTACATGTGAACACACTCTCTCTAAAATAAAAAAGAAACAAACCTGACTGGGAAAGGAAGGAAAGATTCAAGCATTTACTAAATGCTGAAGAGTAAATAGAGACAGAGATTGAATATAAGGAGACTGGATTAATAATAGTACAAGATCTTTGAAAAGATAGACGAAATTAGATTCAGAAAACAGGTACCGAGGCTGGTGCTGGAGAAAGTAGGAAACTTTTTTTAATCCAACAAGGAAGGAAGACATATTGGTAGAAACGTAGGTATGCCTGCAGATTTGGTAATAAAAGTTTTATCAGTTCCTGTCCAATTCTGTCAAAAAGGATACAAGATCACATGTTGGGCTGGAGTTAGGGGAAGAGGAATTTAAATGGGGATAGGAAGTGGGGGAGGCTTGAGGAGAGGAGAAGTTTGAAAGATGCTGGAATGGATAGGTGTCTAGACTATTGTAATTTGTAAGGTGCTATTGAAAGCCCAGTTGGGGCAGCTGATCATAAATTTCTACAAATACCAGACTGGCTATCTGATTTTATCCAGCTAGGTTTAAAATAGATATGTAAAAGAAAGAATAATAGCAAGACACTAAGCTGAAACAACAGACCATCAAATCTCAGCTGGATAGGGAGGAAAGTAAAGAGTGAACAAGGCTTCTGGAATGGAAGAAGGAAAGGATAAGTGGTCCAGGTGTACTTGTGAAAAACAAGTACAGTTCATTCAGCAGTTCTAATCTCTTTTTTGATACATTCTCCTAAGAATATGCAAGTTTGAAGTTCACAAACTTAAAAAAAAATGTTTTTTATTATGCAACCTATACACACAATGTGGAGCTTGAACTCACAACCCCGAGATCAAGAGTCACAAGCTCTATCTATCAACTGAGCCAGCCAGGTGCCCCTGCAGTTCACAAACTTTGAATCTCAAGGATATGGATCCTATGTCAAATTTATGTTAGAATGAATTAAAAATCAAGGTCTTTAATTATCATTAGTGTTGGCAAATATTTCTAATTCTCATCCTAGACACTCTGTAGGACTGTCCCTCCTGATTTCTTTGAAGTTGGGATGAGGGAAAGGCAATGAATATGAGCAAAATGACATGAATCACTTCCAGACATAAGTAATGATAAGGAGCACAATTTGCCGCTCTGTCATTCTACCATAGCAACCAATGTTTCAGATGGGGGCTGCTTAGTCTGCCTAGACCCTAGAATGAGGAAGATACAGAGCAGTGCCTTCAGTCAACCCACAAAGGACAAGTTGAGTGATAAATTTTAAGCCACAGAAGAGGGTGCAGGTGGAGGACTATGAAAGGGAAGGAGAGAATGAGAGGTCAGTAGGGAAAGCAAGGCAGACTTGGAAGGGAAAGCAAGGCAGACTTAGAAAGTATGAGAGTCTGGGTGGCTCAGTTGGTTAAGCATCACACTCGATCTCAGCTCAGGTTTGATCTCATGGTCGTACGCTCCAGACCTGTGTTGGGCTGTGCACAGGTGTGAAGTCTACTTAAAAAAAAAAAAAAAGTATGATAGCAAGAGTCTCCCGCCATCTGCCATACCCAGTTCATAAAGCATTTCCACTTATACATCTCACTAATCCTTAAAACTTGAAGTGTAAAAAATCAAAATAGTTTCTCCACAAATTAGAAGCCCTTCTCAGCTTCCACTACCTTCAGTGACATCATCAATCTTCTGGTTCTCCTGCCTCTTCTTTCTCCTCATCTTATTAACTACCCCACTAGTGCCTAGAACTGCATGCATTCACACTCCATACAAACTATCACCAAGTCCAGCCAATTCTTCTTTTGCAACTTCTCTCATATCTGACCCTTAACTCTTTCTCTATGTTCATGGCAACTGCCTTGATCTACAAATAAGAGCAGAGATCTTATTTGTTTGGTCACCCCTATATTTCCTGGCACACTTTAGGCACTCAACATTACTGAACAAATAAATGAAGAAATGTAATTTACCATTAGTCTTTTCCCACTTTTATCAATTTCCAAATGGTAGTGAGAAACAGCTTTGCAAAAACTTGTTTTCTATCAAATCTTTCTTTTAGTCAAAATCCACTAATAGAACACTATTACCCATAGTGTGGAATCCAAAACTCTTCTACCAAGCATTTAATGTCTTTCAGAAGGTGGGTACCATGTTAACCAATTACCAGAAATGGTCTCCTGGACAGAGTGAAGCTAGTTTTAACCATATATAATTTAAACTACTCCTTCCTATATCCAAGCATCATCAGCAAACAGAATGTCCTTTCCTTTCCTTTTTACTACAACAAATTTCATTCCCTCCTTTAAAATAAAAACCAAAACTTAAATTGACTCTACGAGAGCATGATGTTAATTTCTACAGATAAAAATTTCATTATATTCACTATCCCTCATCCCTCCAAATTTTCCCAATTTTTTATGCTATTAGGTCCTCATCACATCTTCCACTGCCAGGTCCCCTCTAATTTAGCATGTCCCAGACACCTCCTGCCAAGATAACCCACCACTGCTGCCAAATCCCATTTTAGGTCTTGAGTGTGCATTTAATTCCTTCCTATATTAATTTATTCAACATATATTTATTGAGTACCTATTTCATGCAAGTCACTGATCTAAGCACTGGGGAGACAGCAAATCACAAAAATAAACAAAATTCCCTTCTGTTGTTGGGGGATTACAATACTTAATATACAATATTTACTTATTATGATAAAAGAAGTCATACAATAGAATAGGAAGTGCTAAGTGCTGTGGAAAAAATACATTAGAGATGGAAAAGAGGGGAAGTCCTTAACAAAAAGGTGTAAATTTGAACGAAGACTTTCAAGAGTGAGAATTACCATGCAGCTATCTGGGAAAAGAATGTCCCAGGCAGAGGGTACAGCCAGTGTAAAAGCCCTATTGCAGGAGAATGAGTGATACTTCAAGAACTGATCAAAATGGCTAGTTTGGTGTGAATGAAGTGAGCAACAAGAAGGGTAGTAGGAGATGACAGAGAACTGTGAGGGAAGCAGATGGTCTACAGCCCGTGGACCACTGGAAAGACTTGGGACTTTTTCTGCAATTGAGATGGAAGCCAGCAGGGCATTTTGGGCAAACAAAGAACATAACCTAATTGACATTTTAATATAATGCTGTGTTGAAAACAGATTGAAGTAGGAGCAAGGACAGAAGAAAGGAGGCTAGTTACGCTATAACCAATAATTTAGGCAAGAAATGATGATAATTTAGACCAGAGTGGTAAAGGTGGTAGAGAGACAAGTGTCTGGATTCTGGATATATTTTGAAGCTACGCCAACAAGAATTGCTGATAAATTGGACACGGGGATGAGAAAAAGTCAAGAATGACTCCAAAGTTTCTGGCTTGAGAAGCTGACAGGAAGGAGTTGCCATTCACTGGGCTGAGAAAGACTGTGAATAGAAGTTTTGGGGTAGCAGAAAGATCAGGGAGTTGGCTCTGGACTGGTTAAGTCCAAAACCATATTTGCTATCCATGAGGAGATGATGAGTAGAGAGTTGTCTATCAAGACTGGAATTTAAGAGAACAGTCTGGGTAAAAGATATAAATTTGGAAATCATCAGTGTATAGATGATTTTTAAAGAAGTGGCAGGATGAGCTCTCTATGGAACTGAGTTTGATAAAGAAAAGGTTCAAGGACTAAGCCTTGGAGCATTCTATCTGAGGAGGAACCAGAAAAGAAAATGAGAAGGAATGGCTAGTGAGGTGGAAAGAAAGCAATATTCCCTGAAAGCCAAAATGAAGAACATGTTTCAAGGAAGAGGACGTAGTAATCAACTGTATCAAATGTTGCTCATAGGTGAAGCAAAATGATAACTAAGAATTGACTACTGGATTTTAGCCAAGTCTCAAATACTGAACCACACTTGGTCTGGTGAGGGCAAAAGCCTGATTAGAGTGGATTTAAGGGAATGTGTTTAAGCTGTCCAGAATAAGCTACAAGACTTAGACTTCCAACAATAATCTTTCTACCTAGCAGGAGGCCAAAACTGGGTTTCAGCACAAGTTCTGTGAAAGTTACCTTGGCTGATCACACTCATTACTTTCAAATAAAAAAGTGATGGCAGAGTCAGCCCTTAGTTCTCTGATGCTAGTTCCCCAGAAGTGATTGTACTAGAAAGCTCACTTTAGTTCTCAGGGCCTTGAGTGAGTATGTGTCCTAGATTTTCTAAAGGTTCCAATTTAATATAATTTTCTTCTGTTAATGAAGGGGATTCCTTATCTGTGCAATTAAACATTTAATTTTATGCCACTGTAATAGTTTTTATATTAAAATTTTTTCTCAAATCAAGAAAATTCTTTTTCAGCTAGGGGCTAAGGAGAAGGGAAAAGGAGAGCTTTGTTCAATAGGTATAGAGCTTCTGTTTTGCAAGATGAAAAGGTTCTAGAGATCTGTTGCACAACATTATGCACAACATAGCTAACATTACAGCACACTTAAAAATGATTAAGATAGTCAATTTTCTGTTACATGGTTTTTCACCACAGTTTTTTTTTTTTTAATTCTTTTTCAGACATAGTGTCCTGATTTTGGGAAATATGGACACTATGCTGTTAACTCAAACAAATCTCCAATTGAAGGCATTCCAGGCACCATAACAATATTTGAGGAGTAAATGTCTTTTGTTTTGGGGGGAAGCACCATTTAAAGAAGTAAAACTTGTTAAGAAATTTTCCCCACTAACCTGTAAAACAGTTTCTTCCTTTCTTTTAGTTAAGGTAAAAGATATCATATGGCATTAAGACACCAGCATAAGCTCTCAGAATGGGTCTTAATAAGTAGCATGTGTATAAACATAAAACCACCTTGCTGAATTTGGTATGGAAAGTATACATCCATATTTTTAGTTATATGCTTTTTCACGTCTTTTTAGATGGTTCTCTAGTAACCACCCTTTCATCCCTTGATGTCAGTTGTTCTTTGTATCTTTGTTAAGCCTCTATCATGTAATTAATACTGAACAAAGGGTTGCACATAAGGAAAGACTGTGATTATGCAGAACCCAGTAATGTAGTGCTTGAAAGAACAGGCTCTAAGGTTAAACTGCCTGGGTCTGAATTCTGAATCCATAACTTATTATTATCTTGGACATACTGCTTATTAAACTTCTCTGTGCTTCGGTTTCCTCATCTGTAAAATGAGAATATTATCTGCTTCATAGGCCTGAGATAAAGTGATTGCAACAGTGCCTGGCACATAGTAAGTGCTTAACAAATGTTAGCTGGTAGAAGATCTTTACTGTTCCCAGTACCTAGCATGGTGGTCCCTCAAATTTAGCCTTTTTGGCTAAAATAATACACTGGGAATTTCACAGAATTTCCTAGCATATTATTTTATTCCTGATTCCTTTTTTTTTTAAGTTTATTTATTTATTTACTTATTTTGAGAACAAGAGAGACAGAGAGAGGGAGGGGAAAAGAGAGGGAGAGAGAGAGAATCCCAAGCAGGCTCTGTGCTGTCAGCGCAAAGCCTGATGAAGGGCTCGATCCCAGGAACTGTGAGTGAAATCATGACCTGAGCTAAAATCAAGAGTCAAGACACTTACTGACTGAGCCACGGAGGTGCCCTGCCAATTTCTTTTTTTTTGATAGCTCAGAGCTACTTATCCTATAAGTAAGTACATTTTGGATTATTTTCTCCTAAATGCCTCCACTAAAGCTTCAACGTTTTTCCCAATGCACAGTTGATGATTTTTCTGTTCATGACCCTTCCCCTTTAAGAATGCCATCTGTACACTGTGAACTTTTTCTAAGTCATTCATTAAAGATGTTACACATGACCAGTCCCAAAACTAACCTCTTGTTCCCCACCATTTATTATAATTCTCCATCTGAGAAAGTAACCATGGTATGGTAAGAAAACCACTGAACTATGAACCACTGAATTATAAAACCAGAATTATGAACCAGAATTATAAAACCAGGTTTTAGTTCCAACTTCAGGTACTAGAGACCAGAGGTAAATAACTTTTAAAAATTTTAATTTTCTCATCTATAAAATGGAATTGCAAGTCCTAGCTACCTTGGAGTTTAGCTATAAATATCAAACTTACCAGTCTTTCGACTCTATTATTCTCTATTCTTGCTGCCATTGTAAATACAGACCCACAGTTCTTGCCTAAATGTCTGCAGTAATGTATTTCCTAACTGATCTTGGTTTCATTTTCTTTTCTCTACAATCATCCTTTACTACACTCATGACTATCTTTTCAAAAAACAAATTGAATTATATTGTTCCCTATGACCTGCAAGGTGAAATCAAAACTCCTTAGTATGGCATTTTAGACTTAAGAGTCTGGCCCTAGAGAGCCCAGAAATAACCCCCCATATATGTTCAACAGGCTTTTCAATAAGAATGCTAAGACCATTCAATGGGGAGAATAATAATTTCTTCAACAAATGGTGTCAGGACAACTATATAACCACATGCAAAAGAATGAAGTTAAAAAATAAATAAATAAAAAGAATGAAGTTAGATGCTTACCTTCTAAGGTAAGGAGAAAATTAACCACAAAAGAAAATTAACTCAAATGGATCAAAAACCTAAATTTAAGAGCTAAAACTATAAAATTCTTAAGACGAAAACATAGGGCTAAATCTTCATGATTTCTGATTTGGGAGCGGTTTTTTTTTTTTAAGTGTTTTTCATTTATTTTTGAGAGAGAGAGAGAGAGAGAGAGAACATCAATGGGGATGTGAAGACAGAGAGGGGGACAGAAGATCCAAAGCGGGTTCCATGCTGACAGCAGCAAGCCCGATGTGGCACTCAAACTCACAAACTGTGATATCATGATTGGAGCTGAAGTCAGACACTCAAACAACTGAGCCACCCAGGTACCCCTGGGAGTGGTTTCTTAAATATGACAACAAAAGCATAGGCAACAAAAGAAAAAATAGATACAATTGAATTGTATCAAAATTAAAAACTTTGGTGGGGTGCCTGGGTGTCTCAGTTGGTTCAGTGTCAGACTCTTGACTTCAGCTCAGGTCATGATCTCATGGTTTGTGAGTTCAAGCCCTGTGTCAGGTTCTATGTGGACAATGAGGAGCCTGCATGGGATCTGCTATCTCTCTCCCTCTCTCCCTGCCCCTCCTCTGCTCAGGTGCACACAAGGGTGCACATGCACTTGTACTTTCTTTCTCTCTTAAAATAAATAAGTGAACTTAAAAAAAAATTTTAACTGGGGTACCTGGGTGGATCAGTCAGTTGAGCATCCAACTCTTGATTTCGGCTCAGGTCATGATCTCACAGTTAATGAGATCAAGCTCCACATCAGGCTCTGTGCTGACAGCACAGGGCATGCTTGGGATTCTCTCTCTTCCTCTCTCTCTGCCCCTCCCCCACTCATGCTTTTTTTTCTCTCTCAAAAATAAATAAACTTAAAAAATAAATTTTAAAACTGTTGTGCATCAGAGGATGGTATCAACAGAATGAAAAGATAATGCACAGAAGGGAGAAAATATCTGCAAATATATATCTGATAAGGGTTTAATATCTAGAACATATAAAGAACTCCTACAACTCAGCAAAAACAAATAATCTAATTAAAAATGGGCAAAGGACTTGAACAAATCCTTCTCCAAAGATAAAAATGGCCAAGAAGCACATGAAAAAATATTCAACATTGTTAGACATTAGAGAAATGCAAATCAAAAGCACAGTGGGTACCACTTCATATCCAGTACAATGGCTATTATCAAAAACAAAACAAACAAACAAACAAAACATGTGTTGATGAGGATAAATAAACTGGAACCTTTGTGCATTGCTAGTGACCATGTACACTGGTTGCAGCTACTGTGAAAAACAGTTTGGTGGTTTCTCAAAAAGTTAAACATAGAATTACCATATGACCCACCAATTCCACTCCTAGGTAAATACCCAGAAGAACTGAAAACAGAGATTCAAACAGATACTTCTGTACCAATGTTCAAAGTAGTATTATTATTCACAACAGCCAAAAGGTAGAAACAACTTAAGTGTCCATCAACAGATAATGTATAAACAGAATTATATATGGTAACATTACTCCGCCATAAAGAGGAATGAAGTTCTGATGCATGCTACAACATGGATAAACTTTGAAAACATTATGCTAGGGGCGCCTGGGTGGCGCAGTCGGTTAAGCGTCCGACTTCAGCCAGGTCACGATCTCGCGGTCCGTGAGTTCGAGCCCCGCGTCCGGCTCTGGGCTGATGGCTCGGAGCCTGGAGCCTGTTTCCAATTCTGTGTCTCCCTCTCTCTCTGCCCCTCCCCCGTTCATGCTCTGTCTCTCTCTGTCCCAAAAATAAATAAACGTTGAAAAAAAAAAAATTTAAAAAAAAAAAAGTGTTTCTTTAAAAAAAAAAAAAAAAAAAGAAAACATTATGCTAAGTGAAATAAACCAGACAGAAAAGGACAAATATGGTATAATTCCAGTTACATGAAGTATCTGGAATACACAAATTTAGAGAGACAAAAAGTAGAATAGATATTACCAGTGGCTGGTATATGGGAACAGTTATTGCTCTGATGGGTGCAGAGTTTTGGTTTGGGATGGTTTAAAAGATCTAGAAATAGGGGCGCATGAGTGGCTCAGTTGGTTAAGTGTCGGACTTTGGCTCAGGTCATGATCACGCTCTCAGTTTGTGAGTTTGAGCCCTGCATCAGGCTCTCTGCTGTCACTACAGAGCCTGCTTCGGATTGTCTCTCTCTCTTTCAAATAAAACATTAAAATAAAAGTTCTAGAAATAGATAGTGGTAATGGTTATACATCATTGTGAAAGTACTTAATGTCATTAAATTGTGAACTTAAAAATGGTTAAAATAGTAAATTTTGTTATATATATTTTACCACACACACAAAAAAAATGTTAATAAAGGGTCTGGCCCTAAACACCTTCATCTCCAGCCACAAATTTCCTTCCTTCTCACCACCATGTACCTCACATGCCATGCTCCTATTGAACTGCCTGACCTGTGAAGGTACAATAGACTTTCAATCTTTCCTGCCTTCATTTATGTTCCTTTTGTCTTTCCCCCTTTCTAAGTTTAGTGAACTACTCTTCATCCATTAGGATTTATCTTCAGTGAATCCTTTCTTTCTTCACTTCCTGAGCAGTTAATCAATTATTCTTTTGTACTTTCAAACCCCTTTGTAAATAGTTCGATCATAGCATTAATCATGCATTATGGATTATTTCTCTATGTGCATCTCCCCCATTAGATTGAGTTCCTTAAGGACAAGTATTGAATTTTATCATCTTTCTATGCCTAGAACCTAGCACATGGAAGATACTTTCCCAAATAAATGACTTCTGCATGTAACATAATTTTGAAAAATCAGAAAGCACTATGTCAGTAAAATGACTTATTTCATTTTACCCTGTGTGAATTTATTTCAAGTTAGCTTCCAGTTTATGAAACAAGTCCCTGAAGATATGCAATATATAATAATTTTTTCACTATACTCCCACTAAATTAACTCCAAGGTTTTCTTCTATTCATTTGAATATTAAATTGAACCAGAAAAATATTTTTGGGTTTCTAAGTGAACAAGATATTAATCTAAAGTACTAGCATACATTACAAAGATACATTCTATGCATGTTAGAAAGATAGGGTTCATAATGAGTAGTTTTACGTCAGAATATTTTGATCACGCCTTCCAGAAAGTAGTGTAATCAGATATGTGGATAACATCTATGGTAGCCCCAGCACATATTTATGCACACTTTAGCTAAGAGGCAGTACAAACTGCTGAATCAATCATCAAATATTTACTTATTTAAATATATACATGTTTACATGCTTTACAGATTTTTATAGTGAAGAAATTCACAATATAAAGTTGGAAAACACACACACACAAAAAGAGGTGCAAAATAAAAGATGCAGTATAAATATGCAGATATGGTCATTCATTCAGTAGTTATTTATTAACTGGGTATAAACCAGGTACTCTAAACATAGCAGATAAAGAGAGATGGACCCTGCCCTCAAGAATCTTAAACATGTATAGGGGTACCCAGGTGGCTCAGTTGGTTAAGTGTCTGACTTCAGCTCAGGTCATGATCTCACCATTGGTGGTTTCAAGCCCCGCACCAGGCTCTGTGCTGACAGTTCAGCTCCCTGTCTCTCTGCCCTCCCCTGCTCACACTCTGTCTCTCTTTTCTCAAAAAAAAAAAAAAAAAAAAAAAAAAAAGAATCTTAAACATTTATTAAGTAATGTTATGCCAAGAACCGTGTGAATACAAAGATGAATAAAACATATAGCCATGCCTGGCTCACAATCTAGATATGGAGAGACAATTACAAATAAATAATTATGGCAATTAATACTGACAACTTTCTCTCAAAACTCTTTCCCTTGGCCTACATATGACACCACAGTATCTGGGGCTTTTTCTTCCTTTCTGTCTGGCTACTCTTTCTCAATCATTCAAACCTGCTCCTCCTCTACTATCCCCTTATCTGACGCAAAGCTCTGTCTTACATATGCACCATTTTATTCTACAACCTACCATTCCTATGACATCAACAACCATAACAGATTTAAATCTGTCCCTAGCCTATCCTTTCTATTGAGATCCAGAAATATATTTCCACTTACTTACTTGATATTTCACAGATTCCTCAAACTCAACTTACCAAAGTTTGTACTTTTCTGGAACTAGCTTTTTTTTTTTTTTAATGTTTTATTTATTTTGAGAGAGAGAGAGAGAGGGAGAGAAAGAGGGAGAGAAAATCTCCAGTAGGCTCCAAGCTGTCAGGGCAGAGTCCAACACAGGGGTCAATCCCAGGAACTGTGAGATCATGACCTGAGCCGAAAACAAAAGTTGGACATTTAACTGACTGAGCCACCCAGGCGTCCCTCTCAAACTAACATCTTTTTTTTTTTTTTAAGTTTATTTTATTTTTTTTGAGAGACAGAGACAGTGCAATTTGGGAAGGGGCAGAGAGAGAGGTAGAGAGAGAGAATCCCAAGTAGGCTCCACACTGCCAGTGCAGAGCCCGACACAGGGCTCAAACCCATGAACTGTGAGATCATGACCTGAGCAAAAACCAAGAGCCAGACGTTTAACTGACTGAGCCACCCAAGCACCCCTCAAACTAACTTCTAATCTAAGGTTCCTACCTCAAGTCATAGCACCACCATCTGGTGGGTTGCACAAACCAATTATCAAGGGATCCATCTTTGAATGCCCATCGCACATCAAATATATTACAAAATCTTAACTCTATTTCTATGCTTTAATAACCCAGTGTTTCTCCATCGAGGTGCTACTGACATTTGAAGCAGGACAGTTCCTCATTGTTGGGACTCTCCCTCCCATTACAGAACATCTACCATTCCTAGTTCCATGTCTAAATGCCATTAATGCTCCCCCATCATTAGCACTTACAAAAATGCTCCCTGAGGCTTGTATTCTTAACCTTCTTAACCAGGTTAAGAATTGCACTTTGTTTAGTTAAAGACTCCATTATGTCTTACCTGCACTACTTAAAAAAAAAATTATTTTTAAGTTTATTTATTTATTTTGAGAGAGAGAGAGAAAGAGAGAGAGAGCACATATGCAGGTGAGGGGCAGAAAGAAGGAGAGATAGAATCCCAACCGTGAGTTCATGACCTGAGCTGAGATCAAGAGTCAGATGCTTCACCAACTGAGCCACCCAGGTGCCCCTAAACAAAATTTTAAATAAAAACCTTATAATTATTTCCATTACATAATTATCTTCCCTCCAGTAAATTCTCTATTCTGTAGCCAGAGTAATCTTTTAAGCTCAATCTGATCAAGTACTCAAAACTCTTGATGCTTCTGGTCTTAGGAGAAAGCATTTAGTCTTTTGCCATTAAGTATATGTTAGCTGTGGGGCTTTGATAGAAACCCCTTATGAATTTGAGGAAGTTTCCTTCTATTCCAATTTTGCTTAGAGTTTTTACAACAAATGGGTATTAAACTTTGTCAAATGTATTTTCTCCAAGATTATCCAGTCTCACCAATTTTATTTAATGTACTAGAGGTCCTAGCTGGTGCAATAAGACAAGGAAAAATAAAATAAAAACCATCCAATTGGCAAGGGGGGGGGGAAACTGTCTCTATTTGTAGATGACATGATCATGCATATAGAGAATTCTACAGAATCTACAAAAAAAGCTACTACTAATGAGTATTGCAGCCTTTTGTTTTTTTTTTTGGTAGATTCCTTAGAATTCCTTAGATTCCATTAATACTACAATTAATGAGTTCTAGTGCAGCAAAATGATCAATATACAAAAATTAAGAGCATTTCTACACACTTGCAAAGAACAAGTAGAAAACTGAATAAAAGATATAATTCCATTTTTGATAGCATCAAGTACATGAAATACTTAGAAATAAGTATAGTAAAATATGTAGGAGTCCTAAATACTGGGAATTTTATATAAAATGTTGCAAGAATTTAAAGAAGGCTAAAAAACAGAGAAACACCATATACATGGATTGAAATATTCAATATTGAGTTAAGATTCAATTCACTCCAAATTGATTTATAGATTTACTGTGGGTTGAACTGTTTCCCCAAAAGGGTTGAAGTCCTAACCCTCCAGTACTTTTGAATGACCCTTACTTAGAAACAGTCATTGCAGATGTAATCAAGTTAAAATGAAGTTATACTGGATTAGGATAGGCTTTAATCCATTATGACCAGTATCTTTATGAGAAAACAAAACAGATTAGGGAAGAAAACACCATGTAAAACAACAAAGACACACAGACATATTGGAAAGACAGCCATAGAAGATGGAGACAAGAAACCAGAGTTACGCTGCCACAACCCAAGGAACCCTTGATGTTATCAGAAGCTAGAAGAATCTTACCCTTAGAGGCTTCAGGGGGAGCACAACACTGCCAACACCTTAATTTTGGAATTCCATTCTCCAAAACCATAAGATAACAAGTCTCTGTTGTTTTAAGCCATCCAGTTTGTGGTACTTTGTTACAGCAGCTCTGGGCAACTAATACACATAGTAAATACTCAAAATTTATTTAATTTGTTAGAGAGATAACTTCTCTTATATAATATTATATAATTTTATTTTATATATGTAATTTTATATATTTTTAAACACATGTATAAAATACTGTGTGGCAATATAGTTTACTGGAAAGAACAAGGGTTGTTAGAATCAAACAGACCTGAATTTAAAATTCTGCCCTTCTTTTATCTCTCTTAAGCCTGTTTCTTCATTCATAAAATGAGGAGGATCAATGAAATAAAATATGTAAAAGTCTGTCCACCAGTACAGAGTTTGCCATTTTATAATGTTAGTTCCTTTCTTTTCTGGGTACAGTGGTACAGTTAGTCTTGAAGAAATTTGGTCTTGTATTGCTTTCTTCAAAAACCCAAATATATTAATTAAATTGACAAAAATGTATTGAGCACTTACTATATACTAAGATCTTAGAAAACTGTCCCTACTTTTCTTTTTTGTCTCCCTTTCTTATTTTCGTATTTCTCCTTTCAATTTGCTCCCATGTTAATTATATTGATTCTTGAAAATTGATGGCTAGGATTTAGTTATGCAGAGAAAAGGTAAAAGGACATTCAAGAGCTTCCTTCTACCCAATTCATAGAGGAAAAGAAACAATTCTTATAGTGTAGCATGTAGTATCTGTCCTCTGAGTGATAAGGAGAACTTTGTGAACTGTGACTTCATTAAGCAAGAACTATTTTTTGTGGCTGACGACCTAAGGTTTCCCCATTTTAGACTCTTCCTTGGAAGAAAATTAACATTTCCTTTGACTGAAAATCCAGCATTCCCTCTAGGCACAGTCTAGTTATGCAGTATATTTCAGTTTCCCACAGTGCTTCAAGGTTCTCTTTCTGACTCCTAACTAACTTTATCTAACTTTCTTGCCCTATTTTTTCCTGGTCAGGTAGCTCCTCCTTTGAACAATGTTACCTCAGTTGCCTTCCATGCCTGATTCTTTCTCTCTGGCAAACTAGGTGCTTCCACCCAAGGATGACTTCAAAACCTATCTACAGGAAGCATTTTTGTATTTAATGTAAAATGATGTACTTGTATCTTATAATTTCAATCCTATATATCTAATTTAAATTCACCTTGAGGCAAAATTTTTTCCCATTTGATGATTAACTAAAGCCTCATCAACTAACATTTTTCACTTTTAAACTAGACTCTCTTTAGCAATTTTGTACTGATCTGTCCTTCCTTCTTGAAACTTTTATTCCTTAGCTTCAATAACACCCATTTTCTCTCATCCTAACCCTCTCCTATTCAATGTTTATATACTCTGTACTTCCATCTTTAACCCTAATTTCATTTATTCATCAAATGTTTGAGTTTCTTTGGGGGGGCAGTACCTATGCTACATACTGTGGATACAGCAGTGAATGAGAGACAGACACAGTATACATGATTAGAGAGCTTACAGTTGAGCAGGGACTATGAGGGGAAGACCTAACCCAAACTAAGGGTTTGGGGGAAGACATTCTTGAGAAAGACAGTTTTAGCTGAGTCCTAAAAACAGATGAGGCTGAAATGAGGTAAAGAAAGAGACAGAGGTTTGGAGGAATAAGAAGCTTAGAACAGATGAGAAGACAGTTTTGAATAGAGGACACTGAATGTTTCAAAGCAGAATAGGAAAAGCCCTGGAGGTTTCAGGATGTAAAAGTTCAGTATGTGCACTGGAGGGAACTAAAGGGAGAATTAATAATATTTGAATGCTGGAATGCAAGGCTAGAGTCAGACTGTAAAAAGATTTGTAAGCTATGTTAAGAGCAATAGGAAGGCATTGACTGGCTTCTTGCCCTCCTTTTATGACATGTCTTATTCATTCATTCATTTACATATTTATGTATGTATTTATTTATTTATTTTATTAATTTTTTTTGAGAGAGAGGGAGAGAGAGGGAGAGAGGGAGAGAGGGGGAGAGAGAGAGAGAGAATGCATGCAGGTAACAGAGAGGAGCAGAGGGAAAAAGAGAGAATCTTAAGCAGGCTCCAAGCTCAGCAAAGAGCCCAACGTGAGCCTCAATCCCATGATCCTGGGATCACAGCCTGAGCCGAAATGAAGAACTGGATGCTCACAACTGAGCCACCCAGTCATCTCCACGACATGTTTTAATTATCTTTAAACAACTTCACTGCCCTATAATTTACATACCACAGATTGCATCTATATAAAGCATATAATTTGATGACAGGTGACAGCTTTATACAACTGTGTAACCACTACTACAATCAAGATAGAAAACATTTTTACCACCCCCTCAAAGTTTCCTTTCATTCCTTTGTCATCCATTCCTCCACCTCTGACCTCAGGTGACAACTGTTCTGTTTTCTATCACTATAGATTAGTTTCCTTTTTCTATAATACTTATATAAATGGAATCATAAGTATGTACTGTTCTATGTTGGGCTTCTTTCAGCATAATGGTTTGGGGATTCATCTATATTGTTGAGTGTATCAGTAATTCATTCCTTTTTATTGCTGAGTAATATTTTACTCTCCAGATTTATCACATTTTGTTCATCCATTCACCTGCTGATTGACATTTGGGTTTTTCTAATTTAAGGCTTTTGTTAATATAGCTATTGTGGATGTTTGTGTATAATTTTTTTGTTGTGTGGTCATATGTTTTTATTTCTCTTGGGTAAATATCTAGGAGTGGAATGGGCTGGGTCATATGGTAAGTATATAATTAACTTTATAAGAAACTGCTAAGCAGTTTTCCAAAGTGGTTGTACACTTTTATACTCCCACCAGCAGATAAGAATTGTAGTTGTTCTACATCCACACTAATACTTAGTATTGTAAGTCTTTTTTACTTTTTTTTTTAATGGTGAAAAAGGTTATATTTAGATTTAGCCAGCTGGACTCAATTTAGATGATCCCAATTTTGTTGGCAACATCCAAACCTTTATAGTCAGGAGCCAGTTGAACATATGCCTTCTTTTCTCCATCAGGCCTGATTATCAGAGTGTTGACCTTGGCCACATCAATGTCACAGAGCTTCTTCACAGCCTGTCTGATCTGGTGCTTGTTGGCCTTGACATCCACAATGAACACAAGTATGTTGTTGCTTTCTATTTTCTTCATGGCTGACTTGGTAGTCAGGGGGAACTTGATGATGGCATAGTGGTCAGCTTGTTTCTCCTGGGGGCTCTCTTTCAAGGATATTTCAGCTGTTTGGAGATGCAAGGTCTTGGGCCACTGAATGTAGATGATGTGCAGATCTTTTTTGCGTGTGACTATGGATGCCTTTCAGCACTGCTATCTTGGCCTTCAAAGCCTCTGCTTTGGGTTCAGCTTTGGAAGAGGCAGGGCTTCCTTCATCACCTTTGGCACCATCCTTGAGAAAAGACTGTAAGTCTTTTTAATGTAAGTCATTTTAGGGGTGCTTGGGTGGCTTAGTCAGTTAAACATCTGATTCTTGATTTCGGCTAAGGTCATGATCTCACAATTCATGAGTTTGAGCCCCACATCAGGCTCTGCACTGATAGTGAGGAGCTTGTTTGGGATTCTCTCTCTCCCTCTCTCTATGCCCCTCACGTGCGCACTCTCTCTTTCAAAATAAATAAATAAACTTTTAAAAAAGTGTAGGCCATTTTAATGGATATAGAGTAATGCCCCACTGTGGCTTTAATTTGCATTTTCTTGGTGACTAATGACATTGAGCACCTTTTCATACGCTTATTTGCCATCACCAGTCTTCTTTGATGAAAAATCCATTCAAATCTTTTGCTCATGTTTAAAAATTGGGTTGTCTTACTTACTTACTTACTTACTTACTTATTTATTTATTTATTTATTTATTTATTTATTTATTATTGAAGTATAATTGACACATAATGTTACATTAGTTTCGAGTATATAACATAATGATCAGGACAATTATGCTGTGTTCATGACAGGTATAGCTACCATCTGTCACCAAACAATGCTATATAACACTACCATTGACTATATTCCCTATACTGTACTTTTTAATCCCTTTGACTTACTCATTCCATAACCAGAAGTGTACCTCCCACTCTTCTTCACCCATTTTCCCCATGGGTTATCTTCTTTTTATGGAGATTTAGGAAGTTTTTATACGTTCTTAAATAATTTTTCTGTCTGTTAAGTATACTGTGAATATGTCTTCCAATCTGTGTCTTGCTTTTTTTCTTTTAAAAAATAGTGCTTTTTGAGTTTTTAATTTTGATGGTCTGATTTACCAATATTTTTCCTTACGTTCATGCTTTTTGTGCCCTCAAAAATCCATTCCTATCCTAAGTCACAAATATTTTCTCTTGTGTTAACTTCTAAAAGATTCATAGTTTCACCTTTTACATTTAGGTCTGTGATTCAAGTTAATTTTGTATATGTTGTAAGGTGGCAGTTATTGTTCTTTTGTGTCCCCATTCCAACTTTGTTCTTTTTTTTTTTTTTTTTTTGTAAACTGCTTTGGCTATTCTATGTTGTTTGCATTTTCAGATACATTTTATGTAAAAAAATTTTTTTTTTAACATTTATTTATTTTTGAGACAGAGAGAGAGCATGAACAGGGGAGGGTCAGAGAAAGAAGGAGACACAGAATCTGAAACAGGCTCCAGGCTCTGAGCTGTCAGCACAGAGCCCGACGTGGGGCTCGAACCCACAGACCACGAGATCATGACCTGAGCTGAAGTCGGATGCCCAACTGACTGAGCCACCCAGGCGCCCCTTCAGATACATTTTAGAATCAGCTTGTCAGTTTCAATAACAAAAAGTCTGCTGGAGTTTTTATTGACGCTTGTATTAGTTTTTTCCTAGCGCTGTCATAACAAAGCACCACAAACTCAGTGGCACTTAAAACTTAAAACAAATGAAATTTATTTCCTCATAATTCTGGAGGCTAGAAGTCTAAAATTAAGAGGGCCACACTTTCTCTTTGAAGATTCTAGGGAAAGATCCTTTCTTTCCTTTTTCTTAGCTTCTAGTGATTGCTAGCAATCCTTGTCATTCAAGGATTATAGATTTATCACTCCAGTCAAGGCCTCCATCAATTCATGACCTTCTTTCCTGTGTGTCTTTGTGTAACCATGTCCAAATGCCCTCTTATAAGGATATAAGACATTGGATTAGGGTCCACACTAATCCAGTAACCCATAACACTATGTATCAGCACTATGGACTATTAAGAACCCACAGGAGGGGCACCTGGGTGGCTCAGTCGGTTAAGCGTCTAACTTCAACTCAGGTCATGATCTCATAGTTCATGGGTTCGAGCCCCGCACCCAGGCTCTTGCTGACAGCTTGCAGCCTGGAGCCTGCTTTGGATTCTGTGTCTCCCTCTCTTATCTGCCCCTCCCCCACTTGCACTCTGTCTCTCTCAAAAATAAATAAGCATTGAAAAAAATAAAGAGCCCATAAGAAAAAAATTTTAATCTGCTCCTTCCTCAAGGAACTTAAAATTTTGTTGAGAAGACAACGTTAACATACAAGAAACTACTAGTGAAAATGAAAAACAAAATAAATAGTGTGGCTCAGTCAGTAAGTGTAAAGAGTGTATAAGGAAGGAAAAGCATGCCCTGGGTCAGAAGTCTCGGACACAGATCAAAAGCTGGGCAAAAGATGATAGAATACATACACAGAAAAGAGGTAAGAGACTAAGAAAAGGAACAAAAGTACAAAAAACAGGAATTAACATGACACAGAAAGGCAGGTGGGAAGACAAAAGTAAGCAAAACAACATGTCTGTATCACACTTTGAGTCAGGAGATAGTGGGAGACAAGGTAGTTAAAGCCACTTCATGGAAGACATTAAAGGTTAGACATCATAATTAATGCAGTGATATAAGCCCTCTGAAAGTAAGGTTTGAGGAAGATCAGATTTGCTTAAGGGAGAGAACAGAATGAAAGAAATAGAGACCTAGGCAAGGAGACTAGTTAGGAAGCTACTGCTGCTTCCTTTTCAATCAATTCTCTATTCTGCTACCAGAGTGATGTTTTTTAGCTCAATTTGATCAAGGAACTCCTCTGTATGTTGAATCACTGAATATGAGATGCTAGGAATCAAAGACGACACCAAAATTTCTAACCTCCGTCTTTTTTTTTTTTTCCTAACTTCATTCTCAATAATGGTTGCATGATCAAGAAAGTATAAAAGGAATATAGTTTGGAGAGGAAGTATGAATTTGTATGGTTTATGAATAATTTGAAGTAGCAATTAAATTACAGCTAGAATTTGGCAGATTATGACTGGTGAAACAGAGGCAAAGGCAGGAATTACCAGGTGCAGCATGTTAGAAGAACTGTAGAAGGCTGATCCTTAAATCACAGAGGAACAGGCAGGCCTCCAGGGAGCCTGTTAAGGAAAATATGGGAGGAGTGAACTAAGCCTAACTAAAAATGGACCAGGAAATGGGGTAGGGGAAAAAGTCAAACAACCAGGACCAAAGGGTGAGGCAGGTAGGCTGGAGGTGGGACAGGATGTTGGGCAGGAACTCTCTTCATCCTGGAGAGAAGGCAGGATGTAGCTGTGGAAAAAGGAAGTAGATATGGAATAATAGTGGCTAATACAACACTTACTAAACATTTCTTTCTTTTTCTTTCTATCTCTCTTTCTTTCTACTATATAGTAGGCATTATTCTGAGCATGTTAATGATTTATTCATTTAAACTTTTAAGAATGAGAGGTAACTATTATTGTCCTCATTTTACAGATGAGCAAAGTGAGACAGAGAGAAATTAAGTCATTTGCCCAAGGTTATACACATACTAAATGGCAGTGCCAAGAGTCGAGTCCACAGTAATAGACATCCACTGTGCCAAGGTTTTACATATACACATTTCGTATGTGTCTGAGCGTTGTATACACACACACACACACACACACACACATGCTAAGGATATTTTTTGGAGGAAAAAAAAGTAATATGTTTCTCATCCTCCTTTCTGGCACATTACCTTTTCCCTATTTAAACAAAGGTATATACTGCCTCAGGGAAGATTGTGGTTGTTAAAGGGAAAAGAGACTATTTATTATTCCGCTTCAAACCTCAAAACTGACTTTTTATTTTGCATTTGTAATAATGCAACAATTTGGGGGAGGTCTGTTTCTACATTATAATGACTCCTTTTAATTATCAAGAACTTGACTTGGCTCATGTGGACCATACAGCTTTAATGTAAATAATACATTGGAAGAATTCAAGTTCAGATCAGAAAAATGCTCTTACACACAGGAAGGAGAAGGAAGGCCCTTTCTGACACAAAGAGGAAAAAAAGGCATTGTGCGTGTCACAGATTCCCCCCAAATCCATATATTGAAGCCTCAAATCCCAGAACCTCAGAATGTAACCTATTTGGAAATAAGGTCTTTAAAGAGGTGATTAAGTTAACATGAGGTCATTAGGGTGGGGCCCTAAACCCACTGTGACTGGTGTCCTTCTAAGCAGAGGAAGAGATGCCAGGGACTCGTGTGCAAAGGGGAACAAACATGTAATAACAAAACAGCAAGAGGCAGCCATCTGTAAGCCAAGGAGAGAGGGCCCAGACGAAACCAATCTCTTGTACTTCAACCTTGGACTTTCAGACTCCAGAACTGTGAGAACATAAATTTCTGTTGTTTTTACCAATCCAGTCTGTATCATTGTATATGGGAGTCCTAGCAAACTAATACAACCCTCTAGGGGGGACTCCTTTAGGAGAAGGCAAAAAATAAGATAAAATATGGGGGAATCCCAGGGAAGTAGGGCTTGCTTCTTACTTCACTGGACAACTTAAGCTCCCTTAAGTTATTTCTGTATTCTAACAGGTTGAAAATGGCAGGATAGTATAATAAATTGGAAGAAGTCCAACATCACTTTTCTAATTCCTTTGGAGCAGGGATTCCTAGATTTCCAAAGCTAGCCTGACAGTAGCAGTGAGCACACCTAGCACCTAGATCTTAGTCTCTAATACTATTTTCCAATAAAAGGAACAAAGACTCCTTAGAGAAACTGCTGATTCTAGGACTGGGGCAGGAAATATATAAGATGACCTGGAAGCATCTTGTAGTGCCAGAAAGCAAGTGGGGAGCATGTCACAGTGATGGGTATTATGTCAAAAGGGATACAGAAGGCAACTCAAAGAACTCCCAGTGGTAAAAATTATAACAATTTGAGCAAAAGAATAAATACAATGGCATTGGATTATAACTTAAAGTATAAAATAAATATCCATGAGTCCATACTAATATAAATAAATGATTGAATAAATTAATAAATGAAGGAAAAGAGACAAAGGTCCACACAGATGAATTCCAAATGATTTATGTAGATACTCTGACCTTAAGGAGGTAGAGTATAATTCCCCACTAAGTGCGGGCTGCACATAGCAACTTCCGTCCAAAGAGTACAGTATGGAAAAGGAGAAAAAAAGACTAATTTTATGGTACTTTACAGTAGAGAAACCTGACAAACAGGCAGAGAAACCTGACAAACAGATCAAGCCAGGTGATCAAGGTTAACATCAACAGTGATAAGTCATTTTGAGAGATATACCATTAATATGATGTAATTAAGAATCACACTTTACCTCTGTGGTCTTCTTCCCCAAAACCATAAAAACCACAATCCCAGTCTAATCCTGAGAAAAGCATCAGACAAGTCCCAGTTGAGAAATATCTGACCAGTAATCCTTAAAACTGTCAAAGTCATCAAAAATAAACTGTCAGAACCAAAAGGAACCTACAGACACATAATGACTAAACGTAATGTGGTACTCTGGATGGGATCCTGGAACAGAAAAAAGACATAAGGGAAAAAATGAAGAAACTGGAATAAAATATAGACTGTAGTTAATAACAATGTATCAAAAGGGGTTCATTAATTATGACAAATGTACCATAGCAATGTAAGATGCTAATAACAGGAAATACTAGGTGTGGGGTATATGGGAACCCTCTTGCAATAATTCCATGTATCTAAAATTGTTCTAAAATAAATGTTTATTAAAAAAAGAAGAAGAGGGGCGCCTGGGTGGCGCAGTCGGTTAAGCGTCCGACTTCAGCCAGGTCACGATCTCGCGGTCCGTGAGTTCGAGCCCCGCGTCGGGCTCTGGGCTGATGGCTCGGAGCCTGGAGCCTGTTTCCGATTCTGTGTCTCCCTCTCTCTCTGCCCCTCCCCCGTTCATGCTCTGTCTCTCTCTGTCCCAAAAAATAAATAAACATTGAAAAAAAAATTAAAAAAGAAGAAGAGGGGCGCCTGGGTGGCTCAGTCGGTTGAGCATCTGACTTCGGCTCAGGTCATGATCTCACGGTTCATGAGTTCGAGCCCCACATCAGGCTCTGTGCTGACAGCTCAGAGCCTGGAGCCTGCTTCAGATCTGTGTCCCTCTCTCTCTCTCTGCTCCTCCCCTGCTCACATTCTCTCTCTCTCTCTCAAAAATAAATAAATGTTTGATCTCGCGGTCCGTGGGTTCGAGCCCCGCGTCGGGCTCTGGGCTGATGGCTCAGAGCCTGGAGCCTGTTTCCGATTCTGTGTCTCCCTCTCTCTCTGCCCCTCCCCCGTTCATGCTCTGTCTCTCTCTGTCCCAAAAATAAAAAATAAACGTTGAAAAAAAAATATATTAAAAAAAAAATAAATAAATGTTTAAAAAAATTAAAAAAGAAGAAGAAGAAGAAGAAGAAGAAGAAGAAGAAGAAGAAGAAAGCCTGAGCAAGGGACTACCTTGCCAACACTCCCTATCCACACATCATACCTAAGGCATCTCAGCAGGGCAAAAGAACTTTTGGTGTGGAACA
The DNA here is from genome assembly GCF_016509475.1 of Prionailurus bengalensis. Taxonomy (NCBI): domain Eukaryota; kingdom Metazoa; phylum Chordata; class Mammalia; order Carnivora; family Felidae; genus Prionailurus; species Prionailurus bengalensis. Next base: position 59,486,010 of record NC_057355.1, read on the forward strand.
TCTGTTGGGAAGAGGGGAGTATACAGGGGGTGATGCCTCCATAGGATCATGATCTCCAAAAAGAGTAAAAGTACCTAGTGTCAGGCATCTAAACACCACTGTTGATACTTTGATAAAGACACTATTGATAAGATAAAGACCACTGACCCCCAAAATATGCAGAGCTGAGGTCACTACCCACATTGCCTTGGGAACATATGAAACTTAACCCACCCCTCAGACACTACCCTGACAATGAGAATGTTAACAGGACACCTTAGGATGCAATTAAGGAAATCTCAACTTGACTGAAACAATAAGGAAACATTTTGTATCTCACATAACAAGTACCAATATTCTATTGCAACATTCTACTCCATGATGTTCAGTGCCTCATTCATTCTCTAGCTAACTCTCCTGGCACTCTGGTTGTCTCCATTTCAGGTATCACATGCAGAAGGCACAACATCTGGCAGCAGAAAAGACCACCTCTTCAAGTGAGACTCTTGAAGGATTCTTGTCAGATATTTTCTAGACTGTCTCTCAGTATGAGTCTGTCTGATGCTTTCTTGTGATTAGACTAAGGATTTTAGATTTGGGGTAAGAATACCATAGAGATGCAAGTGCGATTCTTTTAAGGAATTAGGAAACTTCCCCTCACAACTCACCAGCCACACATCATAAGCTCCTTCCTAAATTAATCAGTAGGAAGAATAATGAAATTACCATAATCACTTTAGACCAATCAGGACTTACTCCTGAATCACAAAGGCAAGTATGATATACCAAACAAAATAGGGCTGGTCTGCAAAAATGAAGGGGGGTGTGAATGGATACTGAGCAGGCCACCACCAGTGTCTATAGGTAAAAACCCTGAAAGGCAGAGCCTTTACTCAAGAGAATACATTAAATGAACAAATCTGTTTTAAAATAGAAGACACACTTTTCATTGTCCAATTTACTTCTTCCTCCAACACTATCACCACCCAGAGGGAATTTTAGATCTGTTATAGAAAATAAGAAAGTTTCAGGCTTTGTTTTTTCTACAATCTGATTTGTAACATGTCAAGTTTGATACTTCTAATACATGTGATCTCAGATCTGTATAATACCTAGGTAAGTACTAAGCTCTCCATCTTACAGATGAGGAAATGAATCCAAAGTAGTTAAATAACTTGCCCAACATCACAGCTAGAAACTGAATTAGATTTCTAAGCTGTATCTGCAGTCTTCAAAGCTTGAAATGTTTTTTTAAGATACCATATACTTCCCCAGATATCAAGGGAGTAGAGGCAATAAACAAAAGACCTCTAACAGATAAATTTCATCTACAGCTCATCTAGACCAACATGACCCTTTCTGTTAGCAGCTCAAAGAATAAACATGCATACACACTCCAACAAAGATGCTATCGCTAGCTCAAAATATGAAACTGACACACAAGTAAGAGATTTAGATTTGCGAGCCAGTTGCATAACATTAACTAAACAGAAGTAGTTAAGATACCTAGGGCAACATTTCTCAATGCTTTGCTGGATTCTTCTGTACCATGATAACAAGTAGGCCATGAAAATAATAATCTGTGATCAAATAAACTGAGAGACTAGGTGAAACAAAATTAAACAGCCTTATTAACCAACAGATTTCTCAGAGCCTTTATACACCAGCAAGCATTATGAACTCTAAGAAGAGTATATTCTACTTATAGTATTTACAGTGCTTTAGGTTTATTTATTTATTTTGAGAGAGAGCGAGCGAGTGCAGAGGAGGAGGAGAGAAAGAGGGAGAGAGAGAATCCCAAGCAGACTCCTCACTGTCAGCTCTGACTCAAACCATGAGATCATGACCTGAACTGAAATCAACAGGAGGACACTTAACCAACTGAGCCCTTCAGGTGCCCCCTCTACTTACAGTATTTAACATTTATCTTGAAAAAAGCTCTTTCCTTTTTTAATCCTTACCATTTATAAACAATTCCTAGGAAAGTATTCTGTTTAACACCATTTTGAGAAATACTACTCTAAGGGAGGCAAAGGCAAAGGCCCAAGAATACAATCCATTATTAGGGGGCTGGAGGCAAACAAACAAACAAACAAACAAATCCAATAAAGAATACAGTGAAGAAGGTAGGAAGCAAATATGGATAATTCAATATTATAGAAGCAAGAAAGGAGATGGTTTCTAAAGAGACAATCAACAAAACTAAACTACTGAGATATTAAATACATTGAGAATAAAAAGTGTTTCGAATGGACTAGGAAAACTGTCACTTGTGACCTTTAGGAGAATAATAGCTTCAGAAAGGGGGAGAAAAGAAGGATGACAGGCAGAATATAAAAGGTTAGGATGGAAATGATAAAAGAAGTAGATGAAGCATTTAGAGACCACCAATAACTGTAGTTTAGCAGTGAAAGTAAAAAAAGAAATTGGTTGGTTGGGAGAAGGGAGCATATAGAGCAATAAAAAAAAAAATTTAGAATGGGGTCACATGCACCTGGTTGAAGGTAAAAGTGAAACCATACTGAAAGAAACATAATAACAGATCAGTAGATGGAAGAAATGGAATCCAGAGTATAAATGACTAGAAAAGACATCTTTCCTCTCAGCTTGGAGAGAATTTGAATAGCAATGCCTAGCCAAATCTGAAGACCTTCTTTTAATACTCAAAAATTTCATAGATTTCTTCCTACTCCACTCAAGAGAATTTTTCAGTCTTTAGAGTTCAGTGTATATAGCAAGGGAATGAATTTGCTGATCTGTTGCTCCTGTCAGAGGATGTCTGTTGTGGGGGAAAGCAGAGGGTTACAGAGCTGCAGTTAACTAAGGGCCCCAATCTGCATGTAATAAGAAGGTGTAGGCAAGTGACAATAGGGAAGTTGGGAGCTCATGGGATTTTAATTTATAATGACTTACTATAAATGATTTTTATATACAAAATAAAAGCTTAGGAACACACAGAAAACAATGTGAAGATTACCAAAGAAGGGTCTAGAAAAAAAAAAAGGCATCTACTTAGCCCACCCATAAATTTCCACAACTCTGCTATACCAACAGAAGTGGCGTAAGTCATAAATTTATAATGTAACTTCAGGGGCGCCTGGGTGGCTCAGTGAGTTGAGCGTTGGACTCTTGATGTCAGCTCAGGTCATGATCTCATGGTTCCTGAGTTCGAGCCCCGCGACCAGCTCTGTGCTGACAGTGCGGAGCCTACTTGGGATTCTCTGTCTCTCTCTCTCTCTTTCTGCCTCTCCCCTGCTCATTCGTGGGTGCGCGTGGACACAGGCACACACACACACACTCTCTCTCTCTCTCACTCTCTCTCAAAAAAACCAAACATTTAACATAAAAAATAATAATATAACTCCAATATGCTGGTGAGAAAAAAGACTAGTAGCAGGTCTGGTTACAGTACAGCTTTAAACTTTTTAAATTTAAACTTTGTATGGCATTCCATCTGCATAAAACACCAACCCTAAGAGCTACTTAAGCATGGAAATTTTCATTTTTATTTCTTTCAAGAATAGCAAGGACACTGGCATGAGATTCTGTTGCTTATAACATTATTATAGATTCTTCCTTTTTGGTTAATTTCATCAACAATTCAAATTGAGTACATAATTTTGCATTAACTATGCCAAAGTCACAAGTGTGGCTCATATACGGCTCCAGGGCCCATTTATCATAACGTTTTGATCACAAAAAAAAAAAGGCTGTAGCATCTGATTCTTCAACTACTTAATATATCCACCTACAGAGGTTAATAAAAATCATACTGCTTAAAATATACATAGGTACAGGAGTCTGAGGAGGCCCATTCTTTAAACGAAGAAATTAATATTGATCAGTGTGCACGGAATAAGGATAAGGCAACAATACCTACACCAAACCTGGCAGTCTCCAGATTTGTGTATCTGTAAACCTAAGGCAGCCACATAGGCCAGATGACTGCTACTGCCAGCTCAGCAGCTGAGCTTGGAGAACAGGCGGTATCCACACACAGGCCACATTTGAGAACCAGAACTTGTGGCCAGTTTCGCCTGGTAGCGACTGGAGAACGTGGCAGTGATAAACCGGGAAAAGTCTGATAGAAAAAGGGTTACTGGCGGTAAGAGGAGCCTCCAAGGCTGCAATCCCGGAAGGCATAAAGCAGCCGCGGTAGGCTAATGCCCCTACGCCGGGTTAAAGGAAAGTAGGAGGACTGAGAGGAGAGGGCTCGTCCTTACCTTGTCATCCTCGCATCTTTTCCCCAGGCCCTCCCTGGCCTGCAGCCGGCTGCTGAGGCGGCCGTAGTCGGCCTCCTTCTGGTCGATCTGTTTCTTGTGCGAGTCCACCAAGAGCAGGAGGTCCGAATTGCGCTTCTCCAGGCGCCCACGGGCCACCTCGGTGCGCTGGACCTGGCCCTGCAGCTCCGCCACCTCCTCCTGAAGCAGGACGTGGCGGGAGGAGATACTCCAGTAGTTGAAGGCGAGGACCGCGATCACCACCAGCAGCACCACCAACACGAAGGAGGGCAGGCGCCCGGCCCGCCGGTTAGCCCCGAAACCCACCATGGGGTCGAACTAGGCTGTGCCCTGGGGCCTCGCCGCGGACACCTGCGGCCAGAATCTCAGGCCTCAGTAGCTGAGTTGCCTGGGGGACGCGGCCCCAGGGCCGGCCGAAGGAGGAGGCGGGCCAATCTGCCTGCCTGAGAGCCGGAGAAGGGGGCGGGGCCGCAAGCCGCAGGCCCCTCCCCGCCCCCCCTCCTCAAATCAGGCCAAAGCGTGTTCCCAAAGCTTTGAAAACGACCCTGCACAATCCGGGTAGAACCAGGAGAACCCAGCCGCCTGCACCCGGGACCCAACACCTCAGGGCTGGGGGGCGGGGAAAGGTGCCGGAAGGGGGCGGATTTAACTCTGGCCCCGCCCATTGGCTGGATCCGGGTCGCTTAGGGGGCCATTGCCTAGTTTCCGCCGACGCCCCCTCTTCTCGCGAGAAAGTGAGTTTCTCTCGCCCTTTGCAGTCTTATCTCGCGAGTGTTATCTCTGTTGGGAAGAGTGTTGTGTTAATTTTGGCGCTTTGTGTTAGCTCTTGTACCTGAATTCGAATCTCTTCAATTTTTTACCCTGATTGCCTTGACCCAAGGTCCAGGGAGTGCCTACCCTACCCTGACTCTCGTGCGAGTTTTCGTCTTTGAGGACATCTGCGGTTGCGACCGCTTTGTAGGGATAACAGTCGGTGAGATGCGGCAGAAAGGGCGACTAGAAGGGCTCTGTACTTGCTTCAGTAGATAGATTTTCTCGTCTGTGCTGACGATGTGGAGAGTAAACAACAAATACCATAAAATAGTGGTGCTCCCAATATTACAAAGACAAATCAAGAAAAACTAAGCTTTATAACTGAACGGGGTGGTGCCAGCCAGGTTTCCAAGGTTACTCCTTGCACGGAAGGGAAGAACTTCAGAATGTGTGAGTTCTTAAACTTACTGCTGCTTTTGCTTTGAGACAGGCTTCCAAATAGAAAGTCCAGAAGCTACCTCAATGGATGATAACTAATGCTATTACTGACAGCACACTCTGAATTAGAAATAGCTCTTTTACAAATTATTTTTGCATGCCTAGTCTCATGTTATCTTCTCAACAACACAGTTATACAGATGAGGAGTCTAATACAAAAAACTGTTCCAGAAACTTTCTCAAAGTCCCTTATCTTGTTTGGGACTTGTTAGACATGGAGCCAGATCACTGTTCCCTTAACTTCATTGCTCTTTGCATTATACCAGGCTAACCGTTGCTATACGTTCAGCATTAATCACCGTGAGGAAGAAAAAGCCCCACCTCTTTTGTTTTTTCTGCAGATTTCCTTTGTCGTGGCATAAAAATTTTTTTTTAAGTTATTGGCTGTTTAAGGAGAAGATGGAGTTGCTTTATTTTTCAAACTTCAGTTTCAAGAACTTCCATAAGAATAAAATCTCAAGAATGAAAAAAACTGGTATTTTCATTCAAATCAGGGCAAAAAGACTTGTCATCTTTGAATAATTATCCTATGCATCCTGTCCATTTCAAAAATGAAGTAACTTCGGGGCGCCTGGGTGGCGCAGTCGGTTGAGCGTCGGACTTCAGCCAGGTCACGATCTCGCGGTCCATGAGTTCGAGCCCTGCGTCAGGCTCTGGGCTGATGGCTCAGAGCCTGGAGCCTGTTTCCAATTCTGTGTCTCCCTCTCTCTCTGCCCCTCCCCCGTTCATGCTCTGTCTCTCTCTGTCCCAAAAATAAATAAACGTTGAAAAAAAAATTAAAAAAAAAATGAAGTAGCTTGCCTAGAAGTTAGTAGCCTGAAAGAATTATTGCACCTTTAAGAGTGATGATTTCTCTCTCATAGTTACATAAAAACAAGTAATGCCAAAATTATTAATCTTTAGTTCACATCAAACTTGAATTCTTTGCTCCAGCTTCATGAGATCACATAAATCCCCTTCACTCTCAAATGACAAGCAGACTTTGGCAAAAGGGAGCAAAGCAAAAATAGAAGATCATTGACTATAATGGCCCTTCCCATGTATCCTTTTCCTCAACTTCATAATGGCCTTGCCTTGTGTAGCCAGCAGTTGAAAATTAACTATAAAATAGTATTAACTGCTTAGATATTACTCTTGCAAAAATGTTTTCATTTTTATATGGGATTCTGACATATAAAAATTTAATATTGTACAAAACACATTCACATACATTTTTTAAATAGATGCTTAAAAGAACTATTTGTTTCTTAGTCCATTATTCCATTTTACACATGCAGAAGTAATGTGCTTAAAGTGATATGTCTGGCAAGTGGCAGGGCTGATCTTAAAAACCAGCCCTATTTTGACTCTGCCCCCAGGGAAAAAAATTTTTTATTCCATTTTGATGGTTACCTCTTCAAGCTATTCTCTCTACTAAAGGAACCAAATCCACATATCATCATGACAGTGTATAAGCACTTTCCTATAGATGGTTCTGGATTAGGCATTAAACAAATGGAAGTAAAAGTCAATTCCTTAAGCCAGGTGATCAAGGTTAGCAACAACATTGATAAGTCATGTTATTAGTATGTATCCTTGATATGATGTGATGGGAGCACCACTCTGTGGTTTTCCTCCCCAAAACTCTTAACTCTAGTCTAATCGTTAGAAAAAATATCACACAAATTCCAATTGCCTCAACTGGACCAGTAATCCTACAAAGTGTCAAGGTCATCAAAAACAAGGAAAGTCTGAGAAACTTTCACAGGCAAAAGAAGCATGAGGAGACATAACTACTAAATGTAATGTGGTATCCTGGATAGGATCCTAGAACAGAAAAAGGACATTAGGGGAAGATGAAGGAAATTTGAATAAAATATGAACTTTAGTTAATAATAATGCATTAATTGATTGTTATAGATGTACCATGCTCATATAGGGTGTTAATAATGGGGGAGATTGGATGTGAGGTATATGAGAGTTCTTTAATATTTTCACTATTTTTCTGTATTTCTAAAACTGCTCTAAAATAAAATTATTTTTCAAATACCAGTTTCTATCTTTTGGAATATCTTTTAGGTTATAATGTGTAGACATAAATATGTTCATATAGCTGAAAAGGCAGTATAATCACAGAGAAATAATGTTTTAAGATTTATTTTCAGGGTAAGCATCTATTATAAAGTGGCAAGTAAGGTTGAATAACAGGAATTTTGTGTTTAAATTGAGTTTTCTTTAAGGGCAACAATCATGTCATTTATTTCTCTTGTGCAGTCGAGACCCTTTTTGAGCTCAGAACACTATTTGGCATATGTCTTCAGTTTATGTTGACTCAAAAAATTTTATATGCTGCAATTGAGCAGAGGAGTAGATTATTTTATAGCTTATTCCTCAATATATCTTTTAAAGATTTTGCTTTTAAGCAATCTCTACACCCAACGTGGGGCTCAACCTCACAACCCCAAGATCAAGAGTCACATGCTCTACCAACTGAGCCAGCCAGGTACCTCATTATTCCTCAATATTTATGACTTTGGGTAGGACTAGATTAGAGAAGGTGGCAGCTCATAGAAATACAAAATAGACAAATATGTTAGGCAAGTTCTTTCCATTGCAAATGGGAAAAAAACAACAACCAAAACTGGTTAAAGCAAAGAGTTATATATATTTTAGAAGCATACTGGAATAGTCCATGGTAATATTGAAAGAGCAACAGGAACTGGGGTACCTATAGGGAACTCAATGCTTCCGTAATTCAGTCTTTTTGTTTCTCCCCCTGCTTGGCTTTATTCTTTATTTCTTCAGATGGTGCTTTTCTTTGCAGACAAGAAATATGGCCCCAACATCTCCAGGGTCACATCCTGCTAGTTCCATGATCTGAAAAGCAAGGGAAGTCTGTCTTCTAGCTTTCAGTACAAAAATGATGAAGGAAGGATTCTGGTTGTCCAAGCCTGATCATTACACACAACTTATACCCATCACTGTGGCCAGGGAGATAAGGTATTATGATTGGCCCAGCATAAAACGCTCTCCTATGGCCAGTAGTCAGTCTGAAAACAAGAAACAGAAAAAAATGTTGACTCAAACAAATACAACTGAGTTTCCTTTTTCTTGAGATGTATTATCTTCCTTCCAATTAAGAACAGTTAATAAGTGAATAAAGACATTGTGTTTCAGGTTGTTTTCCCCAGGAAACAGGCTCTGAGATGGAGATTCATAATAGAAAACATAATAGGATGAAAACGGTATTGGCAGAGGGAGAGTTGGAATGCTATGCAGTCTCAGTGAAAGCTTCAGCCAATGCCAATAGAGCTCTAAACTTTTGCAGCCCTTCAGAGTTGTCCTGAGTCGGAGGGGTCCAGGCCTTTATATTCATAAATCAACCAGGTTTTGGATAGCAAGGGGAAAAGGCCACAGGCTATGTGCTAACTCCAGTCAATTAATAACAATGCCTGAATTACTGTACTAAAAATAAAAAAATTGACAAAGTGTATCTGAGCTAAGTAAGGAAGAATGCTATGATCAATTAGTAATTTGTCCACAGGCACAGGAGGGGGTATGATGTTATGCATGAGAGGTGGATGCTATGATGCACAACCCGGATCCCCTTTCAGGCATGAAGGACTTATTCCCCTAACTGCTGGGAGTGCTGCCAACAGAAAGCCTTTAGCTATCAGCCCTTTTCAGAATTGCCTCAGTTGAAGAGGACCACCTTGTGAACAGAATGCCCTGTTCCCATGGCAACCAACAATGAATACCAGTCAAGAGAACACACTTTTGTTAAGTTACTTCCTTACATCAACCCCATTTCCTATGGTTGTATAGCAAGAGACAATGTACTATAGGGGTAATGTGGGCTCTGGAGTAAGAATGTGTGAGTTAAAAGTCTCTGCCTCTTATTAATTTTGTAACACAGGCAAGATACTCTACTTCAGTGCACCAGGTTTCCCATTTCCAAAATGGCATATGAGTTAGGATTAAATTTGGCTCCATATAAGGGGGAGAAATAACTTGAACAAGATAGGATTTTTTTTTCTTTCTTACATAAAATATATTCAGACACAAGCAATCCAAGACTGGTATGTCAGGCTCCTTCAAGCTCACTGTGGTCATCTCTACAGTACAGATCTCATCTTCACTTCCAGATGTGACTTTCTTGATCCAGGAAGCATAAAAGAAGAAGGGCACCATCCCACCTACCTTCAACTTTTAAGAAGACTTCTCTAAATGTGCATTTCCACTTCCTTCTCATTGATTTGAACCTAGTCACATAGTCACCCCCCAACCCCTAGAGACCAAAGAGGGAAGGAAATATAGTCTTATAGCAACAATGTCTTCAGTTGAAAATTAGGGTCTCTTAGTAAAGGAAAAGAAGGAAAAGTATAGGGAAGCAAAAACAAATTCTGTCACAAATGGGGAAAATAATAATGCCTATCTTATAAGGATGTTGTGTGAATTAAGTGAGTTAATATAGATACCATGCCAAGGAGAAATGAAGACGGTGGAGTAGTGGGAGGACCCTAGGCTTGGTTAGTCCCTTGAACTCAGCTAGATAAATATCAAATCATTCTGAATACTCAAATAGATCTGAGGACTGACAGATCAAACTGCACAACTAGAGAGAAAGAAGAGGCCAAATCATGGAAGGTAATAAATGCAGAGACATTATTTGATAGAGAAGTGAATCGCAGGTGCTGTGGAGGGGAAGGAGCCCTGGCCGTGGAGAGAGGTGTGAGAGAGAGAGAGGATTGCACAGGGGATGGCACACGGAAAACACTTGCCCAAAACCATTGACTGGGAACACAAAAGGGGCTAATTTTTGTGAATTTTTACAACAATGGGGCTCAAGGACTAGAGTTTTAGAGTTTTAGAGCACCTGCGGGTGCTTGAGTGCTCCTGTGGAGAAGGACAGATAGCCTGGGGGCAAATGTAACCCTCTGAGGATCCCCTGGATGCACTGGGAAAGATGGTTTCCCTTTCTTGGGGCACATCTGAGAGAGGTGGCAGTGCCTCTCCAGGGACAAAGGAGCTGGCAGGTACCATTTCTCTACCCAACCCTCAGCATAAACTAATTTCAGTAAGCAGCACTGCACCAACAGGGCCTGCTTAAACCACTTACACCAAGCCCCGCCCCCCTGCACTCTGTAGGTGCTGCTTCTCTGTCAGTTTTCCTGAGAACCAGCACAGCAGGCACCTCCTGCAGGAGACCAGCATATCCCCCCACCCCCCCACCCCCAGCCCAACTCCTGCATGCACCATGTCTACTGACCATAGAGTTCTGCAGAGCTTCAGCTCTAGTGGAAATAGCTTCAGATCTTTTTTTTTTTTTTCCAACGTTTATTTATTTTTGGGACAGAGAGAGACAGAGCATGAACAGGGGAGGGGCAGAGAGAGAGGGAGACGCAGAATCGGAAACAGGCTCCAGGCTCCGAGCCATCAGCCCAGAGCCTGACGCGGGGCTCGAACTCACGGACCGCGAGATCATGACCTGGCTGAAGTCGGACGCTTAACCGACTGCGCCACCCAGGCGCTCCCAGGTCTTTTTTTAACAAGCAGACCAGAGCACACCTAGTTAAAACTTGCCACACTCTGAACAAGGTCAAAACACTTCCCACTGCAAGCAAGGGGAAACTCCGCTGAGAACTGACCTGAGGGAAAGAGCTGACAAAACACAACAGTGGAGTGCACACAGCATTCACAAGAGACACCTTCTGAAGCGCCAGGCCCTGGAAAGTATATGACTGCTTCTTTATAAAGTCCTTACTCTCAGGAGCAGGAAACATAGCAGGCTTTCCTAACACACATCAGAAGACAGAGATGTAGACAAAACGCCAACACAGAGGAAACCATCCCAAAATAAAGAACAAGAAGAGGTCATGGCCAGGAATCTAATCAAAATAGATGTAAGTAATTTGCTTGATCCATAATTTCAGCAATCATAAATAAAGCAGCAGTCATAAGGATACTAGCTGGGCTTGAGAAAAGCATAGAAGAGAGCAGGGAATCCCTTACCACGGAGATAAAAGACCTAAAAAATAGTCAGGCTGAAATTAAAAAATGCTATAATCAAGATGCAAAACTAACTGGATGTAATGACCACAAGGATGGAAGAAGCAGAGGAATGAATAAGTGATATAGAAATTAAAATTATAGGGGCGCCTGGATGGCTCAATCGGTTGAGTGTTCGACTTCAGCTCAGGTCATGGTCTCATGGTTCGTGGGTTCAAGTCCTGAGTCAGGCTCTGTGCTGACAGCTCAGAGCCTGGAGCCTGCTTCCAATTCTGTGTTTTCCTCTCTGTCCCTCCCCTACTTGTGCTCTGTCTCTCTCTGTCTCTCAAAAATAAATAAACGTTAAAAATATTTTTTTAAGAAATTAAAATTATGGAAAATAATGAAGCTGAAAAGAAGGAAAGAAAATATTGGATCATGAATGTAGACTTAGAGAACTCAGCAACTCCATAAAGTATAATAACATTCGTCTCATAGAAGTCCCAGAAGAAGAAGAGAGGGAAAGGGGGACAAAAGGCTTATTTGAGCAAATTATAGCTGAGAACTTCCCTAATCTGGGGACAGAAACAGACACCCAAATCCAGGAGGCACAGAGAACTCTCATCAAAATCAATAAAAGCAGGCCAACACCAAGAAATCCCACAATTAAATTTGCAAAATATACAGGTAAAGTAAAATGCTAAAAGCAGAAAAAGAAATCCCTATCTTACAAGGAAAAACAGGGGTGCCTGGGTGGCTCAGTCGGTTGAGTGTCCAACTTCTGCTCAGGTCATTATCTTGCAGTTTGTGAGTTTGAGCCCCCACACCAGGCTCACTATTGTCAGCATGGAGCCCACTTTGGATTCTCTGTCCCCCCACCTCTCTCTTCCCCTTCCCTAATCACTCGTTCTCTCTCAAATATAAACAAACAAACAAAAACCAAGGGAAAAACATAAGGTTAGGAGCAGAAACTTGGCAGGCCAGAAGGGAGTGGCATTATATAGTCAATGTGTTGAATGAGAGATATATGCAGCCAAGAATACTCTGTCCAATAAAGCTGCCATTCAGAATGAAAGAAGAGATAAAGCGTTTCCCAAACAAACAGAAACTAAAGGAGTTCATGATCATTAAACCAGCCTACAAGAAATGTTAAAGGGGACTCTGAGGGGAGAGAAACACCAAAAATGATGAAGACTAGAAAGACACAGGGAAAATTTGTAGAAACAACAACTAAACAGGTAATACAGTGGAACTAAATTCATATTTATCAATAATCACTCTGAATGTAAGTGGACTAAATGCTCCAATCAAAAGACATAAGGTATCAGAATGGATACAAAAATAAAGATCCAAGTGTATGTTGCCTACAAGAGATTCACTTTAGACCTAAAGACATTTGAAGATTGAAAGTGAGGGGATGGAGAACCATTTATCATGATGATGGATGTCAAAAGAAAGCCAGAGTAGACATATTTATATCAGACAAACTAGGTTTTTGTTTTGTTTTGTTTTGTTCTGTTTTAGAGCGAGAGAGAGAGTGCGAGTGGAGGAGGGGGCAGAGAGAGAGAGAGAGAGAGAGAGAGAGAGAGATAATCCCAAGCAGGCTTCACACTCAGTGCAGAGCCTGACACTGGGCTTAACCCCAAGACCCTGGGATCATGACCTGAGCAAAACTCAAGAGTCGGGCACTCAACCAACTGAGCCACCCAGGTGACCCCAGACAAACTAGATTTTAAACCAAAGACTGTAATAAGAGATGAAGAAGGGCACTATCATAATAAAGGGGTCTATCCAATAAGAAGATCTCACAATTGTAAATATTTATGACATTAACTTGGAAGCGCCCAAATATATAAAACAATGACAAACATAAATTGTCATAAATTGATACTAATACAATAATAGTAGAGAATTTTAATACCCCACTTACAACAATGGGCAGATCATATAAGCAGACAATCAACAAAGAAACAATGGCTTTGAATGACACACCGGACCAGATGGACTTAACAGATATATTCAGAACATTTCATCCAAAAGCAGGAGAATACACATTCTCTTCAAGTGCACACAGGATATTCTCCAGAATAGATCACATACTGGATCACAAATCAGGCCTCAATAAGTACAAAAAGATTGAGATCATACCATGCATATTTTCCAAACACAATGAGATGAAACTTGAAGTCAGCTACAAAAAAAATTTGGAAAGACCACAAATACATGGAGGTTAAAAAACATCCTACTAATTAATGAATGGGTCAACCAGTAAATTAAAGAAGAAATGAAAAAAAAATACATATAAATAAATGATAATGAAAACACATGACCAAAACCTTTGGGATGCAGCAAAAGTGGTCATAAGAGGGAAGTAAATAGCAATACAGGCCTACCTCAAGAAGCAAGAAAAATATCAAATACACAACCTAAACTTACAACTAAAGGAGCTAGTAAAAGAACAACCAATGAAGCCTAAAGCCAGTAGAAAAAGGGAAATAATAAAGGTTAGAGCATAAATAAATGATACAGAAACAAACAAACATACAAACAAAACAACAACAACAACAACAACAACAAAAATATTGTAGAACAGATCAATGAAACCAGGAGCTAGTTATTTGAAAGAATTAATAAAATTGATAAATCCCTAGCTAGACTTATCAAAAAGAAAAGAGAAAGGTCCCAAATAAATAAAATCACAAATGAGAGAGGAGAAATCACAACTAACACCACAGAAATACAAACAATTAAAAGAGAATATTATGAAAAATTATATGCCAACAAATTGGGCAATCTGGAAAAAATAGATAAATTCCTAGAAACATATAAACTACCAAAACTGAAACAGGAAGAAATAGAAAACTTAAACAGACTGATAACCAACAAAGAAATTAAATCAATAATCAAAAATCTCCCAACAAACAAAAGCCCAGGGCCAGATAAATTCCTAGGAAAATTCTACCAAACATTTAAAGAAGAGTTAATACCTATTCTTCTAAAACTGTTCCAAAAAATAGAAAGGAAAGGAAATTTTCCAAACTCATTCTATGAGGCCAGCATTACCTTGATTCTAAAACCAGACAAGACCCCACTAAAAAGAATTACCGGCCAATATCCCTCATGAACATGGATGCAAAAATTCTCAGCAAAATACTAGCAAATCGAATATAACAGTATATTAAAAGAATCATTCACCATGATAAAGTGGGACTTATTCCTGGACTGCAGGGGTGGTTCAATATTCACAAATCAACGTGATACACCACATTAATAAAAGAAAGTATAACCAAGTAAGGATAGAGGGAACATATCTCAATATTATAAAGGCCATATATGAAAGATCCATAGCTAATATAATCCTCAATGGGGAAAAATTGAGAGCTTTTCCATTACAGTCAATAATAAGACAGGGATGTCCAATCTCACCATTGTTATTTAAAATAGTACTGGAAGTCCTAGCCTCAGCAATCAGACAACAAAAAGAAATAAAAGTCATCCAAATCAGCAAGGAAGAAGTCAACTTTCACTACTTGCAGATGACATGATACTCTATGTATAAAACCTGAATGACTCCACGAAAATATTGCTAGAACTGATACACACATTTGGTGAAGTCACAGGATACAAAATCAACATACAGAAATCTGTGGCATTTCTATACACCAATAATGAAACAGAAGAAAGAAAAATGAAGAATCGATCCCATTTACAATTGTACCAAAAACCTTAAGATACCTAGTAATAAACTTAACCAAAGAGGTAAAAGATCTGTACTCTGAAAACTATAGAATACTTAGGAAACGAATTGAAGATAACACAAAGAAGTGGAAAAACATCCCATGCTCATGGATTGGAAAGCAAATATTGTTTAAATGTCTATACTGCCAAAAGCGATCTACACATTTAACGCAATCCCTACCAAAATACCACAAGCATTTTTCACAGAGCTAGAGCAAACAATCCTAAAACTTGTATGGAACCACAAAAGACCCCAAATAGCCAAAGCAATCTTGAAAAAGAAATACAAAGCAAGAGGCATCACAATTCTGAACTTAAAGTGAAGTTATATTACAAAGCTGTATGGTATTGGCACAAAAACAGACACATAGATCAATGGAACAGAATAGAAAACCTAGAAATGAACACACAACTGTATAGTTAGCTAATCTTTGACAAAACAGGAAAGGATGTCCAATGGAAAAAAGACAATCTCTTCAACAAATGGTGCTGGAAAAACTGGACAACAACATGCAAAAGAATGAAACTGGACCACTTTCTTACACCATACACAAAAATAAATTCAAAATGGATGAAAGACCTAAATGTGAGACAGGAAACTGTCAAAATCCTGGAGAAGAACACAGGCAGCAACCTCTTTGACATCAGCCATAGTAACTTCTTACTAGACATGCTGCCAGAGGCAAGGGAAACAAAAGCAAACATGAACTATTGGGACATCATCAAGATAAAAAGCTTCTGCACAGTGAAGGAAACAATCAACAAAACTAAAAGGCGACCTATGGAATGGGAGAAGATATTTGCAAATTACATATTTGATAAAGGGTTAGTGTCCAAAATCTATAAAGAACTTATCAAACACAACACTCAAAAACCAAATAATCCAGTTAAGAAATGGCAGCAGACATGAACAGATATTTTTCCAAAGAAGACATTTAAATGACTAACAGACACAGGAAAAGGGGTTCAGCATCATCCATCATCAGGGAAATGCAAATCAAAACCACAGAGACCTCACCTCGCATCTGTCAGAATGGCTAAAATGAACAACACAGAAAACAATTAAGTGTAGGCAAAGATGAGGAGAAAGGGGAACACTTTTGCACTGTTGGTGGAATCCAAACTGGTGCACCCACTCTGGAAAACAATGTGGAGTTCCTCAAAAAGTACAAATTAGAACTAACCTATGATCCAGCAGTTGCACTACTATGTATTTACCAAAAGGATATAAAAATACTGATGCAAAAGGACACAGGAACCCCATTGTTTACAGCAGTGCTATTGACAATAGCCAAATTATGGAAAGAGCCCAAATGTCCATTGACTGATGAATGGATAAAGAAGATGTGTATATATACACACACAACATCTTCTTTATCCATATCCATATATATATATATATATATATATATATATATATATATATAGGAATATTACTCAGCCATCAGAAAACATGAAATTTTACCATTTACAATGATGTTGATGGAGTTAGAGTGTATTACACTAAATGAAATAAGTCAGAGAAAGACAAATACCATATGATTTCACTCATATGTGGAAATTAAGAAACAAAACAGATGAACACGGGGCAAAAAAAGAGACTGGCAAACCATAAAAGAGACTCTTACTATAGAAAACAAACTGAGGGTTGCTGGAGGGGAGGTGGGTGCAAGGACATGTTAAATAGGTGATGAGTATTTAGGAGGGCACTTGCTGTGATGAGCCCTGGGTGTTGTATGTAAGTAATGAATCACAAAATTCTACTATTGAAACTAATACTACACTACATGTTAGTGAAATTTAAATTAAAACTTAAAAAAGAAAAAAATAATAATATATGTACTATGTTTAGAACAGGCACTTAGCAAGTATTCAATACATGCTGCCACCATTACTATTACTGTAGTAATGGTTTTCAGCTTGTGGGGAGGGCATGAACAAACCTGTATCTTCACCAGCCTATACATTGAATGAAGAATTTCTACAAAATCTCATTACTTTTTTAAAACGTCTGAGAAGATATTGTGATGAACACAATTGAAATTTATTTAAAATTACTTTTAAATAAAAGTAATTTCATCATAACCTTCATTATACATTTTCGTAATGGACGCTATAATTGCTATCACATAATTATCCACACAGTTTCTGACATTAAAAAAGAAGTTCTTATAGTCAAAAGATTGGTAATTTGGGTCCAGAGACCCATATTTTTGGTAGGAATGTAACCTAGCTTCTATCAGTCTCTCCAGACTTATTGTGTCCTTCTATTTCTTACACCCTAGCTCTAAGGATATTCTGTTTCCTGAGCTATATTATATATCTGACACTTTTTTGGTTATTTCATATTGGAATACTTCTCCAAGTTTCTTCAATCTTTCACTACCTTTTATTGATAACTTTATTTACCATTAATAAAAATGATACAAATTTTTCAGTACTTATACAATCACAATTATATTGTTAATATAATAGTTAATTGAGAAACTACTTAATTCAAAAGGTTATTACAAAGTAAGAAAATGCTTTTTTTTAAATTTTTTAAATGTTTATATATTTTTGAGAGAGACAAGAGAGCACAAGCAGGGGAGGGGCAGAGAGGGATGGAGACAGAGGATCTGAAATGGGCTCTATGTTGACAGCAGAGAGCCCCATATGGGGCTCAAACTCACTAACCATGAAATCATGACCTGAGCCAAAGTCCAATGCTTAACCGACTAAGCCACTCAGGCACCCCAAGTGAGTAATGCTTTTAAATAAAATTTTTAAAAACTCATTATTATGGCATTGGGTTATTAGAAACCTACTTTATTTAAGCCTTTATATCATGGAGTATGCATTAATTAATTGCTTGATTAATTAATCAAATACTCATTGAGTGTCTGTTGTGTGCCAGATAGTGTTGTAGGTAGGAGGAGTTGCAGAGCATACTGCAGGGGCAGAGGGTTCTCCTGAAACTTCCTGTCTCTTCCTCCTTTACCAATGCGTAACAGAAATAGTCCATCTCCTTTAAAACATTTTGACACCTCCCACCCTCTGCTGTCAAGTAAAAGTGACCCCCATCTTAAGTGTGCTTCATGATATTTTCTAGATTACTATCATAACAGTTTATTTGCTGTGACACATCATCCTCTTACTAGACTTAAAAAAATTTTTTTTCAACATTTATTTACTATTGAGAGACAGAGAGAGACAGAGCGTGAGCATGGGAGGGGTAGAGAGAGGGTCGAGGGTAGCGGGGGTGGACACAGAATCTGAAACAGGCTCCAGGCTCTGAGCTGTCAGCACAGCGCCCAATGTGGGGCTCAAACTCACAAACCACAAGATCATGACCTGAGCTGAAGTCAGGTACTTAACCTACTGAGCCACCCAGGCACCCCTCTTACTAGACTTTTAATACATGTTATTCTGTAGGGTCACATTAACAGACAGTATCACCAATAGGCTGTGATTTTGTTTTGATCTCGTACGATTAGGCTTTCCTCCCCTTGGCCAATGACTGCTCACTTCTTTCTTCCCAGTTTCTTTGGATTTGTCTGAAACACTTTTTGAATGCTCTCTTAAACATTTCATCCTTAGGCTTTTTTCTTATATTCTTCAATTATGGGATTAGAACAGAAGGGGAATTTAGAGATTGCCTAATCTAAAACTTTGATTTTATAGATGAAGATGAAAATCCGGAGAAATAATGTGACTTGTTCACAATTGTTCTATTCTACCAGTTAATGGCAGACCTGGGATCAGGATGCAAGCTTTCCTCAAGATTCAGCACAAATCCACCCTTTCTGAGACCTTTTTCTAAGTTCCAGGTCAGCTCATATTTTGCTCTTCTGAATTACTAACATATTGTCTATAAAATGCATCACTTTGTCAATGGTCATAGAGTATAATGCTGCTTTATATCATTACTCAATTCCTTCACTGGCCACTTAGCTGTAAACCTCAGCACAGATTTTGATTAGCATGTAGCACAGTAGCTAGTAGATATTAAGAAAATAGGTATTAAGTGAATGAATGGGCACATAGTAGGGATTTAAAAATATTTTTCACTGATTAACCACTGCTTCTCATATACCCTTTTAAAACATAATTGTTCTTGTTCTTTAACATTTTGGTTGTGATTCCTTGTAATTTTTAAAAACCAGACTTAGATTCTTGGCAATCAATGAAAAGATGGTTATGTTTTTGCACAGTCTGCTGCAATGTATTTTTTTTTTTTGAGACTTGGCAGAAAACCCAAGGTTTCTGCCCTATTTTTTGTTTTCTCAGTTCATCTAATCTTTTAGATCTTCATGGCTTTCTCTTCTAGACATTGTTCTGTAGAGTGACCCAATTAAATGTGGCTCCATTTAAAGTAGTGGGACTTTATGTGGGACTGGTTTCAAATGATCATCCTGTAATTTTCCAAACCTTTATTTAATACATTTATTTTGGTTCCCTAGTCCAATGTACTTGCTGCCGATGCTAGTGTGGCATCACAATAAATCCTCCCATGCTGATGTTCAGGCAGAAGACACAGTTATGAGCAGAGCAAGACATGTGTAATATATTGCCCTTTAAGCAAATCCTCGTTTATCCACTGCCTGAGCTTTAAGTAGAAGCTAAAAGCCTTTTTTTAACCTACATAGTTTTTCACTAAATCTGTTAGTTCAGCATGTTGTTTGTGTTGTTTTCAGCAGTGCAATCCCCTGATCTATATCAAGTAAACATGATGATGGATTGAACTCACTTCATTGCTCCTGTTCAGGTGCTATGTTTTGATTTGTCAGTATCTTGGAGAAGTAGCACACTGCATGCCAAGACAGAACAGAAGCCAGGGTTTACAAAGGACCACATTTCCCTTTGCAAAAGACCACATGTTTAAAGCAGGGTAGTGTAGTAAATTTGAAATACTAACATGTTTTGAAATATGTCTCTCTCTCTCTCTCTTTCTATATATATATATATATATATATATATATATATATATATGTTACATTTTATATTGGTATACACAATGTTCTCTCTTTTGGCATCGGACATTCCTGGGATTATTTAAAATCCATAATAAAAATTAATGGGACTTTTGGGGTGCCCGGCTGGCTCAGTCAATTGAGCATGTGACTCTTGATCTTGAAGTGATGAGTTCGAGCCCCACGTATGGAGTAGAGTTTACTTAAAAAAATTATTGGGGGGCGCCTGGGTGGCTCGGTTGGTTAAATGTCCAACTCTTGGTTTCAGTTCAGGGTTGTGAAATCAAGCCCGACATCAGGATCTGCACTGAGCCTGCTAAGATTCTCACTCCCTCTCTCTCTCTGCCTCTCTCCTGCTCTCACCCATGTGTGCTCTCTCTCTCTCAACTTAAAAAAAAATATTGGGGCTTTAAAGAAAATTTATTAATTTCTGTGGCCAAGTAACTTATTTCAGTTGGTGACTAGGTCACACTGTATACACACTGTGCTATTTCATGCCTCCGTGCTTTAGTACATTCTATTCTTCTCCCCTTGAATGCACTCCCTTATCATTGTGTAAGTCCTTTACGATCCTATTTAAACGCCTTTTCCTGAACTATTCCTTCTCTGTGCCTCTATTATACCTAATGTACATGTCTAATGTTATACTTATTATACCTATATTATAGCTATTAGTTTACATATTTATCATCCTGTTAGACTGTGAAATCCTTAAGATGAGGATTTTGTCCTATTTATCTTCCCATCATCTAAACCTGCAGGTAGTATATGTTATGTTTGATGAATGAATAAAAAATATTTATTCCTTCTGGATGTAGTCAACGCATCCTTAGTCTTTCCACTACATAAAAGAAAAATACTAAACGTCTGTTTTTCCCTTTTTATTCTTTTTAGAAATGGAAATAATTTAATAGTTTAAGCTTTCAAGCTTATGAAAGAAATGCATGCTCAGAACAACAACAAAATAATGAGATGGTCAAAAAAGATTTCACTTTTGGAAAAATCAAAAGTGAAAATTGCCCATAATTCTACCCATCCAAGTGTAACTACTGCTAACATTTTAGTATAGATTTTTCCAGACTTTTTTCTATCTACATGTATACAAACATAAAATATAAAACAAAAATGGAATATTATACATGCCATTTACTGACCTGCTTTTTCAGTTAACAATATCTTGTAAGCAACCTTCTGTGTTAAGTTTTAGCACTACACATTCAGTTTTGGTAAATGCATAGAAAGATGCATTTATTTGTTTAACAAATCCCTGTAGATGCACACTAAGTATTTAAAGTAGAAGCTTGTGGTTGCGTGAAACAAAGACATTCCTCCCACACCCAAACGCTTAAAAAATATAAAAAGACCCATTCAAATTGTCTCAAGAAAAAGGAGTGTGTATTGTATAGATTGGAACTGGAACTAGAAATCCACCTATCAGGAATCAAGCTCTAGGATCAGCTATTCTTTCTGATGCTGCTCTCTATCCCCTTTCTTCATGTCTCACTAATACACCCTTCTTCCTAGAGCATTTGCTTCCTTTAAACTTCCATTTGCACATGGTTTTGACTTGGCTTACTTCAGACTCTTAATTTGTGACACTCTTTCTGTTTGTGTTCCTGCTTCTCAGTCTATAAAATTTCAAACATTGTCATCCACACCCAGAAGATAATCTTGTACACTCTACCATGTATCCCCTGGGTATAGAAACTAGAGAATAAGTGGCAAGAGATGAGGATGAAGAGATAAGTGAAAGTTAGATGACGGAGAAGCCCCTACTAAAAGGTCTGGATTTTTAACTAAGAGTAATAGAAAGCCATCAAAAAGTTTTGAGAGTGACACAGTCAGACTTATGACTTAGACTTCTCTAGCTATGTGAGATTGTGCTTACAAGTTATAGATGGCAAGAAGACCAGTTAGGAGACTGTTGCAATAATTCAGGCAAGAAATGTTAGAGGCAGGGAAACAGTTTTTAATTTGGACAACCAGATCATCAATGGGCCCATTCACTGAAATACGAAACTCTGGAGAACTGATCAGAAGTTTCTTTGTAAGTGAATTTTTAAAAAAATTTTTAAATGTTTATTTACTTTTCAGAGAGAGAGAGAGAGGGAGAGGGAGAGGGAGAGGGAGAGGGAGAGAGAGAGAGAGAGAGAGAGAGAGACCGTGAGCGGGGAGGGGCAGAGAAAGAGAGAGACACAGAATCTGAAACATGCACCAGGCTCTGAGCTATCAGCACAGGGCCTGATGTGGGGCCAGAACCCGAACCATGAGACCATGACCCGCACTGGTCGGGCATCCAACCAACTGAGCCACCCAGGTTGCAAGTGAACTTCTAACTGTTTATATAATTGCAGAAGTTTTTCCAGTTGAGAAAAATTATACATCACTTCACTCAGCCCTTGAAGATCTTCACCTGATAATTTCGGATCTTTCTACTCTCTCAAATCTATGCAACAGCTGTGTGGGGATGTAGTTGTTTTGAGTCTTAAGCCATGCAGCTAACTTATTCCTGTGGCTTTATCCTCTATCATAACAAAATCAACTTTCTCGACTGAATACCATGTCATGCCTTTAACTTCCTCCTGCCAATGTGTAAGAAATATGTGAGAAATTATATTAAGATACATTTTGATAATCAGTTTATGATGTGCTATCCATCAATACTCCCCTTTTATCCTTTTTTTTTTTTCCTCCACCTCTGGGAGGTTGTTCCGGAGGAAACATCTGTCCAGACAGTTTTTCACTTCTGGAAAATATTAGGATGGCTGACTGATGCATTGGAAAATGAATTCCTTCGGAAAAGGAAACAAGATTCCTTGTTTAGTCAGCTAGCTTTGTCACAAGACACAAACCATTCCCTTGGTCGAAGAGTGAGGTGGTAGGTAAGGCCTGGAAAGTTTCATCATGCTTGGTGTTCCTCACACCCTGACCTGCCTTTTATTCCTCAAGAAGGATCTATCCAAGCAAGACAGATGTCCATCTCTCCTGAGAATGCTTGGAGCAGGAGACCTCTCTCCAGTACTTTTCTTCCTTTTCCACTAGGAGATAATTTGGGGGCGAAGGCAGATTAAGTCTAAGAATTCACTAACTTGAAATATTGCTTGTTTGGATACATGTCTTAGCTATAGTATTATTTATCTATAACTTTGGCTTAAGTAGCAGGATCAGACCCATCTCATCTAAATCCGTTCAACTATTCCCCCAAAACGCTACCCAGGGATTAACAAGGATTTACCTCTTGCTAGGAATTAAAGATAGTTTATTTATCCTAGATAGGGGTTCTCCTAATTGGCTACATAGAAATAGCATTTCCATGGGATGCTCATAAAATAGATGGGGAGGTAGTCCAAGAAGCAAATAATTTTGGAAATCACTTCATCCTCTGCTTTCTATTTAAAGATTCACAAATTACTTTAAGATATTAAAGGCTATATAAGAAGTTCTATAATAAAGAAACCTACTGATTTTTTTGATAACTTTATTGAAATATGATTTATATGCCATAAAGTGCTTATTTTAAAGTGTATAGTTCAATGATTTTGTGTGTATTTACAGAGTTTTGCAACCATCACCACTTTGTAATTCCATATCATTTTCATTATCCCATAAGCAGTCTCTCCTCATTCTCTCTTCCTCTCTTTTTTCCCCCTATGGATTGCCTGTTCTGGATATTTTATATAACGTGAATCATACAATATGTGGTCCTTTGAGATTGTCTTCTTTTCATTCAGTATACTGTTTTTGAGATTCATCCATGTTTATAGCATGTATTAGTACTTCATTACTTTTATTGCCAAATATTCCAATGTATAGATATGCCACATTTTATTTATGTCATCAGTTGATGGATATTTAGTTCGTTTCCATTTTTTGACTGTTATGACTAATGCTTGTATGAGCATTCATGCACAACCTTTGTATGTGTTGGATAGCAGGCAGAGGCTGTGGACACATGTCTAGAAGCATGTGGACATCATAAACTGTCACTTGGAGAACGAAGCTTTCATTGGGAAAATGTTGTATTAGCTTATGCTTAGTTTGTTCTTTTAGCTTAAAGTAATGCATATAAATTATATCAGAAGAAAAGGAAGAACACAATGTTACAAAAATGTTTGCATGCTTACTACTTTATAAAATTTCTAGTAGAGAAGAAAGGAAACCTACATTTTAGTGCACCAAATAAGAAGGAATAAGTAGTCATTGGATGTCTTCCACAGACAATCTTGATTAAAAAAAAGAAGGCTAGTTACCTGGGAGGCAACCAGCAGTAGCCAGATCATGTCTTAAGGACAGGGCAGGGTCAATCTTCAGTTCTGTTTGAAACTTGGACAAAATTCCAGGAGCAAGATCACCAAGAGTAGATGATTGTTAAACCAGTGCATGTAATATCCAGGACTTAATGCTATCTTGAGTAAAAAATATGGAGACTATGTTGAAAAACCGCTTTAATGCCTGTCTCTTAAAGAGCTGACATTTTAAGTCATTAAACCTATTAATTAATTTGGGCCTTGGTTTTAAGTCCCCACCCCCTTTTTGCCATAGCATTTCCTAACTTCCTTGGAATTAATGTCCTGTGGAACATACCTTGAGAAATGCTGCTCTAGTTACCTCGTTTCTTAACTTCATTCCAGACACAAATTATTTCTCTTTAGGTCAAAGGTTGTGATCTTATTCTAACAGCAATCATTTGAGACTTCATAAAACATCAAATACAGGGGTGCCTGAGTGGCTCAGTTAGTTAAATGTCCAACGCTTCATCTCAGCAGGTCATGGTCTCAGAGCAGTGAGGTCAAGCCCCACATTAGGCTCCACACTGACAGCACACAGCCTAGTTAAGATTCTCTTGTCCCTCTCTCTCTGATCATCCCCTGCACTCTCTCTGTCTCTCTCAAAATAAATAAGGAAAAAAACCCCATCAAATACAGAAACTAACAACCTGGCCATTTCCCCCATATTTGTGTCATAAGGACAGTTCAACTAATTTCTAACATAGACCTGGGGTCAAAATAATTCCTGCTCTTTAAATGAGCAAAGTCCTGAAATTTATTTTATGTATTTTGTCCTCAAGTTTTTATTTAAATCCTAGCTAATTAACATACAGGTGAAAGTCCTGGAATTTAAAGACTGATCTAACACAGAGAGAGGCAAACCAAGAAACAGACCCTTAACTATGGAGAACAAACTGATGGTTAAAAGAGGGGAAGTGGGTGGTGGGATGGGTGAAACAGGTGATGGAGATTAAGGAGTGCACTTGTGATGAGCAAGGAGTGCTGTCTGTAAGTGTTGAATCGCTAAATTGTACACCTGAGACTAACATTACACTGCATGTTTACTAACTAGAATTTAAATAAAAGCTTAAAAAAATAGAAAAAGTTAAAATTAAAAAAATAAAAACTGACCTAACAGATAGATCTTACATGGAAATGTAGACAAACCGAACTGTCAGCTTACATGGTAGCCAAAGTAAAGCTCCCAACTCCAAAGGTTGGGTTGCTTTAAATCCTATCTTTACTAATAGAGGAGAACGGTGATATGAATTCCACAAATAGGTCATTTTAAACTATTGAAAGTTGATTACAATGCACATTCTTTACAGTAGCAGATTTACCTTTCTAATTATGTTTCATTTAAGCTATCGCTAAAATTTTCTAATAAGCCAATAGTTCTTAGCTGTTTTTGTTTTATGACACATGAAAAATGGTGATCACCAATGTGACACTCTTCTAAGGTTATCTATAATTCTCAGCACAGGCTGCAATTCTGTTTTTTCATTTCCCACTCATAAAAAGATATTCAAATGCAAATAAGCGAGAATAAGGTTATAAAAGGAATTACTGCTTACTTTTTCTGGTAGGGAGTTCAGTTGGACTTAACCAAGTTTTATGTCTCTTGGAAAAAGACCTCAAACAAGCCACAACCAGAACCAGATATATCCCTAGTGAGTTGGGGGTGAGATGGGAGTAGTAAAGGTGTAATAGCAGCCAAATTTCAAGGAGAGGTTGCCTCTTAGAAACTCATCCCAAAGGAAGAAGCAATTAAAAACTGCCTTTCTCAGCTTACGTCTCCTGCCTTTTGGGTCAGCCTTTTTAATAGTATAACTTGTACCATTAATAAACCTTGTACTGCAAGAAGGGTTATAAAATGACCACTACCACAGAATTAGAGAGCAGAGCACTGAGGGGATCACCAGGAGGAAAGGGAATGTTCACAGTCCATCCTAATTTCATTTCTACTCTTTATCTGCCCAAGCCTTGCTGTATTTCACTAGGTTTCAGAACTTTCCCATTCTTGCTGCTACCGTGCCTCCCAAGGCTGAGTTGAGAAACATTGAGCCCCATATTGATTCTGAGAGAGGAAGGATTCTTTTTTCTTTTTTAAATGAGATATAATTGACATATAGCATTATATTAGTTTCAGGTGTACAACATAATGATTTGATATTTGCATATATTGCAAAATGATCACCACAATGAGTGTAGTTAACATCCATTACCACATAGTTAAAAAATTATTTTCTTGTGCTGAAAACTTTTAAGGTCTGCTCTCTTAGCAACTTTCAGTAATATTATTAACTAAAGTCACCACTCTGTGCATCCCTTTGATTTACTTATTTTATCATTGGAAGTTTGTACTTTTTGACCACCTTTACCCATTTCACTCACCACCCCCCACCTTTGACAACCACCAATCTGTTCTTTGTATCTATGAGTCTGGGGTTTTGGGGGGGGGGGGGAGCGCAGGGCTTAGATTCCACTAATATACAAGTGGAATCATATGGTATTTGTCTTTTCTCCATTTGACGTATTTCACTTGGCATAGTGCCCTCAAAGCCCATCCATATTGTTGCAAATGGCAAGATTTCATTTTTCTTTTTTATGGCTAAACAAGGATTTTTGTTTTAATTTTTTTTCAACGTTTATTTATTTTTGGGACAGAGAGAGACAAAGCATGAACGGGGGAGGGGCAGAGAGAGAGGGAGACGCAGAATCGGAAACAGGCTCCAGGCTCTGAGCCATCAGCCCAGAGCCCCACGCGGGGCTCGAACTCCCAGACCGCGAGATCGTGACCTGGCTGAAGTCGGACGCTCAACCGACTGCGCCACCCAGGCGCCCCTAAACAAGGATTCTTAAAAGCAACCCTAATGACATTTTGGAACAGTTAATTTTTTCTTGTGGCGGCCTGTCCTGAACATTGTAGGATATTTAGCAGTATTCTTAGCTTGTAGCAATTAAATGTCAGAACATTCCCACCTCTCAGTTGTGACAACCAAAAATATCTCCAGACATTGCCAAATGCCCCCTGAGGGGGAAAAGGGGCCCCAAATTGAGAAAAAATTGAGAAAAGGCCCTTTTTCTTTTAATTCAGTTGAAAGAAGGACAGAATGTATTTAAAATAATATTTTCTAAGGAAACTAGGGGAACAAAAGCAAAATACAGAAGCAAAGCATTAGTAAACAGCCATGATGTGGGCAGGGCACCTGGGTGGCTCAGTTGGTTAAGTGTCTGACTCTTGATTTTGGCTCAGGTCATGATCTCACCGTTCATCACATGAAACCCCACATTAGGCTCTGCTCTGACAGCACGAAGGCTGCTTGGGATTCTTTCTCTCTCAAAATAAATAAATAAGAAATAAAAAAAATAAGAAAAAAAAAGCCATGATGGTTATACAATATTGTGAATATACATAATGCTACTGAACTGTTCACTTAAAAATGGTTAAAAAGATAAGTCATGTAATGTATATTTTACTATAATTTTCTAAAACAGCATAGCATTAATCAAGCCTACAGATTTCTGAATCTAATTTAACTAAATTTTAATGACAGATTAGCATTACTATTATAGCTTATCACATACCTAAATTGAGGTTCTTCTTAATGCTTTAAAACCATCTAGGGAACTCTACCCAAAAGGCTCTTTCTTAGAAAGTAAATATTTTAATTTCTGTCTTGCATCAGGCATCTGAGGCAAATCTCCTAGGCAGACACTAGGAGATTAGGACACTAGGACACTAGGCCGCTTGATAGCTCACAGTCCACTATCCGAAAGGATCATTACAATAGAAGGGATCTTGGAGATCATCTTGTCATACAGATAAAAAACTTGAGGTCAAAACAGGTTGAGTGACTTACACAGGTTCATGGAGCCCTTTGAAGGTCATGCCAGGACCAGGATCCAGATATCCTGCTTAGAGTTCAGTGTTGTGCTGCTAAACCACACAAAAGCCCATTCATGGAAATACATTTTTATCAGAGACTGCCAGCACCTTTTGTGAATTACAGTAATTTTTATAAAGGGGAAAATGTCTAATGGGAAGAAAATGAATGCAGATTAACAAGAGTGAAATCGTCTAAATAAATATGCCATTGAGAAGTGACTGGGGAGCAACAGCATCTATTCTCAGGAAATTAGATATACTAGTTCTACTTAATGAGATGGATATATATTTGCATTATTTTAAAAGGTTTTGAAAACTGGCTTTCAAAAACACCTGTTTCAATCATGACAGTTTAATTTGTTGTCTGGACTTCCCTGGCAATGTTTTCTGCCTTTGTTCCCACCTCATCATAACCTGGAGATGCCTCCCCCTCTTCTCTACTCCTGCTCAAAATTCAGATCAAATGTGAAACCTTCCCTGAACTTCAATTTCCCTGGCACCTCCGAGAAGGAATTAAACATTTCTTTTTCTACGTTTCCATAGCAACTTACGTGTATAGGCATTTTACCTACTGCGGGTTTTCGTCTTGCAAACTGGATATAATTAAATGCATAGGGAATGTGAGTCACAGTGCCTAGACTGGCTACAGGTTCTATGATCCAGCCATGAGACACAATTGCTGCTGCTTGTTATGTAGGAACATAAGACTGAATGAATGGCTGACAGCTTACTTGGCCTCTTGTTTGTGAACTGGGCGTAAATTTGTTTTGCATCATATTTCACTCCTGCGTCATATGTCATAACAATGGGTAACAAATGTGATAATAATGTGTATTAGAAGTGCTGGGTTAATGATAACATTGTGTAGAGCTAGGAAAATAAAGGCTATGACTTATGCAAAAGTTGAGAGTAATAGCTTTTTTTGAAAAGACATGCAATATCATTGGAGCTGTTGGATTTCATATCATTAGAGTAAATGTTAATAAGATTTTTAAAATTATCTTTCTGGAAAATAAATGCTTAGAAAACTTCAGGCCAAAGATGATAACAGAAATAGAGAAGTTCCAGAGTGTGAAGCTAAAGGGCCAGGAGAAAGATTCAGGTTTGTTTTTGTCTGTTTTGGTCAACCAATCTGTTATTTTTTAGGCCACAATAACAAAAATATTTTTATTGCCGAAATTACCAAAGAGATGGCTCAATTCTCCCCATTAAAACAGTCACTTTATGTTTTAATGTTTATTTTATTTTTGAGAGAGAGAGATAGAACATTCAGGGGATGGGGCAGAGAGGGGAAGACAGAGGATCCAAGGCAGGCTCTGAGCTGGCAGCACAGAGCCCCACAATGTGGGGCTCAAACTCAAGAACCATGAAATTATGACCTGAGCCAAATTCAGACCCTTAATTGACTGAGCCACCCAGGTGCCCTGAGACGATCATTTTTACAATGCAATTTTTAGATATTGTTTTGTAGGAATCCAACTGGTACAAATAATAGAACAGTATCTTTGTTGATAATTAAATTCTACCTTGTAATATTTTATGTATCTCTCATCTCCATAAGACTGTAAGCTTCTCAAAGTCAAAAATCATGACATTCATTTTTGTTCCCATTCTACTCTTCACTTCAGAAAGGAGCACCAAGCCTTGTGCAAAAGTATTCAATACTTTTTTTCCTGGGTAGAATTACAGGGATAAAAAGATTCTGACCCTTTTTCTTTAAACCTTTTTGTTGTAAAATATAATTCAATCAGGAAAGTACACAACACAAGAATGTATAGCTCAGAGAATTACCACTAAGCAAACACCCATGTAAACCACTACTCAGCTCAAGCAAAATAACATTACCAGAACCTTCTCACAATCACGATCTCCTCCGTTCTCCCAAAGCTAACCATTTTCCTGACTTTTCTAAGTATGCACTCTAAAACATTATAGTTTAGTCTTGCCCATTTTTTCAAACTTGCTACAAATGGAAATACACATTATGTATTCTTTTGTATCTAGCTTCTTTAACAAGACATTTTGTTTGTGAGATTCATCCATAACATTGTATGTAGATGTGGTCTGTTCAGTTTCATTGCTGTATATCATTTTATTGAATGAGAGCATCACATTACATATTTATCTATTCTGCTGTCAATGCCATACTTGGGTTGTTTCCAGTTTAGAGAGATTACAAATAATACTTCCATGAACATTTATGTATATGTCTCTTTGGTTTATTATGTGCACACATTTCTATGGGTACCTGAGTGTTGAATTGCTGAGTCATAAGGGTATGTGCATCTTTAACTTTCGTTGAGAAAGTCACATTGGTTGTATCACTTCTGCCAGCAGAATATGAGAGTTTCCACTGCTTCACATCTTTGCCAACAATTGTTATGGTCAGTGTATTTAATTTTAGCTGTTCTAGTGGATATGCAATACTATCCAAATGTAGTTTTAATTTGCATTTCCTGGATTACTAATGCGGTTGGGCAATTTTCATGTTTATTGGCTATTTGATATCCTGTTTTGAGAAATGCCTATTTAAATCTCTTGCTTATTTTCTTTCTTTAAAAAAATTTTTTTTAATGTTTATTATTTTAGAGACAGAGAGACAGAGCACAAGCAGGGGAGGGGCAGAGAGAGCCGGAGACAGAATCTGAAACAGACTGTAGGCTCTGAGCTGTCAGCATAGAGCCTGACGCCAGGCTCGAACCCACGAACCATGAGATCACAACCTGAGCTGAAGTCAGACACTTAACCGACTGAGCCACCCAGGCGCCCCAATCTCTTGCCTATTTTCAATTGGATTGTTTAAAGATAAACAATAAAAAGATTTCTTATTTCTAGCAGTTCTTTATATATTTTGAATACAAGCCCTTTGTCAGTTATATATGCTGTAAATTTATTTTCCTTTTTTTAAATTTTATAATTGACACACAATGTTACATTAGTTTCACATGTATAACAGTGATTCATCAACTCTATACATTAAATTTTTGTTTCCTTTTTTGTGGCTTGTCTTTTATTATCTTAATAATGTCTTTCGATGAATGGAAGTTCTTAATTTTAACAGAGTCAAATTTGTCAACTTTAAATTTATGTATCTTGTTTTGGAATGCTTCCCTTATACCAAGTCATGAAGATTTCTATTATTCTGTAGGAACTTTAATTTTTTGCCTTTCAAATTTAGATCTACAATCCACCTTGAATTGATTTTTATGTATGGTATAAGTTAAGGGTTATGTCCCTTTTTTTTTCTCCCCAATATTCTTGTTCAAATATCCTATTTGTTGAAAAGACTGCTCTTTCCCTACTGCTCTGCAGCACCACTTTTGTTAAGAACCAAATGTCCATCAACTGTGAGCTATTTCATTCTGTTTGTCCTTCTTTGCACCAACACCACACTGTCTTCATTCCTATAGCTTTCTACCATGTATTTATTTTTATTTATTTATCTTTTAAATGTGTATTTATTTATTTTGAGAGAGTGAGGGAGGGCAGAGAGAGAAGAAGGGAGAGAATCCCAAGCAGGCTCCACACTGTCAGCTCAGAGCAGGGCACCAGGCTCAATCTCACAAACCGTAGCATCATGACCTGAGCTGAAATCAAGATTTGGTCACTTAGGGGCGCCTGGGTGGCTCAGTCAGTTAAGCGTCCAACTTCGGCCCAGGTCATGATCTCACGGTTCGTGAGTTTGAGCCCCGAGTCAGGCTCCGTGCTGACAGCTTGGAGCCTGGAGCCTGCTTTGGATTGTGTGTCTCCTTCTCTCTCTGCCCCTCCCCAGCTCATGCTTGCGATCTGTCTCTGTCAGAAATAAATAAACTTAAAAAAAGAATTTAAGAGTCAGTCGCTTAACTAACTGAGCCACCCAGGCACCCCTCTACTGGGTGTTTATACTCGGGAGAATAAGTTCTCCTTTTTAGTTCTTCTTCAAAAAGGTCTTGGCTATTTTTGTTACTTTGCACTTCTATATAACTTTTATTATTTTTAAAAATGTTTATTAATTTTTGAAAGAGTGTGAGCAGGGAACAGACAGAGAGGGGAACAGAGGATCTGAAGTGGGGTACGCACTGATAGCAGTGAGCCCGATGTAGGGCTCAAACCCACAAAACATGAGATCATGACCTGAGCTGAAGTTGGATGCTCAACCAACTGAGCCACCCAGGCACTCCTGCACTTCTATATAACTTTTAGAACTAGCCTGTCGAGTGGCACTTTCATTTTCTCTCCTAAGGCTGACTTTCAGGTAAGTTCCCCTGGGATGATGTTTAAGTTAGAACTTTAATGGCAATACCACTTTGAAAGGACATGATATAATGGAAAAAACATGGGCTGTGGAGTCAGACTTGAGTTGGAGTGTACCCCCGCCTACATCCATGAATTGGGCCATTAGAAGGGTTCAGGCTTAGGGCGCCTGGGTGGCTCGGTCGGTTAAGCATCCAACTTCGGCTCAGGTCATGATCTCACGGTCTGTGGGTTCAAGCCCCGTGTCGGGCTCTGTGCTGACAGCTCAGAGCCTGGAGCCTGTTTCAGATTCTGTGTCTCCCTCTCTCTGTGACACTCCCCCATTCATGCTCTGTCTCTCTCTGTCTCAAAAATAAATAAACGTTAAAAAATTAAAAAAAAAAAGAAGGGTTCAGGCTTATTTTTGTCTACCTTGATCAATCATCTATTTTTCTTAGTCCATAATAACAGAAACATTTTTATTACTAAAATTACTGTTAAAATTCAGCACTGCACAGGTATGTTGGCATCATGATAAGTATTTTTTAGTTTAACCTAAGGCTAAGTCAAAACTGTCACAACAATGCTACATACATTGCATCTGGCAGCTGTGAGCATCATTACACGTGTATCATAACTATAGTTTGTGCCTCACCTTTTAAACTTTAAACATTTGTAGTTGCCTACAAACTAATTAAAAACTTTTTTATTATTATCTTTTTTACCATACACTCAGTGCATATATTTTAACTTACACGCACGAAAAGCATATATGGAAACTATAAAGTTATAATAAATACTCGTGAATCTCACATTTGAAATCCAAACCATATACTCCTATTCATTCTGTCTTCTTATTTAAGCATCTTTGAGAATTTGGCCTCTCTAATTTATATTAGTAGTTTAATATTCACTTAAAATAGTCTCAAACTCAGTATAGACAGCTGCATCCAGCTTCAATATGTGGTTATTTTGCAGCTCATTAATGCTATGAAATCTGTGAACATATTTATTTAGAAAAATTGGCAGGCAGGCAATTTTGTCTCCAAATCTATCTACACCTCTAAATGTGTATAACTGTGACTGCATATGGCCTCTTACACACATTCAAAAATGAATTCCAGTCCCCTCCCAATCTCTGAATCTCTCACACACTCACATACACACATATTCAGATACACATAAAGAAAAGAATCTAGAAAAAGAAAAGATAAAAACAGCTCCCATCTGATCCATCCACCATCTGTCCTTTTCTATCTATCACTGCAAAATGGGGCAAAACGCTCACTCCTGTATTCATTTCTCTCTTTTAGTCCTTATTCTCTTACTCATGCTGAGTTGAAGACAAAGTGGGTGTGCAAAAGGCAGTCCATTATTTCCCGCTGCATGATTTCCCTTTTCAGTGACTCCATGGCTGCCGTCAGCTCACAGGAGCCATCACGAGATGTTCTTTTATGGTTACATAGGGAACTTTGAACACTTTGTGGGAGGTGTCTCACGGGAAAAAAGTGGAGAGTCTGTCAGCCACTGCTATTACTGCCATCCTGTCACCAGGTGGCAAAGGCAAATGTGTTCTGCCAAATAACCTAAAAGCTTAACAGAGAGGAAAGGATTTATAGCATCTGAACTTATACAACATGCTCATTTATTTTTTAATTTTCTTAATGTTTATTTATTTTTGAGGGAGAGAGACAGAATGTGAGTGGGGGAGGGGCAGAGAGAGAGAGGGAGACACAGAATCTGAAGCAGGTTCCAGGCTCTGAGCTGTCAGCACAGAGCCCGATGTGGGGCTCGAACCCACGGACCGTGAGATCGTGACCTGAGCCAAAGTCTGCCACTCAACTGACTGAGCCATCCAGGCGCCCCTAAAACATACTCATTTAATTCATGAAATGTTTTATTTTTATATTTGGCTCTTCAGTTTTAGAAACTCATGTCTTTATTGTGTAATCTTTTGCTTCCTCTTCACTTCTTTATATATATGTGTGTGTGTGTGTATGTGTGTGTGTGTGTGTGAATATGCGTATATATATTACATGTCTATATAGCATAGGTCAGTTCAGTTCAGTAGGTATTTATTAAGGCACCACCAGGCATACAGGACACAGAGATGAATAAGATATGATCCCTGCTCTCAAGTAGCTTATGGCCTAATGGTATTTGTCTTTCTAAAGAGAAGATTTTATACATGGGAACCACGTTTGTTACACTGTACCAATGGCCAATGCTGGAATAAATTGATCAACAAAATAAATAATGATTGTATTGTATTATAACCCAAATAATATAATAAATGTCTACAAGTCCACACTGATATAAGTAAGTGAATAAATAAATAAATGAGGGAGAAGAGACACATTTTACCTAAAGTATTAAAACCTAACAGGACCCTCCAGAAGGCACAGTTCAGCCATAGGAAGCAGAAGACAACGAATTTGTGTATCATTTAATTTTTATATTTGAATTAAATTTTCTAAGTTTTCAAATTATTTTATTTATTTATTTATTTATTTATTTATTTATTTATTTTAATGTTTATTTACTTCTGAGAGAAAGGGAGACAGAGTGCAGGCAGGGGAGGGGCCAAGAAAGGGAGACACAGAATCTGAAGCAGGCTCCAGGCTCTGAGCTGTCAGCACACAGCCCAATGTGGGGCTCGAACTCATGAACTGTGAGATCATGACCTGAGCCAAAGCCAGACACCCAACCAACTGAGCTACCCAGGTGCCCCTAAAATAATTTTAGACTTGCAGAAGAGTTGAAAAGATAGTACAAATCTATATTCCTCTACTGAGCTCCTATGTATCCTTCACCTAAGTTCCCCTAATATTAACATGTAACCATGGTGTATTCATCAAAACTGGGAAATTAACATTGGCACAATACTATTGACTTAAGCACAGATTTTATTTGACTATCACCAATTTTCCACTGATAGCCTTCCTCTGTTCCAGGATCTGATGTAGGCTCCAACATTGCCTTTACTTACCATGTCTTAGTCTCCTTCAGTCTCTAACAGTTCCTCAATCTTTCCTTACCTTTCATGATCTTGACATTTTTGGATAGTACCAATCAGGAGTTTTGCAGAATGCCCCCCATTTGGGGTTTGTCTGATGTTTTTTCATTCTTAGATTGAGGTTATATAGATTTTTGAGAAAAACCTCACAGGAGCTATGTACCCTCAGCACGTCTTGTCAGGATTATGTGATATTGTTATGTCTAATTACTAGAGATGTTGACCTTGAACATCTGTTAACATAATATCTGCCAGATTACTATTTTTTTCTCTTTGTAATTAACAAATATTTTGTGGAAAATATTTCAGGGCTATGTCAATATCTTGTTTTTCCTTAAACCATCACCCATTAATTTTGCATTACTAAAATTATTTTTATTTTAGAATAGTTTTAGGTTGACAGAAAGGTTGCAAAGGTAGTATGTAGCATTCCCATACCCCCCTCCCCCATTTCCCCCTATTGTTAACATCTTAGATATGCATTTGCATAACTGCTGAACAAATATCAACACATTACTGTTAACTAAACTCTGTACTTTATTTAGATTTTACTACTTCATGCAATGATTTTAATATTCAATCAATCTTACCCTTAGCAATTATTACTGTGGGTTCTAATGGTGATTTTCTATTTCCTTTTCCCTCACTTTTTCTACATAATTAATTGGAATTCTTCCATAAGGAACAATTGTCCATTGTCCATTTTTTTTCAACCATTTATTTATGCCAGTGTGGACTCAGGGTATTTATTTTATTTTTTGATTTGTAATATCATATCATCATTATATATTTTGTTGATCAAATTATTCCAGCTTTAGCCATTGGGAGCTCTTTCAGGTTAGCTTCTGTGTCTTTTTGACATGTTCCTATCTCTTCTTTTCCATTTTTGGGGGTGGGAGGCACTTTTCTATTTTCTAGCATTATACATGTAATTTTTATATAAACCTGAAAGACACTCTCATCTAAGAGATGATGTTTTAATTAAATGCTTATTCTTCCTCAGTTGACATTTTAACTTTTTTTCTTTCCTTCTTCTTATCATCCAAACATTATGATTATCCCAAATTACACTGAAAGGTCAAGGTGTGAGAAGGGAAAAACGGTGAGACGGAGGTGGACAGGGCTTGCTTTCCTACTCCTTCCTTTATTTATGGTCTTGGAAAATTACCCAACCTTTCTAAGTCTCAGTTAACTCACCTGCAAGATAGTGATAATGCTAATGATATTTACCTTGTGGAGTCATAAATATTAGGTGAGTTAAGTGTCATAAGATGAAAAAGTACCTTGTCCATAAAGGTTATAGAGTTATCTCTATATCATAGCACAAGGGCACTGTCTCCTATCCTTTTAATTATTTAGTAATGGTTGTTAAGAAAATGTTTTTATGATTACAC
The DNA here is from genome assembly GCF_016509475.1 of Prionailurus bengalensis. NCBI lineage: Eukaryota > Metazoa > Chordata > Mammalia > Carnivora > Felidae > Prionailurus > Prionailurus bengalensis. The sequence continues at coordinate 59,522,917 of NC_057355.1, forward strand.
AGAGAGGTCCATTCAAGGGGGAACAATGAACAATTGAAATTGTACTAGCCAAAAAACTGAGCCTGGAACCAGATTAATGTATTTACTCAGATGCAATCTCATTTCTATAACTCTATTCATTCAGAAAACCCAAGGATTTGCCTGGTAATAAGCATGACCCCTGTGTCTTTCAGATATAAAATAAAGGCTTTGTCCCTGTTAAAATATAAATATGTCAGGATCAAATTATTTTTCTTCCAAAGCCATGCAGTATGTTTCCTAAACCAACATAAACTGTCATGTGGAAGTAATTCAAGTTGTAGAGTCTGATTGTTTGCCCAGAGTGGTCACCCACCGTGTTCATCAGTCAGTGAGATGAATGGAGCACCCATTACACATAAAGAAAAGCTGCTGCGGGCGCCTGAGTGGCTTAGTTGGTTGAGCTTCCGACTCTTGATTTCAGCTCAGGTCATGATCTCACGGTTCGTGAGATCGAGCCACAAGTCCAGCTCTGTGCTGACAGCATGGAGTCTGCTTGGGATTCTCTCTCTCCCTCTCTCTGTGCCCCTCCCCTCCTCTCTCTCTCTCTAAAAATAAATACATAAGCATTAAAAATAAAACAAAACTTAAAAATCCCATAATCTGCTATGAAAATTTTTGATATATTGTAAACTCAAAATTTGGGGTAATACAGTGATGCTACTGAGAACATCCTGTTTCTGATTGTAGCCTAACTCTAGGCCCCTTTCCCTTCCTCCATGAAGTCTTAGCAATGACATTCGGACAACTGATTTTAAAAGGATTTGCAACATTATCTAGAAAGCATAAAATACAGACCAGGAACCTAATTTACCATAGTAGCCAGAGACTCTCCTCTTTCTCTTGACTCCTTTTCTGGCCTCATATTTCTTGCTCCCGGATTTTATTATTTTCAGCACCAATCCTGAAGGATTTGAACTACAACTTCTCTGAATAGGATTGCCACACACCTGTCTTAAACAGAAAAGTGGCCTGTAGTTAGTCCACTCCTTCCTTGATTCTTATGATTGTGAAACAGTAAGCAGGCTGCACTATGGCATTTCAGCACTAAGTGGAGCCAGTCACCCAACTGCCTTTAAACTTGCAAATCAGCAAAGACCACACCTGAAAACCATACTTCATCTCTGGGTTTACAAATGGACAGAGCTAAAGTTTTATGGTGAATCACCCATTTAGTATATTTGAATGCTCAAGCCTGTGGACAGATTCAAAATGAACAATTCTTTTCGCTCATCTCACATGGATTAAAGAAAATGGATCAAATAAACACAAACAAATGAAATTGTTTGTACGTTGTGATTGTTAATCCCACTACCCTTTGTTGCAAACTTCTATAAGACAGGGAACTACTAGTCATTGTGATACGCAGAGTGAAGTGAAAGCAAACATTCTTATTTCTTTTCACAGATAAGGAAACTAAGGCAGAAAACAGTGAAATAAATTTAACAGTTCACCTCTTATACTTAGGATCTCAGGTACTTTCAAGAATTGGATGGTTTGCTCTGTCTGTGCTGAGTTTCTAGATGAGACTGGTTTGTGACTCTCCTTATTACCCCTCCACTGGTCTCCTACACCCTATAATTGATTCCCGCAAGATTTCATTGTCTATGTAAGGAAACCAGAAAAAATACTAATGGTTATAGTAGAATGCAGTGGGTGTTACATAGGGTGGGGCTCTCACTCAGACTGCAAAAAGGCAGAGCATTTGGGCTGAACCTTGGAGGTAACCAACTGGAAAAGCTCAGCCTATGTGTAGCAATATCTAAAAATAAGCTACAACTCAATATAGAAAGAAGGGCTAAATCGAATAGTACAGATAGACCTGCCCTGAAGAACTCAGAGTGAGGTCTTGTTTGTCCACTTACTAATGCATCATTTCCATTTGACTTATTATTAAGGGAGGGACTTCTCTGGGCCTTCTTTTCTAACTTAATGGTTGTAAAGAGTGGAGTATCTTTCTATGGCCAGGTCCCCAAGAGCAGGTAAGAGAACTGACCTTGGTGACACTGTGAGCTCATCTCCTTTCTCTCCTTTCATTGTCAATCTTCCCACATCTGTAGTCCATACTCCTGGCCCCTACTCCCTCCTCTCTCGTTCTCTTAGTGACTCCTTGAACTTTGACTTTTACCCCTGACTGCTTTCTGTAAGATAAACCAGCATTCTTTTTTTTTTTCAGTCAATTTTATTTAGTTCATATTCTCTTCTCAGTAACATTTATTCTGCTGACCACACTGCCTGATGGATGTGTTTCTTTATAACTTTTTGATGGTCCATCACTCCTTTGCTTTGTCAGCATGTCTCCCTTTTTTTTTGTCTCCAATTGTGTGTGCCCCTAAAATTGTGTCCTTGGCCTGGCTTTATACTCAATTCCTTGCTCATTTTTTGTGACCTCCTATTCTTTTATATCTATAAACTCCATATATATATATATATATATATATATATATATATATATATACACCCAAATTCTAAGACTTAACTTGTGCTTAATTCAAAAGTCCTAATAGTACACAGGTTAAAAGTATGGATTCTGGTGTCACAATGTCTGAGTTCAAATCCTGGCTCTGCCACTTACTAGAAGTGTCACCTAGTTTCCTTATCTGTAAAGTGGAAATAATAAAACTTACTTCATTGCATTATTAGAGGATTATTATGCACAGAATAGAGTAGTATGCACAGAAGAGTGCCTGTTACATAGTAGCTACTATGTGAGTATTAACTCATTATTATTATGCACCATCATAACTCATTATTATTATGCATTATTATTATGCATTATCAAATTTTAAAATCTGCTCTCAGTACATCCCCATTGGCATATCCCTTGAAATCATTCCATACTTTCAAGCCCTACAGCTTTCTCCTTCTTGTAAAGAAGTGATTAAGAGTATGGCCTGCTGAGTCAAACAACAAGTTAGTATTTCAGTTCTAGTTCTCACCAATCATATGACCTTGTGTAACATACTTCATCTCTCCCAGCCTTCATCTCCTCATCTGCATCTATATCATAGAATTGTTGTGAGGATTAAATTAGGTAATATACATGAATGAGATGATACAAGTACAAGGTAAACACTTAAAATAGTAGTTATTCCATTGTTGTTACTGCCTGATCTTCTATATTCTGCACAAATACTACATTATCCACAAAGCCTCTGCCGATTGCTCCAACCACAATGCTACTTCCTTCTTCTGAACTTCTGTGGCATTTGTTATCTATATATACCACCTAAATGACAAGTTAGCATATATCACTGTGTACTGTCATTTACCATTTTGTAATAATTCTTAGATCCCTGGTTTAAGTGTAAGCTTTTGAAGGTAGGGATCTTGCCTTACACCTCCTTGTAGCTTTAGCATCTAGCCTGGTGTTTGGCAAATAAATGGTGATACACAATCCTGTTCTCTTCAAATTTCAAGTGTCCAAATTAGAGTGATTATCTTTCTCCACAAAATCTGCTCCCCTTCTCAGTTCCTTTTATTCTGTCTCTGTTAAGACATCACTTTTATTTCTAATCTAGTACAGAAACCTTTGCCATTTCTCATGAATTTCTTATATACAAGATCTCACTGGGGGCACGTGGGTGGCTCAGTTGGTTAAGCATCTGACTCTTGATTTCAGTTTAGGTCATGGTTTCATGATTCTTCAGATTGAGCCCCATATCTCTCTCTCCCTCTCTCTGTGTCTCTCTCCTGCTCACGTTCTCTCTCAAAATGAATAAATAAACATTTTTAAAAAGATCTCACTGAGGTCTATCAATTCTGTATGCTCCTGGCTCAATGTCTCTCACATAACACTTGCTCAAAAATGTTAATGACTCAAAATATAAATTAATATATATACAAATTACTAGATTTTTATTTTAACATTTTTTTAATATTTATTTATTTTGAGAGAGAGAGAGAGAGAGTGAGAGAGAGAGCATGCATGTACACACAGGGGAGGGGCAAAGAGGAAGGGAGGCAGAGAATCCCAAGCAGGCTCTGCTCTGTCAGCACACAGCCGGACAAGAGGCTCCATCTCACAAATCGTGAGATCGTGACCTGAACCGAAATCAAGAGTTGAATGCTCAACCGACTGAGCACCCCCAGAGTTCCCTTAGATTCTTATTTTAAAATGTTTCAGATTTGCCTCTATTCTTTCCCCAATGACACTACCCTAGTACAGACCCTTAATGACACAAGTCTAGAATATTGAAATCACTTTCTATCTGGCTCCCTAATATTCTTTCATTTTAATCTATCTTGTCTATGACTGATAGATATTCCTAAAACAGCATTTCTAATCACAAATATTACCTTATTTAATCCTCATAGCAATGCTATGAGGATGGTTTCTCAACAGCTTATGGAATCAGCTAATGCTCTGCGAACAATTTTCAACGTTTTTCACAGGTTGGTGTCGTTTTACTTTCCTCGCAGCATTTTCACTCATCAACATCCCTCATTAACCCCATGTTCCACCCAAGCTGGTACCACTAATCTTAAACATTTTCCTTCATATCTACTCTTGATGTCTTATCAAACCTGGCTTTAATCATGGCATCAATCATGAAACATCCTTATCTTCATTTTTTCACCTCAAAATTTACCCATCTTTTAAAAAGAAAACAGAATCCCTTCATAACACTTTCCTGGACTGTTGTAATCTTCAATTATTTCTTTCTTCTTCATATAATTCTCTTATAAACTTACTTAACTCCCATATAAAATCTTTATTATCCTGCCTACCATGTAAATATTTACTCCAATTTATTACTGTACAATTGTTTTACGTAGGTTAGTTAGTATAGTCATACCCTAGCTGTATCATAAATCCATTAAAAGAGTTATAATTCTCCGTGTGTTCTTCACTGTCTGAGATGAGTACAAAGTAGAAGCTCAAAAACATTGAATTGATTGATACTGTGGAAGTAAATCTGATGAATTTAGTGTTTGGGGAAAGAGATATTTCTCAAATTTTGATCCAAGATCAGATCTATGATGTTTCCAAATAATTTCATTCAATGCCAGATTATGTTGTCTGTTTTACATTGACTAGTAGGTAAAATGTTATCATATCACTTATTTTAATAAAAACAAAGTTTGCCATTGATGAAATGTCTCTCCCATATTTAGCTTTTTAAATCTGAATGTGATGCCTAAAATGTTCCATAAAGAGGAATAAAAAATCACAGAAATCAAACACCATTTGAAGTTTCCATTTCTAAATGCCAGCTCAACAAGTAAATTCAAAGATGTTCATTTCAATCCTTCCAACACTAATACCATGGAGACCTCATGGCTGCTGTCCCTCATAATGAGTCCAGCTTATGGACATGCCAAGACTGTAGAATTTAGAGGAATCTGTTGGGTCCAACTGCAGGGCTGGTTGGTGGTTGTTGTTGGATGCTAAGAAGGCGATTGTGCCATGAGAAAAAGACAGACACTCTAAAGTGATTTCCTTTTAAATCTTGTTAGAAATCTGAGATACTATGATCTGACATAGTGTGCTACAGGGTTTTATTCAGTGCTGTCTTAGGGAAATAACTGAGGTTTGTGGGGGTGGGGATGTCAGATGCCATCCTCTTCCATCCCTCCATAAGTATGGGAAAGGTTACCTGGACAAGTCTTCTTATGCTTCAGTAATCTTAATCTCACCTTTATGGGTTTGGCTACATATTTTTGCTTTAAATTGATTACTTTTATTTACATATATTTACCTAAAAGAAAAATGTCTTTATATCACTTTCCAAAATAAAAAAACAGTTCCTGTTGTCATAAGTAGAATGTAATCATGACAATAAACACAACAAAAACCAAACCTTTTTATCAAATTCCAGCCAGATACTTTTGGGTTTTGTGTGTGTGTATGTGTGTGTGTGTGTGTGTGTGTGTGTTTACTTTTTTAAAAATATAATTTATTGTCAAATTGGCTTACATACAACACCCAGTGCTCATCCCTTCTCAGTGCCCATCACCCATTTTCCCTCTCTCTCACCCCCCCATCAACCCTGTTTGTTCTCTGTATTTAAGAGTCTTTCATGGTTTGCCTCCCTCCCTCTCTGTTTGTAACTATTTTTTCCCCTTCCCTTCCCCCATGGTCTTCTGTTAAGTTTCTCAAGATCCACATATGTGTAAAAATGTGTGATATCTGTCTTTCGCTCACTGACTTATTTCACTTAGCATAATACCCTCCAGATCCATGCACATTGCTGGCAATGGCATAATTTCATTCTTTCTCATTGCCCAGTAGCATTCCATTGTATATGAAATCTTCTTTATCCATTCATTAAGTGAGGACATTTAGGGCCTTTCCATAATTTGGCTATACAGCCAGATACTTTTGGACTCTGAGCTTAAAGGCTTCACTCACTCTTTCTTGTAAGGAACATGAGTAGTTGTTAGAGAGCTGTTAAGACACATTAGTATTAATATGAGACTTTCTTCTTCTTTTTTTAATTTGTTTATTTATCTATTTATTTATTTAGAGCCCCCACCCAGGCTCCCCACAAAAGAGACTTTCTTCTTCTCAAAATCAGTGTTATTAAAAACAAGTTGATTGTGTTAATTATTCTCAACTTTCTTTTTATTTTTCCCACTGATACATGTTCTCTTAAGAGATAGGTTTAGTTTTCCCTGGTTTTGATTTATAGAGAATATATCCTTCTGTAAGCTGCTTCTTTCACTTACCATTTTGTTCTTGAGATTTGTCAATGTTAAATTTGTTTTAGCCGTGGTTCATTTATTTTTTTACTGTCTTACAGTATTCAGGTGTAAAATATATTATGGTTAATCTAGTCTATCAGTCATAGTTTTGTTTGTCAATTTTTGCTATGATAAACAATGCTGTTTTGAACATTCTTGGCTTATATGTGCCAGAATGCTGAATTACTTAAGAGAGGAATTGCTGAGCCATTGAGGTGCACAAGTTATTCCCTATGCCTATTTTTAAGTGCAAGTTACATTGCCATCATGCATGGACAAATGTCCCATAGCTGCATGTCATTGCTCACCCCTAATAATGTCAAAGTTTTAAAATACTTACTGGGGCACCTGGGTGGCTCAGTCATTTGAACTTCTGACTCCTCATTTTGGCTCAGGTCAAGATCCCAGGCATGGGAACGAGCTCCATATCGAGCAATGTACTAAGAGTGGAGCCTGCTTAGGATTCTCTCTTTCTCTCCCTCTGCCCCTCTCCCCCACTTGCACACTGTCTCTCTCTCCCTCAAAAAAAGTTTCTTTTTTAATTTGAAAAATAAAATAAAATAAAATATTTGTCAAATATTGCGTGGGAAAAATGGCTTCATTGTTGTTTCCCTTTGCCTTTACAAAAGTGCAGCCATTTTCTCATGTAGAGAGAGAGAGAATTTAAAGAAAACAATTTTCTCATTGGCTTAAGTTAGTTAATGTCATCCTTGCTATGAGAAATAAGCCCACTGACTCAATCAAAGGACAGACTCAGAGACTCGGAGCCCAGTGAAGAGGTTTTAATCGACACTCTTGCAAGAATGGGTGTCTGATGGACATTCTAGGTGGTTATAGCAGGCGATTATCTCCTAGCTTGCAAGTCCCCCCTGATTCCTCATTGGCTGAGTACTACAGAGGTTAGACCCTTACCCAGAAGTTGCCTATGCTCACATAAGGCAAAAAGTAGTCTTAGTGGAACAAATGTACATTCCTTGAGGTGACACAGAGACTTCAGTTCTTTG